>NC_133454.1:40224098-40536484 GCF_048565385.1 Saimiri boliviensis | reverse complement strand
AATCACACAAGACTATGACTTCTAGATTTTAACCCCTGGGACCTTATTCTATCATGTCTTAATATAAAAGCTTAACATTGGCCTAGGCACTAAAGAGATGTGTAATAAAGGAAGAATGAATCCTGAAAGCAGGGGAAAGGATTAATTCATTCAAGGTGAGCTTTTTCTGTTTTTCTGCACATTTCTGCTTTGAAAGTGTAAGCTATATGGAGGCATCCTTATCTGCCACTGTATTTTCTAACTCAGATGCATATACAGCAGGCCTCAGAGACATTGCAGGTTTGGTTTCAGAACATTGCAATACAGCAAATATCACAATAAACCAAGTTACAATTTTTTTGGTTCCCTACCACATAGAAAAGTTAATTTATACCATACTTTAAATCTGTTAAGTGTGCAACAGCATTATGTCTAAAAAATAAACATATATTAATTTAAAATAATTTATCTAAAAACTCTGACACAGAGACAGGAAGTGAGCACATGCTATTGGATAAATGGTGCCAACAGACTTGCTCAATGCAGGGTCACTGGGAACCTTCAATTTCCAAAAATACACAATATTTGCAAAGCACAATAAAGTGTGATGCACAGTAAAATGAGGTACGTTTATATAAAGGAAGGGGATAATTAACTGAAAAATACAATCTGATCAATACCCCTTCACACTGATTAGGTGCTTAATTTGCACCTTCTTTCCCATGGGAGTACTGAGCTCCATATAAAGCAACTTACTATTTTCAGTAAATGCAGGTGATTATTACTATAAATAGGCTCTCTCTCCATTAATAAGAGAATGCCAAAATCCCGAGTCCAAAGCCATTGTATTTAGTGAATACAATTTACTATAATGATTTACTCATAGATTTATCAGTGATTATAAATTACTTTTATAAGCTTTGTTCAAACCACACAAAGCACAAAAATAAATCATCTTAATGTTCACTGTCATAAATTGAAAAAAATAAAATTTGCTAAAGACTTTACAACACTTGGAATGAAAATAATCACTAAATAAAGCCTAACCATGTGGCTTTTACCAAATTAGAAACAGATTTTTTAAACTCAGGAAATATTGAGCAATAATATTTCAAGCCCCATATTCCATTCTCAATGGAACATTACAAGTTAAACTACTGTTAATTATATGGAATGATATGTTGTTGTAAAAAGAACCTTGAATGTTCTCATTGAAAGAAAATTAAATTGCCAATTTTTTTTTTTGGTAGTGAGTTTACATCTTCTTTTGTAGTATTGGACAATATCATAAATAGGAAAATAAGATGCCTTGAATGATAACGTCCCTCTTGTGAAAACAACAAAATAACATGTAGTAATGGATACAATTATATTTCCTAAGACTTTGCTTTGAAATTTTTAAATCCCAATGTATAAATGGCTTGTAAATAACTGATCCAGAAATCTGTTCAGCTCCCACAACATAAACAAAAGAAATGCACCTTATTTTTAAAGCAAACATTTTCTTATGTTCCACAAAAGGCTAAACATTTAACTTGTGTAACGGATCACTGTGGGAAGCTTTATTCAGGGATGCATAAAATGAATGCATTTTTATCAAAATGGTGTTTATGGGATCTCATTCAGCCTGAGTGTACATCTGCTGAGACTATTAAAAAGTCAAAATGTCTAATTGCATCTGGCACCACAGTTAAGCTTTAGTCAGCATTTTCTGTTCTGAGTCCCACAAATCACAATAAATCCAGAAAGAAGTCAATTGTTAACTGTAAACTCTATAATTGCACGATGGGATCAGAGAAATGCAGTAACTAAAGAGTCTCACATTTAGGTGAGTGAATTAAAAAGGTTTAGTTTAGATAGGATTTAGATTTAACAGTTCTTTCTACACAAGCTGAAATGTATCACACTATCTCAGACTTCATTCTGCAGTATTAGAAACTTCATTTCAGGTTTAGCAATGGGCTTCTGGCGGATTACAAAGATCTGTTATAGCCAAGTTGCTGAGCAGTGAGAAACAGAACCAGGGAGACTGGAAACTAACTTAATCGTCCTCTGATACTATTTTGATTAAGGTTGCAAATATTTAGCTATCATTCATTTAGAGGTTTGCAGCATTTACAATTATTTACTTTGGGGAATGATAAACTGAGCAATATGTTAGCCACGGTTTTCCTTTCTGTGAACTGTTTAAAAATGACCAACCTAAATATGAAAGAAGAATTTGATCAGTCCAAGTAGACGGCAGCAAATTTAATCTGAAGGTCCTACCATTGATGAATCTAAATACTTAATATGGGCAAGATTCAGGGGGCAGCAGTAGTGACGGCTCACTGGCTTAGCCTCTTGCATTTCTTCAGAGGAAAGGAGGATAGCCATGAACTACCACTAGAGTTTATTTCTCAAGAAGGAATGCAAAAAAGCTAAGAAACATTGGCTATTCCCACCTTAATCTTTATCTACTCTGAATATTACACTCACTTAACAGTATTTAAAACACTACCAAAAAATGTGAGAATATCTGCTCCTTGTGATGACTTTAAAGCAATGATGATAATATTACAGAAAGAGCACAAGACTGAATGCAAAGTGATTTAAATTCATACACCTAAAATCAAATAAAATTGACTTGAGTTACATAAGATCCCAAGAGCAACGGTTTTAAACCTGAGCACTAAGTTAGGATTACCTGAGATACTTTCCTAAATTATCAATGGCCCATATCCTTCTCCCACTAATTCTAAAATAGTGTGAAGAGAACCCTCAGTAGCAGTACATTTTAAAATATACTCATAGAAAAGGGCTTTGACTCTGGCCTTTTTTGGGGAATTCCATATAATAAGCAGCATTCTAGACTTTATAGAGCATGCAGTGCACCTGAATTTCCTCAACGCCATTTTGTTTTTCTTCCGCTTTTTGTTTTTATTTTTTAATTACATTTTAGGTTTTGGGGTACATGTGAATAAAATACAAGATTGTTGCACAGGTACACACATGGCAGTGTGATTTGCTGCCTTCCTCCCCTTCATCTATTTCTGGCATTTCTCCCCTTGCTATCTTTCCCCAACTCCCCAACCCTCACTGTCTCTCACCTACTTCCCCTCAACAGACCCCAGTGTGTAGTGCTCCCCTCCCTGTGTCCATGTGTTCTCATTGTTCAACACTCGCCTATAAGTGAGAACATCCGGTGTTTGATTTTCTAAAAGCTCTTGTGTCTGAGAATGATCTTTATTAAGAAAATAAATGGCTGAGAAAGGTATGTAGAATTTCATGCAAATTTGACCTCCCATCATGATTATTACATATTACTCATGTATTTGAATAGTCTTCTTTAAGGAGAGCAAACAGATTTAAATATTGCAGAAAATTATGAGAAAATCTAAGTACAGAATGGCAGTTTTGCAATAGTAAGTGCAAAGGTTTAGCTACAAAACACCATGTTTCTCAGATGCATAATCTGAATGTAGAAATGCATCTATATGGAAGTTTGTACCAATTTCAGGAAGTCCATTGTCATTGCTTAAGGATTCTTTGTACAAACTTTGCAAAGGTTGTTAATTAAAATAACATTTGTTATAGGAAATTATTTTATAGACATTTTGTAATGCCTATGGAAATTTTGTATCTCTAGACTGATGGAATGATGAAGGCTCTAATCATTGGAAGAACATCTACCCATCATAGACATATGAAGAAGGCACAGGACCTCTGACTTGAGAAATTTGTCTTGTATAATACAAGAACTCCAATGCTGTGAAATTTTGCATATCAACATAACTTTGTGAATTTATATACTAGGATATTTCTTATCCACTGAGAAGTACAAAATCACAATGTTCATTTAGCACCTGAACTGCTAGATTTTATACATATATATATATATATATATATATATATATATGTATGTATATATGTATATGTATATGTATATGTATATATGTAAGTGTTAGGGACAAAAGATATGTTTTCTTGGGCATTAACCCTATTATCATTAAGAAAAAAATGTTCATTATTAATTTTTTTTAATCTTAGTACTTTTTGCTTAGAAGTCTACTTTATCTAAGGTTAATATAGTTATTTCAGCCTTTTTATGCTTACTGTTTATACAATATCTTTTTAAAATCATTTTACATTCAATATACCTGTGCCTTCATATTTGATGTGCCTCTTCTACTAACATCATATCATTAGAGATGGCTTTTATATTCACTCTTATAATTTTTGTCTTTGAATTGAAGATATTTGTCTATCAACTTCTGTTAACAGTTGATGTAATAATTGATATGGTTACATTTAATTTTACTATTTGTTTTCTATTTCTACACACTTTTTCCTCCCTCTTTTTCTCCTTTTCTGCTTTATTTAAATTAACTGGGGTTCTTTCTTGGGGGAAGGTGGAATAAAAAAGATCCCATTTTAATTTATCTATGGCTTTTGAACTGTATTGCTTTGCATAATACATTAGAGGCTGCTTTTAAAAAATCATAGTTATTTGGAGTTCATAATATATCATTTCAAGTAAAATACAGAAACCTTACAACCAAATAGATCTATTTTTAACCCTAGCATCCTTTTATAGTTGTCATACATATGACATTATATGTTACATAGTACATGTTATATGTAATGTGTTAAATAGAACATATGACATTATACATGTCTAACATAGTGCATATGACATTATATATGTGTATGTATTTTTATATATATGGAGGAAGATAGAGAGAGAAATTGTAGCAAGCATGTCCCTAATCACAGTCAACATCTTTTTCTGCTGCTGTTTTTATCCTAAGTACTATTCTTATTTATTTTTTTGAGGGAAAATATTTCCCACAAAGGATATACCTGCATGCTTAGTAACATATTGTCCATTCCTTATTGAATAAAGTCTCTAAGCTGCTTTGTGCCTGAAACTCCACCCAGCCTTGCCAAACGACAAAATGACAATACTCTCAGTATGTGTGGGAGTCAGAAATTCTGAACTTTGTACATAAAATTGTGGAGATGTTGTTGAACAACATTTCTTGGACATGACTTTCTTTGGAGTATCTGTAAGGGTATGAATTATTTCCTAGTCTCATTGAATATGACATCCCATTGAACATTCTTTCCCCATGGATAAAGAACTGAAAATGCACACTAGTGATATAAGAGCCCTATGAATTGCTGACATCGTGGTAATTTAAATATAAAACAGGTTTAATTGTTTCCAGTGTACTGACTCATTGCAAAGTATAGATTTAATCAGAAAACAATTTTATAACTGGAAAACTATAAGCCAGGTCTTGAGCATTATAAAGATTATTGGATAAAAGAGAAGAAATATTGGATATAATTCTCTATTTGCATTTACTTATTTATTAGAATAAATAAGACACAGAGACAAGAAATAGCACAGATCCAGGAGTGGAAAACAGATTACTAAGTGAATTAAGTAGAGGTAAATTTAAATGCAAAAGTATAGGGCACATGGTTGAGAAGATAACATTGATGAATAACTATAATGCTAAGAGGTTTAGTTATTTTAAGAAAAATCAGTATGTAAGTTTGGGCCCTGAGGATAAATTCACTTGAGAGCTTTTCCTGTATTTGGTACTGTGCCACTCAGGTTAGGTTATGCTACAGTAACAAATAACCTCCAGAATTCAGTGGCTGACAATGAAAGTTTATTTCTAGAATATGTTACATGTCTACATTTGGTTGGCTGCAACTCTGTTCCATATCGTTTTCTCTGTTGAGCCCTGGCTGACTGGGCAGGTTGCATTTTGAACACTGACAGTTCTCATGGCAGAGCAAAATGGTAGAACTTGCTGGCTCTTAAAGCTGCTCTGAAGGGACATACATTACTTCTGCTCAAATTTCACCTGCCAAAGCAAGTCATGTGATCATGCTTGAGTTATGAAGGGTGAGATGTAGACTTCTCTGTCACAAAGGAACACCTTAAGGAGAGATACTAAGTATGAATAAACATAAAAATACAATAAATATCTGTTAGCTGAACTGTAATTTAACAACTTTTATTCCGAAATGCAGTTTGTAATTTGTGAAAAAATAACTAATACCAACACTGAGAATGGTTGTAAAGATTTATGCATGATGATATTCACATATCCTGGCACAAGACCTGATATTCACAAATAGTAGCCACGTTTTTCCAACATTCTTCAGTGTGGCCACATATTATTTGACAGAATTTAATAAGTTACACAGAGGCAGCTCAAGATTTGTTAGTCTTGTTACTGGTAGACAGCACTGTTGTGAAAACCAATGCCAGTTCAAATGAAACTGCACATTTTTGACAATTACATATTTTAAGTTTTTGACACAACTTTTGTGCTCAAAGCCTTTGGAGAGGAGGTTTATTTATTAATCAGTTGTTTCCTTTTTTAAAAAATTTGAGAACAAATTCATTCCCTTATGGGAGAATTTTGGGAAAAAAATTGAAAAATTTAGAATGTTAATTAAGGGAAGTAAGCATGATCATTCCCAAGGGTTGAATTTCATCACTCTTTGCCTAAGAAAATAGTAACCAAAAAGTCTAATTCAACAACAACGACAACAACAAAATCACTATAGCCTATGTTCCTAAGAGTCTCCCAAACCTAATTAAAGACCCAATGCTGAAGTACTAAACATACTTCAGCAAACATGTCCTAGAATATTTAGGGATTCACCTCGAACACAGATGGACTGTGTTTGCCTGTTTTTATTGCTGACTGGGAAGTTTTGCTACTATAGATGGTCTTACAGCTTACGTTAACTGGAATAAACATGTCTAGTTTGTAATGACACAAAACGTTGAAAATACCACCAACTCTTCTCTGAAGCAGAATTTTCTGACAAACTCTAATTAAACAAAATCCTACCTTGGTTAGGAATTCTAGGGATTAACCACAGCTCTCTATCAATCATATTACTCCAGCTCAATAGAAGATATTCTATGAAATTTACACAAGAATGGCAATAGATCATACATAAAAGAGGAATAAATCTCTTGTTACAACTATTTTATAGCTGTATGAGGACAGAATATATTTGATCTAGATGAAGAAAATTATATGCCTATGGGTTTTTAATTATGAATGGGGTATATCAATTATTTGGCTACATAGTCATAACCTATTTTCTGTCATGTGTGGATTACTAAGTCAGAATTTTTTTTGGTTCCTTTATATAAAGCAGGATTCACCACACTCCTGGACCAGTTAAAAAGCATGTTGAAACTTATTCTTTCGGTCTCAGTTTCAAAGCTATCTACAAAGAATAAATAAAACCATACAGAAAGGTCTCTCAAAAAAATATTATTTCTTACACACACAAAAAAATTCTATCTAGAAATCTCAATTACACCCACCATGTGTATATGAGTGTGGCTGTGTGTTTATTTGTTTACTTTTTTTTTTTTTACTACCTATAAGCTTCTCAAAGACATGAATAGTTGGTGATTTTAAGGGTACTGAGCTTGCACTGTGTATTATAAAGCAAGTCTCCTTGATGATTGTACAAAACCAGAAAACCTTGGAGTTTTTGGTTCCCTCTTCCCAGAGACATGTGAATATTTCTTATTTTTCCCGACTCCTATCTCCACTTCCCAACCTGTATTTCTTAAATTAACATAATATCCTATAACAAATTTACTATTACTATGAGTTGAAGACAGCTTATAGTAATAGTAATTACATTTATTCAATATCAATTATAAGCTGATGTTATATATATCTTAATTTATTAGTATTTCCTGTTAAAGAGATCTGAATTCTACTTTTAACTCAACCACTAATTACTTGCCAGACATTAAAATTTTTTCCTTAATTTTTAAATAATTATTATTTATTAATAACAAGTACTATGCATGTGGTAAATGTAAGCAACCATGCATTTAGTCTATATATATATTGATTTGTTTAAACCTCACAACAATCATGTTAGGTCCTTTATTTATTTTCATTGTCCTAATAAAAGAAAAACCTGAGACTTATACAAATTATGTGTCTTGCCCAAGATCATATAGTGAAGATGTATCAAAATTGAAAACCTGTGAGGCATCAAATCCATGTCCTTAATCTATATAATAGGCAGCTTCATGAAATTTAGCATCTTCTTTGAAATGAAGACCAAAAAGGTCTATTTTAGCTCTTAAAAAGGGCATGATTTTAGAATAACTATTGCAGGCATAAAGAATAATCTACTTGGTTCATTCGTAAAGGAGAGACTAATAACTGGCACAAAACCACACTTAAGAATTAGCATGATGTTGAGGATAACCAAATCTTCACTAGAGCAAATCCTTCTTATGTAATACATTTGGGGTCAATTAATCTAACTGCCTGTTAAAGCAGTTGTTAGAGTATTATAAAATATTATATATGTAGCTAAAAGGAATTTATCTTTAAATATATTTAAATATGTGTGTATTGCTAATATTTTAGTCTAGAGAAAAGGCCTTTTCATAGCAATATAGTCTTTGGTTAGTAATTAGCATTGTCTCTCTTATATTAATTCCAAGTATAATGTATATTCCACAGTTTCTAGACCCATGTAATCTCAATGAAAAATGCTGTATTATTTTTAGTTATTCCTCAAATTTTAACAATAGTCCCACCCACATATAATTTAGCAGCAATTTTGTTTCAGCATCTTGTCTTTATTAAACCATTTCAAAGCAGCCTGCTTGTCATATAAATAATAGCTCTTCTTTTTTGCCTTAGTGTTTTATACTTTACTTACAAATACAAATCAGCCAACATTGACTTGTTAAAAACGACTTGGCTGAACAGAACACAGCGAGCAGGAGGTATGCCAGAGAGTCAGCTAAGAGCTGTGGGCCAGAAATACTTTTGAGTGTCTGTATTTGTGTTTTACAGGGGAGAATGGAAAGTTTTGAGTAATCTAGGTATGAGTAAATGCAGGTCAGTCAAGGGTTCACCTGGAGGGGCTGCAGAAAGCTGCCTAAAAATGTCATGATTCAGCCCATTCTTAATGGGGACAGAGATGTTGATGGAAGTACAGTGAGTACAAAGGGAAGTTTCTAAACTAGTCTGAAAATGCTGCTATTTCAAATTTGTGTCTGCAGTTAAATATCCAAAAATTAGGTTGCATTTTTTGATATTTTAGAAAATTTTAACTCAATCCTTACTAATGTAATCCATCATGTTTTAAATTCCATGCTAAAGGAAAGAAGAACCTAAGTGCATATAGTAAAATATTAATCACTTTCAAAAGAGAAACACTGTGAGAATGAAAAAAAGCATCACATTTTAGGAAACACATGTTAAATAATGACAGGCCTATGGCTTTTTCACTTGTTTACTAATGTATTATAGGCATCTTGCTATTTTCTATGGGACACAGAATTAAATTGAATTAAATTTCATTATAAAAAGAGGCCTATTAGCTAATTACTCTCTCAGGTTGTTGCCAAAATTAGAACCAGATATCTACTGTACTTGCTCAAACACAAATAAAATAACTTCTAGAAATAGCTAATTATTAATGATACTCTTGATTAAAAACCTATTTTATATATGCTATTTAAAAATTGATAGCTTACATTAAGCTTAATATGCTCAATTGAAAATATTTTTCTATACTTTACCTTGCCATTTACAAAAGTCGAAACAAACATTGAATGCAATATGAGATCAGTATTTCATATTGCTCAGCCTTCTCTTTATTTTCCGAAATCTCAGGAAATTTCAGAAATATCAGAGGTCATAAATATGTGCAGTTAAATTTGTTTACTGCAACCTCCCTGTTCCATTAAACATTCTTTTTTCTTTAAAATCTTGGTGTTAGGGAGAGAAAACACAGAGGCACATAATGGGCGCAGGTTCCTTGCTGGCTTACAGTTGGCAACTATATTATATACTCATTTGATCTCTGCTTCTAAATTCCATCTTCATTAATCATTGATACACAGAAATGAGCAAAAATTGTAACATAAATGAAAACTATCACATGCATTCACATTGGGCTATTCCAGTGGTGAATAAAGAAAATTCCCTTGAATCAATTAGACTGTGATGAAAATTGTGAGAATGGCATAGAACCTGAGTGGTCATTTATAATCATCTAATTCACAATGTCTTTCTAAGTGTTCTAATAGTGATTGTGTTAGACAGAATAATGGTACCCTCAAGATGTTCATGTCCTAATTCCCGGAACCTATGAATATGTTACCTTGCTTGGCAAAGGGATTTAAGACTGTAGTTGAAATTAAGGGTGGCAATCAACTGATCTTAACACAAGAGATCATCCTCAATTATTCAGATGGGCCCAATATACTCACTCACAATAGACTTTGATGAAACATAAAGCTTTTTAATTATTTTTAATTCAGGAGAACATCTTCCTTTTTTGTTGTTTTGGGTATTTTCCTCACCTATCTCATATATTGTATTTATCTAAGTTATTTGCCATTACTTAAAGAACTCCTACCAAGAATTAGCACTATGCTATTGGAGTAGACAAACGATTAATTACAGTGTTATGTGCTAAAATAGCAACAAGCAAAGACAGCTAATATACCCTTGGAGATTTGTGAAGAATGTATGTAATGTCTCCCTCTTTCTTCCTGTATGTTCAGAGATTTGTGTCTGTGTGTTCAAAACGTGGTCCTTGAAGAGTCATTAGAGTATGAGACATGAGTCCTGAAAGACCAAAAGAATATATAAAGTGAGACAGGATGATAAATAAAAAAGATTGTACTGGTTGGAAAAAAAAAAGTATACATCATACAAAGTAAGTGGGGAAAATGTCATATAAAAAGAATTAGGAAGAAGCATCCTGGGAATGGAAAGTAGTTCAATTTGGCTGGAATCCCTCAAGTAATAGGAGGAGGCAGTAGAGGGTGAGTCAGGAAAGCAAAAATGTGAAGAGCATTATAGGCCCAATCAGAGAATTTTGAACCTTACCTTAGGAGCAATATGAAAGTATGTTTGTCAGTGTGCAGTCGGGAAGATAGAAAACACACTAGATATTTTAGCATAGAGACTCTAATAGAGGGAATCGGTGTTAGAGTTGTTGGACTGAATGAGCAATTGGAAACAGTAAAGTAATACAAGCATAATAACCAATGCAATCCTGAGATAGTAACTACAAGAAGCAGCTACCATCCATACGACTTTGGAAATAAATAGAAGAGGTTAGTTTGGATATGTGTCCCCTCCAAATCTCACGTTGAAATGTAATCAGCATTGGAGATGGGGACTAGTGAGAGGTGCTGGGATCATGGTGACAAATCCCTCACGAAGAGCTTGGTGCCTAAGGTGCAGTGTGGTAAGGAGTTCTCACTCTGTTAGTTCACGCAAATCAGGTTGTTTTAAAAAGAGTTTGGGGCTTAACTTCCCCCTGTCTCTCTTGTTTCCTCTTTCATCATGTGACACCCTGGCCTCCCCCTTCACTTTCCTCTGTGATTATAAGTTTCCTGACGCCTTGCTAGGAGCAGATGCTTCTTGTAAAACTGAAGAACCATAAGCCAAATAAACCTCTTTCCTTTATAAATTACCCAGCTTTAGGCATTTCTTTATAATGATGCGAAATGGACTAATACCACTACATAAATTCAATGTAAGGAAGGGTGTCTGAATTTGAGCTCTGACTCTGAGGACAGGGTGCAGTCTAGCTATTGCTGTACCTTTCAGTGGGCACAATGAAACTGGCATTAACATGTGGAAAGAAGCTGGAAGCTGGAAGAAGTTGACTAGTTCCTGCTAGGGCAGATTACTGTTGCTGGGACAATGCTGACCAGATCAGCAACAAATGTGTACCTTCTAGCCTTCCTCTTCCACCCTCTACTGGCAGAATTTAACAATAGGAAGCCAGCTGGCAAAGTAGATAGGCAGTTTGCAGTGCTAGACCCAGCATCGCAATACTGCACACAGAAGGAGAGATCTGCTGCTGAGAGAATACAATAAATGGCACAGTCCACTGCTTTGACCACTCAGCCTCCTAATGATATGCAATATAATACCTGTAGTCCCAAACATTATGGTATCCATGTTATCTCTGGGTGATGTTAATTTCTCCTTTAATTCTGTCATAATCCAACCTGTATAGTCTGTAATATAAAGGCTAACATAAAGGCTATATATTTAGGTATATTAATTTATTTAAATTACCTTTCCATATATATATATATATATATATATATATATATATATATATTCTAACAATAAAACTCTATGTAATTATTATCCTGAATTCTGTAGAATGGTAACAGCCCACAATTTTTTTAACACCTTTCTTTATCCATCTCATATTCCTTTGGGTTTCAATAAGTTTCTCAGCTTGTTAGTATTCTTTATCCAAACTTATACTCCACTGAGGCATGAATTCTTTATGAATATATTAGCCAGGATTCTAAAGAGAAACACAACCAGTAGAATATACAAAGGCATTTAAGAGAACATTTATTTTGGGGATTGGCTCATGTGACTATAGAGGCCAGAAAGTTTCATTATGTGGTTTCTGTATGCTGGAGAACCAAGAAAAAAAGTTAGTGGAGTCATAATTCAGTCTTGAGCCTGAAGGCCTGAGCACCCAAGGCCAAAGACCTGAGAATGAGAATATGGAGTACCACCAACAGAAGAAGCCTCAGAATCGAAAGGTCCAATAACCTAGAGCTCTGATGTCCAATGGCAGGAGAGGATGAATGCCACAGCTTCAGGTAAGAGAGCAACTTTGCACTTTCCCCATTTTTCTGTTCCACTGAATCCCTCTAGGAATTGGATGATGCCTGCCCACATTACTAAGTGTGGATCTTCTTTACTCAGTCTATTGATTCAAATGCTAATCTCTTCTGGAAATACCCTCTCAGACATCCCCAGAAATAATGTTTTGACAGCCATCTGAAAATCCCTTAATGAAGGCAAGTTGACACATAAAATTTACCATTATGGTGGCCCTTCTTTTCTTTCAATTGTAATTTTCCATTTACTTTTACTATTGGACATGTGTTCCTGGGTCAGAAGCTGTATTCTGAGTGATAGCACGATGTGACAGCAACTCAAGCATTGTGTAAGTACACAGATGTCAGTGCTGGCAGAAAATTTCAAACAGGGAGATGCAATCCAAATGCAGAACACACAATTCCAAGAGGTTTAGATTGAGGGGTCTAATACAATCAACCTGTTGCCAGGTGTCTACCTAATAAAGGAATGGTACCATTCAGGGACTTAACTCATAGGTTTTGATTAGGCACTTGGCAGTAGCGAGGTCAGCCTTTGTAGGAAAATCACATGTTTAAAACCATGTCTAGTTCTCATGTTCTGCCATCATGATGCCTAAGAAAGAGAATGATACTTTCATACATATAATCATGTCCTACTGATTATCAAGAATCTCTTCCGCACACAATTAGTTCTTTTTAGGGACCACTGGTCAAAATACTTCCATGTTTTCTGTGTATTTCAAGAGGTCATTTGCACACCTCGTTCCCAGACCTCCTTGTTGTCAACCTTTCAAATCTGTTCTTTTCAAACTTTTGGCCATCTAAACAAACCATTAGCCTTTGCCCTTAAACTAGTTCAGATTTATATATATAAACACTTCTCAGTGAAGACAGAGGATAATAAAATATACTATTAGAATTTATGCCTCTGAGAGGGTTTCTTTTCATCTCATCACTCTCTTTTGAAAATACCCCTGATTGAGGCTATAATGCTGCAGCTGTCCATTTCCAATTGGTGCCAAGAATCTGACTAGTCAGATTTATGGTTTATGAAGATCACTCTGGAACAGTAAAGAATGGATTGGGAGAGGCTGTTTTTACTTTTAACATATAAGATGATGGAATCCTGAACCAAGGTAGTAGCAGTGAAGATTGAAAGAAGCATAAACAGCTATCTTGAATATGAATTTCGTGTACATTTGAAATTCATCTGACTGTTAATTCTTAGAGGGTAGGGACTATGTTTAATTTACCTCATAGCTTTCTTTCACTATAATATGAAGTGCTTTGTATCTTGATCAGTCAGGAAAATTCTTTCTTTAAATGGAATCTCCTTTTAGTTTCCCCTAATTCTTGGAGCAAAATTAGCCATTAAAAATGTTAACTGCTTGACCAAGCAGTTTTTACCTTATGTCTTTTATCTTACAAAATGTGTCTTGCCCTTGATCTTTACTTTCCACAAAAGGCTCAAGTTTAGCTAATCTGTACATCTGATAATTATGTAGCTTTTAACCCTTGTCCAACCCATGACCCATGGGCCACATGCAGCCCAGGATGGCTTTGAATGTTGTCCAACACAAATTCTTAAACTTTCATAAACCATTGAGACATTTTGCATTTTTTTTTAGCTCATCAGCTATTGTTAGTGTTAGTGTATTTTATGTGTGGTCCAAGACAATTCTTCCAATGTAGCCCAGGGAAGCCAAAAAACTGGACACCTCTGTTTTAACATATAAGTCTAAAGAATTATTACTGATTTGAAATCTAAAAGTGGGAAAGGATCATATAAGCTATTTCTTGCACAGTAATACTGTGTAACCATTGTAAAAGTCAGTGTAGCACACAATATCAGCATGGATAGCACACACTGGGCCAATCAGATAGGAAACTGTGCTGACCTTAGATGAACTCATTCAAATATCTGAAGGTCAGCTAGGGCAAATAGAGTAACTAAATATGTGTCTCTCATCTTCTAGAAGGCCAGCCCAGAAAAGTTTTCACAGAGGTAAGAGGGGTGCAAGGGAAAGAGCAGCTCAATTTTATATGCACTTTCGTCTTCTGATTTCATCACATTTGTTAGCATTCCAATGCAAGCCTCCAGTCAGAGCCTAGAATCAGACTTACATGTGGGAAATTGCAAAGCTATCCATGAAAGGGCATGAATACAAGGAGGAACCCAAAACTCGGACTTCTGCTGTTTACCCCTAAGTGTTGAGGCCATGTATAAACATTTTATTTCTTACTGAGAAGACAGAGCCTACAGCTGAGTTCACTGACAGAGCAAGGGAAGCTGAAGGGTAGTTCAATTCATGATTTTGAAGAGAATAACCTGTGACTTCACACATATTATACAAGTCTACAAATTGGGATCTGAAGACATTGAGACTGTCATTGATAACAGGAAGAGTGCAGACCTATAGTTTCTGCATCTTATTTGAAGACCTGAGTCTAGAATTAAAAACAGATGAGACATTGCTAAGCGAAATGGCTCTAAGCCCAGAAAGTTCCTACCTTAATTTTAATTTGAATACATACTCTTCTTCCTATGTGTAATTTGGTTTTATGCTTTGTATTTATTCTAAACTTATACCAATGCAGTTTTGTTTAAATCATCCAACTTGCTCTGGTTACTTTAAGGGAAAGGTATTTGTTCACATTTAGATGGGATAAAGTATGGTGGTGTCAGCATATACTCAACTAGCGATCTGGGGAAATGTTAACACTTATGCTTTTGTCATTATCTACTTTATTGAAAGATAATGGTCCTATATGACATGGTCTAGCACAAGACAATATTATTGGGAATGTATAAAATAATGTAGAGTGTTGAGGAGCATTATAATTATTATAATGATTATATTACCTAATTAAAACTGTTTCCATTTTTATTGATAAAGAAACATAAGAAAGGAATGAAGTTTTACTAAATGTACTCAGTGAAGATTTTGGAGTAGTTAAGAATTTTGGAGTAGTTAATATTGTCTTGTGCTAGACCATGCCATATCTTCACTGAGTAGACCTTTGAGTAGTTAAGAATGCAACTAAAAAAAAAAAATGTGCTAATCCTAAATAAATCAACAAATTCAGAGATGTATCTGTAAAACCAAAAAAAAAAAAAAAATCTTAGGGGAGAGTTTTGAATGTAACACATTTCCCAGTGAGAGTGTTTTCCTCTCAATTCCTATCAAGTTTCATAAAACATAATTAGTTCCTTTAGTAAACATTTTTGTAGTTTGTAGCCATAGAAAGTAATTATGAGAGCAATTGTTCATGGAAAAGATAAATGAATAGACTGGGTTGAAGAGAATATGGTTTCATTTTGCTATGAAGCTATGTATTAAACTTTTCCCACTGTGAAATGAGTTTATATTTTTTGATGATGATAATAATATTTTTGTAAGAACAATCTGGTATCTTTCTGAAGGATCTATTATTCAAATACAACAGAGTTAGAAAGATGAAGATTTTTATAGCAACTCAGGAAGAACACAGATATCTGAACCAACGTGGTTGTAGTGAAACAGGAAAAGCTACATATTGCAAAAACAGAATCAATGTAAGTTAATAGATTCATAGTTCGCACTCAAAGTTAAATCTGCAAATTGTGATTGTGCAATTGTTGAAAGAGTTCTTCAAGGACTTTCAATAATAATTATAAGTATTGAAGTGCAAGAGGTTTTAAGAGGAACAAAAATGTTTCCTAACACTGGCTCATGAGTTGAATTTTCTGTTCTACCAAAATCTTCACTGAGTACGTTTAGTAAAACTTAATTGCCTTCTTATGTTTCTTTATCAATAAAAATGGAAACAGTTTTAATTAGGAAATATAATCATTATAATAATTATAATGTTCCTCAACACTCTACATTTTATACATTCCCAATAATATTGTCTTGTGCTAGACCATGTCATATAGGACCATTATCTTTCAATAAAGTAGATAATGACAAAAGCATAAGTGTTTTGACAACGTACTATGTGGTGAAGACTTATATTCTAATGAGAGGCTTGATATGATAATTGCAAACAGTACAATCCACCCATTATTCCAAGAGAGAATTTAGTACTTAATTTCATTTTTATCTGAATTTGAGCTTCGGTTTTCCTGAACATGAAATAGAGCAGCTCTTTTTCTCTGATATATGGAAATCTTTGCAGAAAGAATATAAGATCTTAAAGCACTGTAAGTAGCATTTGTAGCCAAACTCCTAAAAAAGGAATGCAATTGCTTGTTCATGCCTAGCCTTTGTTCTTTGTCACAATTGCCAGAAATAATCATGCTCACAATAAAATATAATTGGATAACAGTGTTTTGCAGATTTATAAAACCCTCACCAGATTGTCTCAAAGATCAATGTGGTCCACAAAATATAAATTTTAAGTCATCATTTTAAATATTAAGCTGTTGGTTTTCTTTAGTTAGTAGAATAATTAGTTATACTGGATGTCAGACAGGAGTCTTTATTCTCTAGAAACTACATGAAGAGATTACAGGATGCAAATTGCTTTCTCCTAGGAGCAAACCCTAGAACCTAAAGGTGAAGACTGAAACTATTTTTTCTGTGGAACACATTCAACAGCTACAGTTCTTTTCTTTTTTTTTCTTTTTTAATCCCAAGGCCCTTTCCAAGTTCTGAGACACAAAACAGAAAAACAAAACCACAGAGGGGAAAAAGTTATTATGCTTCTATGTTTTCATTTGTTTTTACAATCTCTGTATTTTTTTCTGGTGTGGTTATCAGACCAAAAACACTTGAAGGGGAAAATAATATATATAAATAAAATTTTTCTGAGAAATATGAACTGAAAATGGCAAAGAACAGTTGTCAATACCCATACCCAGATGTACATGTTCTGCTCCCAGCTACTTTTTAAACTTAATCAGGTTGTCCTGGGGCAAGAGAGAAAGAAAAGGGAGGCCATACAGGATTATGTTCAGATGTTTTGCATTGGAACAAAGAGGCAATTTCCTGCATGAAGAAATTCATTCATCAATAGCAATAAAACAGCAACAACTTGCCAGCCACTGTACTGGGTGCTGGAGAATTATGTTAGTTAACTAGGGCTGCCATAACAAAGTACCATAGACTGAACAGCTTAAACAACAAAAATTTATTTTCTGGCAGTCCTGAAAGTTAAAAGTCCAAGGTCAAGGTGCTGGCAGGAATAATTTCCTCTCAGGGTCCTCAGGGAAGGACCTGTTTCAGGTCTCCATCCCTGGCTTGCAGATGGCCGCCCTCTTGCTACCTTTTCCATACCCAGCCCTCTGTACACATATATGCCTGATGTCTTTTTGTTGGTTCAATTTCCTCTTCTTATAAAAACACCAGTCAGATTAGATTAGGGCCTACCCTAACAGACTCATTTTAATTTAATCATCCCTTTAAAGACCCTATCTCCAATCCAGTCACATTTGGAGGTACTGAGGGTTAGGACTTCAAAATGTGAAGGTAGGGGAGACCTATTTCATCGCATATCAAGAGCCAAAAATACAGAAGTACCATCTCTATCTTCAAAGTCACAGAGAGAGGGACTTCAGCTGTTTCGTCTGAATTAAAAATTAGAATAAAGAAACTCTGGTATGTACGTGTGTATATATTTATGATGGAATACTACTCAGCCCTAAAAAGGAGTGAGTTAACAGCATTTACAATGACTTGGATGAGAATACAGACTACTATTCTAAATGAAGTAACTCAGAAATGGAAAACTAAACATTGTATATTATTACTGATATGCAGGAGGTAAGCTATGAGGATGCAAAGGCGTAAGAATGATACAATGGACTTTGAGGACTTACAGGGATGAATGGGAGGTGGTCGAGGGTAAAAGACTACAAATATGGTGCAGTGTATACTGCTTGGGTGATGGATACACCAGATTCTCACAAATAACCACTAAAAAACTTACTCATGTGACCAAATACCACCTATACCTCAATAAGGTATGAAAAAACAAAATTTTAAAAAGAATTGGGAAAGTAGATGTAAAATGCTATATAAGTTTGCAGCAGATGATACATGCATAAAAACTTAGACAATTACATTCTAACTAAAAAATTAGAAAATACTTTTAATTGGACTATACCAGTAAGGAGCTCATAGTCTCATCAGAAATGACAAGCATAAGTATGTTTGCTATATAAAAATAAGTTTGAGATAAATGAAATCACTCTGAGGACAACAATCTGTTTTAATTATATTTTATGTTTATCTTACCATCAGCCCCAAAGTCTGATTGGATAGAAGCTGGAATGTCCTAGCAGATCTATTGTGGCAAAAATGTGCAAAATCCCTCTACATGGCATTTTGCATAAGATTTGATGAGAAAATACGTGGAATTGCTCATGGGGGATGCTATGCTTTGTTTGCCTGTTCCATGAAAGCTACATTTAGAGGCATTTACAAACTCTAAGACTAGGGTCCAAAGCAGATCATTATAGCACTAAACAATCCACCCCTCAAAGCATATATTTTCCTCTAATTTTTTGTTGTTTATAAAGCTTCACATAAGATAATCACATTACATTAATTATTATGTAAACTTTTGATTAGAGGGCTTTGGAGAAATTCCTCAGAAGATCAATTTTTTAAATAAAAATAAAGATACATGTGCATATAAATACGTCAGTCTCAGGTATTAATATCAATGAAATAATGGCCATTTCTTTATTTATATAGACCCTGTTATGTTATTTAGTATTATCTTGGTGCTTTTATTCAAACAAATTCTTTGATTCTCTAACTATTAATGATTCACTTTCTTCTAGAAGTTATATAATTCATTCTATCCCCCAGCTTCAGATTATCTTGTTATAACATCCAGCATCTAATTTCCAATTTTCTTATCATACTCTTTTGACTCCCATCCTGCCCAGCGGAGATACATGAGAAGTGGTAAGAGGATGCTGTGGTCTGGGAGATGCTGATTTCCTGGCTTGGTTTTGCCACCTGCTACCTACACGTAACCTTTCTGAGGCTCAGTTGTCAATTTGTGTAATTGGGTTTAGTAACACTTCACAGAGTTATAAGGCTAAAAGAGATGATACTTTGAAAACTGCTTTGTAAAATTCCGTGAAAGCAAAAGGCAAGGACTTACTAAGCCTCTTCATGTCAATGCCCGTCCAATGGCTAGGTCTATTACCTCATTTTTGGTGACATTGCCTTAATATTAAAAGTCCATTATTATTAAATTAGGGTAAGGAAGAAACTTCATAAAATGAAGATACGGTTTTCATATTCAGAAAAGTTTAAAAACTGCCATTGTTTACTACCTACCTGTGAATATGCTCTAGCCAAAACCGTAAAATGAATTTTTTACTCCCTGTTAGGAAGTATCATCTTTAGAAAGAATCATCTTTAGGAAGAATGATTTTTCCTAAAAGAAACCAAAGTTCATTTCTGTTCAGGAATAGAGTCGTATCTGTACATATGCAAACAAATGCTATATTTATTTGTGATCCAAAGGGCTTACACTCTAATGTTGAGTAAGGCAGATTTTTAAAGTTTGGGTGAAGGGTCCACCTAGTGCATAGTGAGCTGTAGGACATGGGTGAAACAGACTTCATCTCCCTGTGCACATTAAAGTGGACATTCACAATGTGTATAAAGGTGCTACAGAGAAATGCGTTTCCTCTTATTTCCTGTTTCATTTCTATAATCTATTAAACAGGAAAGCTAAATGCTGCAGCCATTGATAGTTGCGTTTGACTGTGGTAGCATTCCCTGATGCCAGCTGGTAGCTAACCTGGTACTCAGCCAAATGTGTCATTTTATATCTATACATCAGGATCAAGGTCAGTAGCAAATTGCAGATGACCTCTTATATGAACTAATGTTTATCAACTGACTTTGGAAACCATAACCAAGCTATCCTTCATTAAGTGTACTGTCCTTAAGCAGTGCAGCATAAAATGGGTTTGAACAGAAATAGACCTCTTACATAACCCGCTTGTTTTCATTGAAGGTTGGCAACAGGTCAAAAAAGGCATCTGGCAAGTTCCCATGCAGTTCAACTTGTTTACTAATGTAAGATACAAGTTATATGATGTTATACAATGATATCATCCCCTAAAAGAGATACTTGTACCAACTTAAGTTTAGCTTAAAATTTCAAATAATCTTCCTACTGAAATCTTTGAATATTTGAATAATATGATTGATATGAATAATGACAAAATGGAATACTGAGCTTTTAAGTTTCAGTCATCCAATAACTCGGTAAATTTGTCATATTTTCTTGATGTAAATTTGCTTATTTGAGGATAAAAATCCGTAATAGACTACAAAATGGCATATCCAATTTGTTGCTGCACAATAACTGGACTACTGTGAGTACACTGAGTAAAGCTGAAGAATAGGAGCCCACCTAGTGAGAAACACCAGGTAGCTGCTTGAAATGAACTCTCCTTGCCATTGAGGGCTGTGCACAATAATCCAGGCCTCAGATCCTAACAGATTAGGATCAGCTATTTCTTTAAGCAGAATCTCTTAGGTGCAAGTATACTTCCTCATAAGCTTTCACTTTTCCAGGCACTACATTTGGTTCCTTGTATCATGCAGGATATTTAGGAAGTCACTGCTTTTGTGGGTAGCAAATTATAGAAAACATGCTGTCATAAATCAAACAGCAATTATCCAATGGCACATGAATCTCAAATATACATCTAAATAATGCTACTCATGAAGACCATAGTAAAAATAATGATAATCATATTTCTTTATATTTACCCAACTTTACAGCATATGATACACTCACATTCTTTATGCTGGCTTAGAAAATAGACTGCTATTTTCATGAACTGGAATTTTCAAAATTATATCAATTTGTTACTAAAAGTGTTCTTATAAATACACGATTTTATCAAAATATGTATTCATTTATGTATTCCCTTTTAAATTTATTTTATGTTGAGACAGGGTATCAGTCTGTTGTCCAAGCTGAAGTGCCTTGGTGTGGTCATACCACCTGCATCTCTCAAGCTGAAGCGATCCTCCTGATCGGCTTCCCAAGTAGCTGGGACTACAGGTACATACAGCAGTGCCTGGCTAACTTTTTTTAAAATTTATTTTTTGTCCTTACAACAAATTAGGGCCTTACTATATTGTTCATGATGGTCTTGAACTCCTGGGCTCAAACAATCCTCCTGCATCAGCCTCCCAAAGTGGTAGGATTACAGGCATGAGCCAACACACTTGGCCAAAATATTTATGACTGGTTGATAGTTAAGAGCTTTTTCTACAGATATTTTCTCTCATACATTTGTGTATAAGGGAGTGTGAATGTGATAATAATTTAAAATGTAAACTATAGTCAATATATACTGAACAGTTCTTACATGCCATGCATTATTCTAGTGGCTTAATTATATTAATTCATTTAAACATATATATTTAAATTTCTATGACTTAGCTAAATTATGTGAAAAGTAAAAGCTGCTTAGATAACCTCTCTGCTGTCTTCTTTATCTATAGAATTCTAAAGACTTTTATATTTAACTATGTATACATATATGTATACGTTCATGCTCACACATCAGGTTAAATTAACTATTGCCTTAGTTATAGTCTTCAAGTATTTAAAATTTACGAAAGTTCATGCTTAAAGTGCTATGTGCCAAAATTTGCAGTAGTTTCTTTAGAGAAATACAATGAAGATCTTTCTCAAAAGAGGATTATGATCTAGATAAGAAGATAAAATACCAACACTCTTACAATTAATCATTTTAAATAGTAAGTATGTTACATAATCTCACAAGTATCACTACTGTTAGAGCCATGTGAGAACAAGAGTAAAACTGGCCACTTGTAACTTTCAATAGAGAACTATGTTAGTTGAGATTTTTTTTTTTAACACAGTGCTGCTTTTACCTGACTTGCTATCAGGATCCATCTCTAATTTGTAAGTTGAATATAGGGTTTGGCTTTGATATTTGTAACCAGCATGCTAATAATTTCAGTATTATATCAATGACCATTTGTAACTCTTGACTTCTTTGATTTCACTGGTCATTTTTATATCTTTATTCCTGTATCTGTAGAATTACATTCAGGATCTTGTTTTCCATTAATATTAGGCTAGTTTTGAGATCTTAAAAAAAATGTCTGATATTACATCTTTAACAATCACATCTTCCATAAGCTCTTACCCACTCAACTCTTAACATATAGGACACTTCACCTATACAAATATATCTCCGTTTTATATTTCTTCCTATGCTACATTTCCATTTCTAACAGCACATTGGATATTTCTACTCAGATTATCTGTGGCCCTTTCATATGTTTAAAAAAGAAATTCACTCTCTTCCTTCCGAAAAAGGAGATTCATTTCAAAATTAATATTCTGAAAGTTCTCATGCAATCCTCATACTCAAAAACAATTGCTGATTTACCACTTCCTTCATAATAACTCTTGCATCTTTACCATCTTCTAAGTCTCCACACCATCATCTGAGTTCAATATCACTTTGTCTGACTTTTGCATTAATATTCTAATTGGTCTCTAGTCTCTCCCTCTGTAATCTATTTATTACTTCCTTGCCACTTTAAGCTTCTTAATATAGTTTTCCACTGCAGAATACCTTTAGTGACCTTCTACTCTAGCCAGACTGATTTATTCTCTGTATCTTCATCATACTATGCCCTTTGTCTATATGTATGTCATTGGTTACGTCATTTTGTTCTCCTGAAATGTCCTTTCCTTTTCTTCCCTGTTCATCTATACACATTTTATTTTTTCTTTTAGCTCCTGGCTGAGGTTTGTTTCCTCCAGAAGGTTTCCATAGTCACAGCAAGCTTCCTAAATGTTCTCTTATATAATTAATATATTTTTATTAAATATATATATTAAATAAATATTGTGCTGTCATCATGTAAGTTTTACATCCATTAGGACAGAGCAGTTGAGGGTTTTCATTTATGTTGAGCGTTCTCACTTCTGTTGAGCATCACTTAGTGGATGTTATAGCTCTAATTTAAACCAATAACATTTTATTTTCATTATTTATATTCAATGAATTGATGTAGTGCTGAGATAGGCATTACCATCTCTCATAAATTTTTTATTTTCAAAATTTGTATGAAGTGTTAACCACCAATATCTGAGGATGTGACAGTATTTGAAGAAATAGTCTTTAAACAGGTAATTAAGCTAAATGATGTTATATGGTTATTCCTTAATCCACTCTTACTGGTACCTTATGAAAAGAGGAGTTTAGCACATACACAACAAACAGACCCATGATAAGAGTATGAGGTCAAATGAGACAAAGTGGACATGTGCAAGACAAGGAGAGAGACCTCAGGAGAAATCAAACCTGTTGATACCTTGCTCTTGGACTTCTAGGAGCCAGAACTTGAGGAAATACATTTCTAATGTAAGCCATCCAGTCTGAAGTATTTATTATGGCAGCCCTAGGAAACTATTACACTTTGAATAAGGAAATATCCTTATATTATATATTGATTTATTTCAGGCTTAAACGTATTTCATAGAAATAAATACCAACATGACAACATATTCAACCAAATACTAAAGGTAAGTAAATAGCATCACATTTGAAGGGCACACATCATGCTTTTTTAAACAATGTCTAAATGATTCAAAAAAGCTAAACTTTGCATCCAAAGAAGACCCTAAAAATCAGCAAAGGGAATAAAGTACCTAGGAATAAAATTAACAAAGGATGTAAAGGAACTTTTCAAGGAGAACTACAAAGCACTGCTCAAGGAAATAAGAGAGGACACAAACAGATGGAAAAACATTCCATGCTTACGGTTAGGAAGAATCAATATTGTGAAAATGGCCATACTGCCCAAAATTTATGGATTCAATGCTATCCCCATCAAGCTACCTATGACCCTCTTCACAGAACTGGAAAAAAACTACCTTAAACTTCATATGGAACCAAAAGAGAGCCTGCACAGCCAAGACAATTCTAAGGAAAAACAACAAAGCTGGAGGCATCATGCTACCTGACTTTAAACTTACTACAAGGCTACAGTAATCAAAACAGCATGATACTGGTACCAAAACAGAGATACAGACCAATGGAGCAGAACAGAGGCCTCAGAGGCAATGCCACAGATCTACAACCATCTGATCTTTGACAAACCTGACAAAAACAAGCAATCGGAAAAGGATTCCCTGTTTAATAAATGGTGTTCGGAAAACTGGCTAGCCATGTGCAGAAAGCAGAAACTGGACCCCTTCCTGACATTTTACACTAAAATTAACTCCAGATGGATTAAAGACTTAAAACGTAAGACCCAACACCATAAAAACCCTAGAAGAAAATCTAGGCAAAACCACTCAGGACATAGGCATCAGCAAGGACTTCATGACTAAAACACCAAAAGCATTGGCAACAAAAGCCCAAATAGACAAATGGCATCTAATTAAACTCCACAGCTTCTGCACAGCAATAGAAACAATCATTAGAGTGAGCCAGCAACCAACAGAGTGGGAAAAAAAATTTGCAATCTACCCATCTGACAAAGGACTAATATCCAAAATCTACAAAGAACAAAAACAGATTTACAAGAAAAAACAACCCCATTCAAAAGTGGGTGAAGGATATGAACAGACACTTTTCAAAAGAAGACATGTATGAGGCCAACAAACATATGATAAAATGCTCATCATCACTGGTCATTATAGAGAAATGCAAATCAAAACCACACTGAGATACCATCTCACACCAGTTAGAATGGCAATCATTAAAATATCTGGAGACAACGGATGCTGGAGAGGATGTAGAGAAATAGGAATACTTTTACACTGTTGATGGGAGTATAAATTAGTTCAACCATTGTGGAAGAGAGTGTGGTAATTCCTTAAGAACCTAGAAATAGAAATTCCATTTGACCCAGCAATCTCATTACTGGGTATATATACAAAGGATTATAAATGGTTCTATTACAAAGACACATGCACACATATTTTCATTACAGCACTGTTTACAATAGCAAAGACTTGGAACCAACTCAAATGCCCATGAATGACAGACTGGATAAAGAAAATGTGGCACATATACACCATGGGATACTATGCAGCCATAAAAATTGATGAGTTTGTGTCCTTTGTAGGAACGTGGATGAATCTAGAAACCGTAATTCTCAGCAAACTGACACAAGAACAGAAAAATCAAACACTGCATGTTCTCACTCATAGGTGGGTGTTAAACAATGAGAACACATGGACACAGGGAGGGGAGCATCACAAACTGGGGTCTGCTGGGAGGGACAGCAGGGGGTAGGGAGGTTGGGGAAGGATAACATGGGGAGAAACACCAGATAGAGGAGACAAGGTGATGGAGGCAGCAAACCACATTGCCATGTATGTACCTATGCAACAATCCTGCATGATCTGTACATGAACCCCAGAACCTAAAGTGCAATAAAATATAAATAAATAAATAAATAAATAAATAAAGCTTCTGTTAAAAAAAAATCAGCCTTTAAACTAAAAATAAAATGCATTTACTAGTTTAAATTCACATCATTAAATTTTCCTTCGTGGTATTATATCTAATATCAAGCTTCTCCTTGGAAGCACGAATTAAGTTACCTCAATATTTTATATTCCTCTGATGTTAAATTATCCTAAACTGCCACAAATGCTTAGCAGTAATGTGATACCCCTTTCCTGGGCTTATTCAAAATCTAGACCAGACAGACTAGAAATTGTTTGACTGATGGTCCACTTTCTTCTCATAATAAAGAGTGATTTTCCTAGTCATTGTACAGATTAGCAACATGCATAGATAATTTTCTTCCCAAGGTTACAACTACCACTCTGAGGATTTATAGAAGCATTCAAAGTGTTAAGACTAATTTAAGCAGAAGCAAAACATACCAGCTATTGTGGTTGACACATTCTCAGTATAAACAATACCTGAAGACACAAACATGTAGCAATTTTAAATAAAGTCTTAAAACCCACTATACATCAATTTATCATATTTCTGTCAAAGTTATTACTTTTAAGACTGTAAATTTTATAAATGTTTATGATTGTAAATATAACTTTAAAATGGGTCTTTACTTTGATGACATTTCTAAAATATTAAATGTGAGCTGGTTTCTGCTTTGCTCTGCTTATGTTTGTGACTTATCATCTTCGTTCTTACAAGGAGAGACCTATAAGGATTTCAAAGTGTTTTAGGTTAGATGCCCTGAGAAAGATGCTCAAAGATGGATATCTGTATGCAGGAAATTTATTGAATGGACACATGACATGTGGGACAGTAAAGAAAGCCGTATGAAGTGGGGGTAAGAGTTCAAACAAGATGCATTCACAGCAGTGGCCTCAGGGGAACCCATGGAAAGCTATAGAGGGCCCTGCAGAGTCCTTTCAAACTAAGGGCAGAGAGCTAGACCTCTCCTCCCACTATGTCCAGATGTTGGATGTGCACTGCCCAAGGAAGAAAGCAGGGCTTTGGGTGAGGTGACTCTCTTCAGCAGATGGCCATTCTGGAGGAGGACTCTGCTGAGACCTGTCACCTGCCAATATTTCCAGAAACTGAGCAAATGAAGGTCTTAGTCTTGAAAGTGAGAGAGATGACAGTTACAAACCACAACAGCCACTATAGAAAGATATGAATTCAGATATATATATATATATATATATATATATATATATATATATATATGTCAAGTAACTTCAGATAAACAAGTTTTACCATTAAGAGCTTCAATTTGCTTCTTTGTAACTAGGATTATTAATATCTTACAGCCTTTCTCACAATAATTTTGTTAAAATCACTGGATCCATTTTGAGTAAAAATGCTTAGGGGCATAAAGGGTGCAGACAAAAATATATGTTAGAAATAATCATTTGGGTTCATTTTTTCATTGCATAGCTAAGGATATCAAAGCTTAGTATGGACTCATATATTACTACATGCCTGACACAGTTCTAGCTAGCATTTTTTATTAATTACCTATGAAATTATCACCATGACCCTATGAGGAAACAGACACAGAGGGGTCATCTAACTTGATCAAAGTTATATAGTTGGGAACAGGGGACAACACTGATGATATCTGGCCCCAATGACTGTTCTTGAACCACACCATATTATACTGCTTCTGGTAAGACAGAAGTTACCAGTAGCCAGGTCCGTAACTTTTTGTCATGCAGTTTTTTTAACCTACTCTTGGAGGCCATGGTAGACTGCAAAGCAAAGATAACAAGCAATTTGGCAACTATGGGGAAGAAAACACTCTGACAGTTGTTTTTTTTTTGTTTTTTTTATTTTTTTTGCTGTCTTTTGTTTTAGTTTTGCTCTGCTTTATTTTTTATTTGCTTGCTTTAATTTTTACAATGTAATGTGGCTGAAGAGAAATTTTGTTTAGTAACTCATACAAAGTTTAGCACCTATAACCTTAAATCAGGTGACCATGCATTCATAATCCTGGCCTAAACTGTTTAGGCATGTGCATTTGAAGCCCATGGCTATCCACGTGTAGATGATGATGATGATGATGATCATGACCATGACCACGAAGAAACAGCAGAAGGGTGAGGAAGAGAAGAAGAAAGATGAGGGAGAGAGAAGGAGAAGAAGAAAGAGTAACAAAAAGAAGATGGAGAAAGGGAGGTAAAGACCAAGAAAAAGTTATTACTCATAATAATATAAAGAATAGTTAGCACCTATTAGAATATAGTCTTTCATTATTGATTCTTCTACTGGTCTTTTCTAAGAAATCTCACTTGATATATAATTTTAGAGAAAAATCACTATTTTTCTCCAAATAGATGTATAATAATATTCTTAAATGAATTAAAGCTCCTACGCAGCCTAATACAAATAGATATAGAGCATGCAGTATATAAAGAGAGAAGGGTAAGAGAGGAACTTTACAAATTGTTAAAATATAAATATTTCACATTTAATCAAGAAAATAATGTCTATGAAAACCAAAAATCCTTTTTTTTTTCTGAGTCAGAGTCTCACTCTGTCACCCAAGCTGAAGTGCAGTGGCATGATCATAGTTCATCGAAGCCTCGACCTCCCTTGCTCAAGCCATCCTCCCACCTCAGCTTCCCAAGTAGCTGGCACAACAGGCTTAGGCCACCATCTGGCTAATTTTTGTATTTTTTTATAGAGACAGTGTTTTGCCCTGTTGCCAACACTGGTCTCAAACCACTCACCTGAGGCAGTCCACCACCTTGGCCTCCCAAAATGCTAGGATTATAGATATGAGCCACACTTGGCCCCTTATTTTTTAATAGTTACTTATAACAAGAAGAGATTATTTTCAGTGAAGATAAGAATTGGAAGATTTTTAAAAATACGTTTCTATTGAGCATTCACTTTTTGATAGGTGTCATATTTCACAATGAGAATAGAAACATAAAAGCCAGATACTTTCAATCATGTAATAAGTGCTAGAAGAGATTTAAAAAGATGGTGTAATTAGTACATGATGAAGAAATACCTGACTGAGTTGATCAGGGAAGACTTCCTGAAGGAGGTAAAATCAGAACTAGTTTTTGAATAAACATTAATAATTGATCAGCTGAAAAAAGGAAAGGGCATGTTAGGCATTAGGAATATCATATAGAGCCATAAAGGAACATGAAAAATATAAATATCTTATACAGATATAAGTACATCTGTAATTTCTAACAGAAAGTCTTAGAGCTCCCAGGAGCCATCAAGCCCCAAGAGAGTAAGTGGAAATGAGGTCCACACAAAGAATATCAGAGTTCAGAGGCAGAGAGAGGCCAATCTCTGTTGATTCTAACACTGACTCTAACTAGTTCTGCCCAAATTTGGCATTCATTATTTTTGAGATTCTTTATTTTCAGGTTCTATATATTATTTTTATTGCTTAAGGGAGTGAGAGGCAGGTTGTACTTGCAACCAAGAACCTTGCCTAATAAAAGGTATTTTGAAGGCTGGGCACCATGGTTCATGCCTATAATCCCAGCACTTTGGGAGACCAAGGCAGGTGGATCCCTTGAGTTCAGGAGTTCAAGATCACTTTATTCAACATAGCAAAACTCCACCCCTACAAAAATAAAAAAATCAAAAGTAAACATAATTAGGTATCAGGGTGCAGCATGCCATTCTAACTACTCTGGAGGCTAAGACTGGAGGATTGCTTGTGCCAAGATTTTGAGACTGCAATGAGTTGTGATTACACCACTGTACTCCTGTCTCATCAGACTCTGTCTCAAAAATAAAGTTATTTTCTTCTTGCATTTGATTTTAAGAACTTTTGGAGATATGTGTCTTATTCTTATGTATGACAGCCAGAACAGCACCTTGTACACTTTGAACATATATCACATAATGTACACACACACACTTACATGAAGACCTACATTATCAGAATTGGCCAGATCAGCCATTGTCAAAGCTGAAAAAAAAAAAAAAAAAAACTACGAAGGAAAGGGAAAGAAACAAAATTCAAAGAGAAATGACAATGGAAAACTTCAATTTCTTTTAACCCAGGTATACAGTTAATGTATTCTAATCTGTGATCAAGGTGGTGGTGGTTGTTTTTTTTTTTAATTCTGCTAATATGGTGTCATTTACACTCACAAAGTCCTCATTTTTAAACCTAATTACATGATATTAAGTATTTTATTCTCTGATGTATCTCATGTAATTTTCCAAATGATAGCCTATTTGACAACAGGAAAGTTTACTGCTGTGTAGACCCAGACAAAAATACATAACAATAGCTTCAACAATCTGTCTGTCCAGTGAAACATGTGATGAGGTATTTATGTGGATAAAGAACAGGAAACAATTGAGCTTTGAGTTCTTAATGAATCAATGAAAGATATTCTATCTAGTTGATTCAAATTTGGGCATACTGGGAAACATATTATTCTAAGTAAGATCATGGTACTAGCAAGTTTTCCATTACTCTAAGCTATTATTTATTGAAAATAGCTTTACTTTCTGTACTTCTACCAAAAACGCAATTGTGGACTGAAAATAATATAGTCTTAGATCAGGTTAGAAGCCTCTTTATTTGTACTATTCAAGAATAACAAGTCACCTGAACAAACTGTTTATATACCACCCTTTTTTTTCATTTTCCCCTTTAGTTTCACAAAAATCAAGTAATATAAAGTTTAGAATCTGGAGGTAAGATGACAACATACACAAGTATTTCCTTTCCTGTCTTCTAATTCTCATGAAAATGTTCAATAGAAAACCATTTTCATTGCCGTTGTTATTGGCTCTTCCTTTTATACTAGGCATTGTGCTAAATGCATATACATTAGCTTAAAACAACCAGATGTAATAGGTAACATTGTGCCCTTATATTATAGGACAAAACTCAAGCTTACATAAGTTAAATAATTTACCTAAGGCAATTGACATGGTTTGGCTGTATCCCCACCCAAATCTCACCTTGAATTATAGCTCACATTATCCCCAGGTATCATGAGAGAGACCCAGTGGGAGGTAATTGAATTATAAGGCAGGTTTTCCCATGCTGTTCTCATAATAGTAAATAAATCTCAAGAGATCTGATGGTTTTATAAATGGAGTTCCCATGCACATGCTCTCCTGCCTGCCGTCATATAAGATGTGACTTTGCTCCTCATTCACCTTTTGCCATGATTATGAGGCCTCCCTAGACATGTAAAACTAAGTCCATTAAACCTCTTTTTCTTTATAAATTACCCAGTCTTGGGTATGTCTTTATTAGCAGCATGAGAACAGACTAATAGAGCAACATAGCTAGTAAGTGGTAGAGTTATTTCAAACTCAATTCTGTTTTTCTCCAGAGTCTAGTTTTAGGTCATTACATTACAGATGCTTTTAAGTCAAATTTTCTTTTAAGTTCCAGGGCACATGCGTAGGATGTGCATGTTTGTTACATAAGTAAACGTGTGCCATGGTGGTTTGTTGCACAGATAAACCCATCACCTAGGTATTAAGCCCAGTAAAATTTGTATTGAAAATGAGAAATGTGACATTCACGTGTAAGAAATTGATGCTATGTGTAACTCAGGTAAGGCTTAATTTAAGGCATGAAGAACTATTTCAACTTTCACTAATCTGTTAATCTCACAACTCAGGGTGATTAGTTAAGACCATGGAGGTGACAGAAAGAAGAAAGCCAGCAAGGGAAAGTTCCTTCTTGTTTTGCCTATTACATCTAGCAGAAGCTTTCAGAATAACAAACAAAAAGCTACCATGTCTGAATTTTTTCTTCAAGAGGTCAAACCTATGCCAACTGCCCATTCCTCATTCACACAATTATCTTATATATAAGTACAAAGATATTATAGATCATTTTTATTTAAAGAAATAGTCTTATATATGAAATTTAAGGTGTTTTTTTCCAGATCTGTGTAGAAAGTCATTGGTAGCTTGATGGGATAGCATTGAATCTATAAATTACTTTGGGCAGTATGGCCATTTTCATGATATTGATTCTTCCTAACCAGGAGGATGGAATGTTTTTCCATCTGTTTGTGTCCTCTCTTATTTCCTCAAGCAGTGGTTTATAGTTCTCCTTTAAGAGGTCCTTCACATCCCTTGTTAGTTGTATTCCTGGTATTTTATTCTTTTTGTAGCAATTGTGAATGGGAGTTCACTGACGATTTGGCTCTCTGTTTGTCTATTACTGTTATATAGCAATGCTTACAATTTTTGCACATTGATTTTCTAAGTAAATCATTTAAAAAATCAGTTTCATGTTCACATCCAAAAAATGCTTTTAGAGAACTAGTTTAGATAAATTAGTTTGTAGGCAAGCTGTGTTTAGGTAAAGTGCCCTATTATTCTCATTTTTTGTTAACACCCTTATACTCTGTATGAGAAGCAGATAAACCATCTAACAATCAGTAAAAGGACTTCAGCAACTCATCTGTCCTGAAGATAGTGAGTAAATGCCATGTTATATCTATTTTGAAATGGTCTACAGCTGGTAATCCCTAGATTCATTATTAAACATACCAAATATTCCAAGCAGCACAAAGTCTGTATTAGCAACCATTCAGCTACTACTTGTTTAAGTACAATGCCTATAGATTTTAAGGTTTCATATGTGTATATGATTTCTTCTAACAAAATACTGGAAGGAGCAATAAAAAACAATATGTGTTGAACTAAATGTATGAACAGGAAAAAGACACTAACGCAATTCTATATCTGGAGAATAGATGCACTGTCATATAAACTGCAAAAGCTTCAAAAGCCAAAATACTAAAATATATCTGCAAGATTATTGGAGGTTAATTTGCATAACTGGGGACACTGCCCTGGTGTGCAGGAATTTCAGTAACTTTCCTTCAGAGAAACACCAGCAGATGCTTGCCTGGAGGCATAACTATGGTTTTAAAGGATAATGCCTCTTCTTCATTCTTAAGTATTAGTAGTAGAATAAAGTATGGGTCTTTTCAATCATTAGATTGAAAACTTTTGCAGTAAGCAAGCGCATCTGAATGAGTTTTTTTTTTTTTCTTTTTGAGGGAGCTGACATAGTAATACAATAAATGTTTGGTTAAATGAATAAAAACACAAGCAGATGAATAAATAAATAAATTCATTAGTTTATGGCTTAAATCAAATACAGATGCTCCTTGACTTACAATGGAGTTACATCCCAATAAATCTGTGTTAAGTAGAAAATATCATTAAATAAAAATGTACTTAATACACTTAAGCTACTGAATTATCATAGCTTAGCCTAGCATATCTTTTATGTGCTCAGAACATTTACATTAGCCTACTGTTAGGCAAAATCATCCAATAAAAAGCCGATTTTATAATGAAGTGTTGAATAGGTCATGTTACTTATTAAATGTTAGATACTGATAGAGAAAATTGAATGGATACATATATTCTCAAAGTACAATTTCTACTGAATGCATATCACTTATGCATCATTGGAAAGTCAAAAAATTGTAAGTCTGGTACTATCTGTACTAATCAGGTAGTCAAAAGAAGCACCAGGGGAAAAGGGGTAAATCATATTCTGACTGAATAAAGTTCTTGGAAGCATTTGATTAAATCTGTTTCAGAGGTACAAACAAAGCCATCTGCCAAATGAGGACTACTAGTGCTCTTAACTGGTGCTTATTGATTGGAGTATAGTGGTAATAGTTTTAAATATAATGGATTTCTAAGAAGAGTTGTTAAATCTAAATAAAGATATGGCTATATGAAGATTATATGACTCATTTAGGAGGACTTCAGGTATTTGTCAAAATATGTACTTTTGATAAAATGTTTGTTTCTTATTACTTTCTGTATCTCCAATGATTTTCTTCTAATGCTTCTGCCTCATGTCTTAGAGTAAAAGCCAAACATTTTAAACAACCTACACCACCCAAGATATTTGTGAAAATTTCCCTCCTCTCCTACTTATTTGCTGACTTTATTTTTTATTTCCCTTCCCTTCCCTTCCCATCCAAGGCTCCAGTCTCTCTTGCCGTCCTAGAACTCATTGGGAACACATACAGCCCATCTCAGAGTCTATCCTTGTCTGCATAACATGACCATTCTTCCCCCAAATTGTTATCAGCTAAGTTATGTCAATACGCGGTTGTCGTCCTCTCTGTAGTATCTTAAAGCCTATTGGAAACTGCAACCTTCACTATACCTCTTTCTTATATTTCTAAATAAATGTTATTATATCAATTTCTAATATGTTATAAATATATTATACATTTGTCTGTCTCCTCACTAGAATGAAAGTTCTTAAAGGCAGGGGTTTTTGTTTGTTTGGAGCAGTACTATACCCTCAAGACATAGAAAAGTGTCTACACATAAATGTTTGAAGAATGTAGAAGTGATTTTGATAAGCACTGTGAATATTTTGGCCATAAATGTTTTATAGGGAATCACATTCTAATTAACCCTTTAATTGTGAATGTAGGAAAAACTAATAACTTTGCAATCAGATGTGATTAATGATCAAATACTCAAAATAATTAAATCTATTTTTATGTGTATCCGTTTCTAAAAGAATAGAAACATGATGATTAAATAGAGCAATACCTTGGAATTAAAATTTCTAAACTGAGGCTGGGCATAGTGGCTCACACCTGTAATTCTAATATTGTGGGAGGAAGAGGCACAGGATTTATCAAGCCTAGGAATTTGAGACCAGCCTGGGCAACATGGCAAAACCCTGTTTCTACAAAATAATTTTTAAAAATTATCTGGCTGTGTTGGCACATGCCTGTTAGTTCCAGCTACTTGGGAAACTGAGGCAGGAAGATCCCTTGAGTTTCTAAGGCCAAAGCTATAGTGAGCCATCACCACTGCACTGCAGTCTGGGCAACAGAGTGAGATCCTATCTCTTAAAAGAGAAAATAGATAAATAAATAAATAAAATATCTAAATTGAATAAAAAAGACAGGACGCAGCCCTTGTGACAACATGGGTTTGAGCCTAGGCTTTTCTATCATTTACAATTTCAGTGCAGAGTTGTATTTTCTGAAATGATAGAAATGTTTCATATCTGTGTTCATCAACCTGACTACAACTGGCCACATGTGACTATTAAGCACTTAAAATGTAAATGGTATGACTGAAGGTCTAAACTTTTACATTTATTTAATTCTAATTAATTTATATTATGTTTTTATGTAAATAGTCACAAGAGAACAAATTGTTATTTAACTGGTGTAGAGTTTCACTTATAAAACATGAATTAGTTTTACAGATCTGCTACACGGTATAGTACCTATAGTCAAAAACAGTGTATTATTCATTTGAAAATTCATTAAAAGGGTAATTTCATGTTAAAAGTTTTAACCATAAAAAAAATCCACCACCCCCACCAGAAAAAATAGGCACATGTGGCTAATGGCTACCATATTAAACAACTCAGGCTTAGATACATTTAAGGCAATTTTTTAATACATTATGTTTTACTTACCTGTTATTCAGTTTTACCATATGCAAAATGAAATTAAAAACAGTTACTTTTAAGTGCTAACACTGGGATTACATTAAATAAATATGTTAACTGTTTCTACTACCACTGTCTAACACATCGTGGGTGCCCAAATGGATGCTATTGTTGTTGCTGTTATATTCTAATCATAATGGTAGGTTTATTGAATTCTCAAAGCATCCTTCCTTACGCCTCAACCAGTGTAACTCAGTGACATCTGTGAGGCCACAAGCCAGAACCTGACCCATTGTTATGGCCACAGTAGCCCCAAGCACTCATAAACTCAGTTTGCTGCTCCATTTGTTTTAGCTACTGATTCAATTCCAACCTATGGGAGGAAATGTATATATGTTATACATATATATGTATATGTGATATACATGTATGATATACATACATAACTAAAACATCATATATATTTAATGAAAATATATATTTAACTAAATATGTTTTTATATATTTAAGTATATATGAAGTATATATATTTTAGGTTATACATGTATATCATAACATGTATATATGTATATATTATATACATATTTATGTTATGTATATGTTATATTTGTTATATATGATAAACATATCTATACATATAAAATGTATTTATATGCATATAAACATTAAAATATATATTTTGTTAAATATATAAACATATATATACACACACACTTATATATATGAAAAAATGCTTTAATAAGAATAAAGAAGCTAATTATTGAAAAATAATTTCAAGCAGACTGAATTGCTTACTACAAAGATGTCAGTTTGTTTAGAGTCCACATTCCTGATAATATCTTCATCCTCTATCATGTGCCTGCTTTAGTCAAGAAGATATATTCAGTCCTAGTTTTCATAGTACTTAGTATAAAAATGATAAACTTATATGCTTTATAAAATAATTCATGTCCTGTCCAGAAATACTGTACTAATTTTTTTAATACAAAGGGCATTCCTATTCTACCCTGATTTAGGATCATACCTAAAGATATTTAAACTTTTCCACAATTATTTATACACACACACACACACACACACACATACATACATATATACACACATATTATATATTTATGCATCTATACATACATATATATTTATATATGTATATGTGTGGGTTTTTTTTTCCATTGCATATTACAGCTTTTGATGGGTAACAGCTTGATGGCATGTCATCAAACAAATCCCTTTTTTAATGACATGAAATCACATAAGAAATGTCCCTAATTACATTAATGCAATAGAACTGTAAGACATTATCTTTTGTCAAATTTTTTAAAAATTAGAATTCCTTAAATTCATCCTGTATCCTTGTCTCTATTATACCTAGAGACACAAGAAATTTTTCAATTGACTTTTGAATATAGATGCTATTTTTAAATATTTTTAAATGGCCTGAAAAATTAAAAACACATACACATATATATACAAGAAGTATTGGACATTTGAACTGTAAGTTTTATCCATTAGTATGCCTGCTCAACCAATATTCCCTTTTTATTAATAGACACATACACACACACCGTGCCCTAAACCATTTTTATGTTAAATTTATATAACAGTGTCTAGTACATAGAATGTGCTCGGTACAACTAGAATGAGTGAGTGAATAAACTGATTCTGACCTCCTGGCTACAGTGGATTGAACCAAGATATTTAGCTGTATTTGGCCAATCAATTGTAAAGACTGCAATTTTACTAACTTGGATGCCCTGCAGTATTTTTACTGCTGGGGCAGCTATTTGATACCATGTACACTGAAGGTGCAGAGATTAAGAAGAAAGAGAATAAAAATAAAAGAATAATTAAATGAGCTATATCTGTACTCTGTCAGTTCGTTTCACTTTGCCTAGATCATAGAAAACACTGTACTCACAAACAAAAGACTAATGACAGAGACATTATCTCTGCCATTTGGCAACCAAAGTTCTCCAAGGGCTTCATACCCATTAGCCTTTTACAAATTGGAACTGTTCCTGCTGTCAATGCCTTCCTTCCCCGTTACTTTTCATGCACTGTCTCCCTCATTTTTCTTTGCTTCATGCTTTACTTCACCTCTAAATTCTAGTACAATTTGAAAATGCAATACATTCTAAACTACTTGCAGTCACTAACCAGCACAGTAAAAGCTGTATTAAGTGTACCAAAAGACTAATTTATTAAAATATACTCTTAATCAACTAAATGCCTTAATGCAACTTTCACAAAGTAAAGCAAAGACTGGCCAGCTGTTCATCAAAATTCCTTCCTCTTATTTTGGGGTACATAGAGGGACTACTAATTTCTACTCTCTCTTATATGCCAATGGAGTCATGTGACCAAATTTTAGTGAATAGAATGTAAGCAGAGTCAATGTGTCTCACTTATAGGGTGGCTCATGAAAATCTCTCATACATGCTTCATGCTTCTTCACATCTCTTTCTCTTTGGTCTAACTGAAATACAGACAATTGCAGCAATCTTGGAAGCCATGTATTGAAGTTAACAGAGTCACAAAACGAAAAAACTTGGATTTCTGCATCATTGCTTGGATGAGAGCTTCTACCAACCAGGATCTCTAACTCTGAACTTACATGAGTGAGAAATAAATGCCTATTTTATTAAGCCACTGAAATGCTGAAGTTCATCTGTTACCTCACTAACACTGCCCTAAAATGTACAGGAAAATGGCTAAAGGCCTTACTTCTTTAGTTGTGATATTGAAGAGGAAAACATAGTAAGGCAGAGGAAAGCTAGTAATATAAGCCTAACAGAAGAAATCCAGGTGCCTTCTCTCATCACAGTGTATGGAATACAGATGTTTCGGCATAAATATTAAGATCAAAAGACTGAGATAATTAGCACTCACAAAAGGAAGACAGGAAAGCTATGAGGATGCACCTGACACTGAATAGTAGCAGGAGTACTCATTGCAGCTGTCATTGAACTGATTATCTGAAGGCAAAGTAATGCTATTTTGTGCAAACAATATATAATACTTAGGAAATGGCAATTAAAATCACGAGTCCTTGCATAAGTGAATGAGGCTTGATGGTGTTTACTTGATTTTAAAATGCTGGGGTAGTGATAGGAAAAATAAGCCCTGCCAAGCACTTCAGAAATTTTACTCTCAGGACATTAATGACAAACTCAGCCCAAGAAGCTGGATAAATCAGGAGAGAACTAAGGAAGAAAATCTCACAGCTTGTATTTGTGGGGGTTCTCCCCTGAGGTCTCCCCCACCATCTGTTTCTATGGAAACTCCAGGTTTCCTTAAGCTTTACAGATGGCGTTCATTTAACGTCAAAACACTTAATGATAAAATCTACTACGTATAGAGAATACACTACTTGCCAGAGCATTTGATTCAGCACATACATGTGCATTTTAACAAGTTAATGGCAATGCTATACATAGCAATCATTTACTAGGCATATTTTTTGCCACAAGAGTAAAACAGTTAAAAGCTATGTCTTGACAGCTCAATTCTGCTACCAGATCCATTTCCAAATCTACTTAACATTAAGAATGACACATTACAAACTGTTTTGTGGGGCATATCCTCTTTATTCCTTGGCATTTTCTCCTACATTTAAATTAAGAACACAACAATGTGGTGATAACCACAACTATTTTTAGTGTGACTTAAATTGTTTCTTTAAGTAAACCTCAAATACATTTAGTTTGGAAATTATTTATAATAACTAACATGAAATGCTTACTTATTTATGCAATAACCATGCAGTCCAATCTCAGTAATGCATTTAATTAACTATGCTCATTCTGTGGCATATTTTATTGGGTTACAACAATAAATTTGTGTTTTAACAACACTCAGGTTTCATTCTTTGTTTTGCTTTTTTCTTTTTTTGTCACCTAAGTTGAACTTAGAAAACTTAGTGGGAATTCTTCCAGCAGACCACAGCAGACCATGCAACTGGGCATTTTGAAATAAGCCTTTGGTAGGTATAATTAATTTAAAACTCATCAAAATGAAAACTACATTTAGTCCAATATGTAAATATATCCATAAGACAGAGACAGCAGGTGGAAATATTGCACCTCAGGCTTCCAAAAATGATCACTCCCACAGAAATACAAATCAATGTCTTGGATAATCAGATATCAAGCAGTGTAATTAAGTGGCTGGTTTTAATTCAAAATGCTACATCTCAGAATCTAGGCATCAATAATTTAGATGGAATGTATTTGAATTACATTTGGTTGAAATGTAGGGGGAATGTACTTAAGAAGAAAATCCAGACTGACAAGTTAAGGGATACCTGATGGAGCCTCTGTTTGTCTCTAGGATATTTTCTGAGGCAGTGTCACATTACTTTATAAAAGGTGTTTGGAGTTGGGGGAAGTCAGGAAAGGAAGAACAGTACAGTGTAGAGCAGGAGAGAATCATCTTCAAGACTAGGTTGGATTTCTTGTTCTGTAATTTGAAGAGACTTAGGATACAAGAACTTAAGATATCTTACTTTAAATTCATTTTACTCTAACAATTTTTTAATGAGAACTGACTCAAGGGTAGATATTGGTGTACATACTAAATGAACAGAATGATATGCAAAGACAAGTGAGATAATAAAACTTCCCTGCAAGAGCTAAGGAGTTGGTGGGGCAGTGCAGTGCCAACACAGATATAATATATAAAAATAAATAAATATGTTTGACAAAACATGTACATCTTCCATGGAATTCAGAGGAAACAGGTTCACACTTTCTTAAGATGATCAAGAAATGTTTCAATGAAGGAAATGACTGTGAAACGGCCCTAGAATGGATTATAACAGTCATTGATTTAATGAAGGGGAGATGCTACATGGAAGAATTAGTATTAACAAAACCCTTAAGTATTGCTCCTGCAGGAAATGCCCCCAAAACACATGGGTGAGCCCCAGTGTCCATCTGTGCACTTTGGTGCTCTGCCCCACTGCCCACAGATGAGGTGAAGGTGGATGTAAGCTAGACCAGCCAGGCTCTTTTCAGATTTTGTATTTTCTTTCCTTTTTTTTTTTTTTTATTATACTTTAAGTTCTGGGGTACATGTGCAGGTTACATAGGTATATATGTGCCATGGTGGTTTGCTGCACCCATCATCCCATCATCTATATTAGATATTTCTCCTCCCTTAGCCTCCCAGCCCCTGACAGGCCCCAGTGTGTGATGTTCCCCTCCCTGTGTCCACATGTTCTCATTGTTCAACTCCCACTTATGAATGAGAATGTGCAGTGTTTCGTTTTCTGTTCCTGTGTTAGTTTGCTGAAAATTATGAAGTTTCCAGCTTCATCCATGTCCCTGCAAAGATCATGAACTCATACTTTTTTTATGGCTGCATAGTATTTCATGGTATCTATGTGCCACATTTATTTTATCCAGTCTATCATTGATGGGCATTTGGGTTGGTTCCAAGTCTTTGTTATTGTATATTTTCAAATGTGATACACGAATACTCGAAGCTGCTAGTAGCCAATTCCAGAGATAACAGCTAGAGGAAAATCTCCTGAATTATTGGTTCTAGAACTCAGAAGAGCTGAATTGCTTCCTAAACTTCATGAGATTTGTTTCACTTTTTGTTTTTGTTTTGTTTTGTGAAGTGTGTTTTTCACTTACTTAGATAGCTGAAATAGTCCCTTTGTGCTGAAATTAGCTCTGATTTGCATGTGAAATAGCAAACTGTCCTTATTCAATTAAACATGATATTCCAAAAGGTAGTTGTGTTTCAAAAGAGCACAAAATACATTTTTGGTTGTTTGAATGGAAGTTGGGGGCATTTAGAAAAAGTCCTTTATTACAACATTAAAGTTGATGCCTTCAGTGAGATGTGATGGACATTGAAGACTTTCAAGTAGAACAAAGGTATGAATGAGACTAAATTTTAAGAAAGATCATTGATAGTGTGGTTTAGTTCAAACAGAAGATTGTAAGTTCAAAGGGTGGTGTATGAGCCTATAGCAGTGGTTCAGGCAGTCAGGGCTTATAAAAAAGCTGCATACATTTCTGCAGGGTTTGTAATACAAAACAGTAGAGTAATACAATTCAAATCCTATTCTATGTGAATGGAACTCTTGAAGTTGTCCAATGCACAACTTTCTTAATTTTATGCAATAGCTCATAGAGTATGAAATGGGGTAGTAGCCATGACATTTAAAGGAGAAAATAAATGAAATATTTTATCAACATAAAATTTGAAGGTGTTGAAGATGTTTTGGAATTATTGAATTACTAAGAGGAGCAAAGTGACATCTCTATATATTTTTTTATTTCTTCTAAAAAAAACAGGGGGTGGATACATGTGCAAAAAGTGCAAGTTTGTTACATAGGTATATGTGTTTCATGATGGTTTTCTGCGCCTACTGACCCACCCTCTAATTTCCCTCCCCTCAACCCCTACTCCCCAGCAGGCCCTGATTTGTGTTGTTCCCCTCTCTGTGTCCATGTGTTCTCAATGTTCAATTCCCACTTATGAGTGAGAACATGCAGTGTTTGGTTTTCTGTTTCTGTGTTAGTTTGCTGAGGATGATGGCTTCCAGCTTCATCTATGTCCCTTCTAGGACATGATCTAATTTCTTTTCATGGCTGCATAGTATATTCCTCAGTGTAGGTGTACCACATTTTTTCATCCAGGCTATCATTGATAACATTTGGATTGGTTCCAAGTCTTTTCTATTGTAAATAGTGTTGCAATAAACACACATGTGCATGTATCTTTACAGTAGTATGATTTACACTCAGTGGGTATACCCAGTAACGGGCTTGCTGGGCCAAATGGTATTTCTGGTTCTAGATCCTTGAGGAATCACCATACTGTCTTCCATAATGGTTGAACTAATTTATATTCCTCCAAAAGCATTCAGGCAGTGAATGTTTAAAACATTCCTATTTTTCCACAGCCTTGCCAGCATCTTTTTAATAATCACCATTCTGACTGGTGTGAGATGGTATCTTATTGTGGTTTTGAGTTGCATTTCTCTGATGATTGGTGATGTTTAGCTTTTTTTCATGTTTGTTGGTGACATAAACGTCTTCTTTTGAGAAGTATCTGTTCATATCCTTCACCCACTTTTTGATGGAGTTGTTTTTTTTCTTGTATTACGTTTTATTTCCTTGCAAATTCTGGATATTAACCTTTGTCGGATGAGTAAATTAAAAAATTTTCTTCCATTCTGTAGGTTGCCTTTTCACTCTGATAATAGTTTCTTTTGCTGTTTAGAGCTCTTTAATTAGATCCCACTTGTCAATTTTGGCTTTTGTTGCAATTGCTTTTGGCATTTTTGTCATGAAGTCTTTACCCATGGCTATGTCCTAAATGGTATTGCCTAGATGTTTTTCTAGGGTTTTCATGGTTTTGGATTTTACATTTAAGTCTTTAATACATCTTGAGTTAATTTTTGTATAAGGTATAAGGAAGGTGACCAGTTTCAGTTTTCTGCATATGGCTAGCCAGTATTCCCATCACCATTTACTGAATAGGAGATCCTTTCCCCATTGCTTATTTTTATCAGATTTGTTGAAGATCAGATGGTTGTAGATGTATGGTGTTATTCCTGAGGTTTCTGTTCTGCTCCATTGGTCTACATGTCCGTTTTGGTACCAGTGTCATACCATTTTGGTTACTTAAGCTTTGTAGTATAAAGGCAGGTAGGATGATGGCTCCAGCTTTGTTCCTTTTACTTAGGATAGTCTTGTCTATATGTGGTGGGTATTCTTTGATTCCCACTGAATCCATTCTAGGGCCGTTTCATAGTCATTTCCTTCATTGAAACATTTCTTGATCATCTTAAGAAAGTGTGAACCTGTTTCCTCTGAATTTCATGGAAGATGTACATACATGAAATTTAAAATAGTTTTTTTGTAATTCTGTGAAGAAAGTCAATGGTAGTTTGATGGGAATAGCACTGAATCTCTAAGTTACTTAGGCGGTATGGCCATTTTCAAGATATTGACTCTTCCCATCCAAGAGGATTAAATATTTTTCCATTTGTTTGTGTTGTCTCTTATTTCCTCGAGCAGTGGTTTGTAGTTATCTTTGAAGAGATCCTTCAATTCCCTTGTTAGCTGTATTCCTAAGTATTTTATTATCTTCATAGTGATTGTGAATGGGAATTCATTCATGATTTGGATCTTTGCTTGCTTATTGTGGGTGCAAAGGAATGCTTCTGATTTTTGCACATTGATATTGTACTCTGAGACTTCACTGAACCTGCTTATCAGTTCAAGAAATTTTGGGTCTGAGATGATTTGGTTTTCTAAATATACAATCATGTCATCTGCAAACAGAGACAACTTGATTTCCTTTCTTCCTATTTGAATATGCTTTATCTCTTTCTCTTGCCTGATTGCCTTAGCCAAGACTTCCAATATTGTGTTAGATAGGACTGGTGAGAGAGGGCATCCTTGTCTTGTACCAATTTTCAAAGGGAATGCTTCCAGTTTTGCCCATTCAATATGATGTTGGTTGTGAGTTTGTCATAAATAGCTCTTACTGTTTTGAGACATGCTCCATCAATATATAGTTTATTGAGAGTTTTTAACATGATGGGATGTTGAATTTTATCCAAGGCACACTGCATCTATTGTAGTGACATCTATATTTTAAACCCAAGTTACTTGAAGTACTATAGCAACACTCCAATGTAAACAGCCATCAGAAGAAAGAGCTCAGTCAGGACTCTGGAGTGAAAGATAAAGTTTAAGATGATGTTGGGATCTAAATAGGGTAAGTTTGAGATGCCTGCATGACATCATAGTGGAGATATTCAACATAAAGTCTAGATTTGAAAGCTACTGGAAGGAAAGTGATGCTTGCAATCACATAAATGAGTTGGATCACAGAAAAGAAAAAAGATAAATAGGAAAAGAGCAAAAGCAAAGAGTTTAGGGAATGCTATGTTTAATTCTTAAACTATGAGGAGAAAGAAAACATAGCAAAGGAATCACTGGAAGAGGGTAAAAGCCAAAGGATAAGAGCATTTCAACAAGAAAAAAATGAGGACAAGAATGTCAAGTTTCATAGAAAAACCAGAAAGGGAGGAGGGAATGGAGAAAGAAGATTTACTAAAGTCATTTTGGATTGGATAATTGATAAATCATCAGTTACCATCAGAAGTAGAGTTATTATCAAGATATTTGTGGTCCAAAGAAAAACATGAATATAGAAACATAAAAATTATTAAGAAAAAGGTACTGTTTTTTATTTGAAGTGTTTGCAGAGATGTAAGCAAATATATGAGGAAGAAAACAAAGTAGAGAGAGAGAGAAAAAAAAGGGAAGAAAGTAGAACTTAATGGCTCAAGATGTTTCAGAGAAGACTGAAAGGGATTGACTCAAGGCCAAGCAAACAGATTGGACTTAGTTTAAAAGAGATGAGTCCCAGCATGTCAGAAGTAAGGGAAGACGGAATCCATAAAGCCAGAGATAATGTAGTTGAACACACAAAACTAGAGAAAGTGTACATAAAATTTATATAGGCTTTGACCTTCTCAATGAAGAATGAGAAGACATCAGCTGAAATTGAGGGACTTACGGTAATGATAGAAGACAAACTAAAAACTACTCAGGCAAATTATTATATTTTTAACATCACAGAGAAATCTGGGAGTAATTTTATTGAAAACTTGTGCATTTGTTTCCAAAACTTCAGTACACAGAGGTGGACAATGGGCATATATTTTTAATTTTAATATTTCTTTCTTTGCCCCAGCTTTTGGAAAAAAATCATGTCTCTTTCTCGGCAAGGTAGGTCTCACCTGTGTCTTTCATTCTATCTATTCCTCCAACTCTAAGATTCAGACTTAAAAATGGATTTTTGTATGCACATCCCTTCTTTATCTTCTGGGCATAGACTTTGCATATTTGAAAAAAAAGTGCAATTTATAAGGCCATCATATATGCCTTATAAAATTCTATGAGCCAGGTAGGTGCTATGATTACTCCCATTTTACATGTGGAAAAACTGAAGCACAGGATAATTTTTCTGATGTCCCACAGAAATGGGTGGTGGAGCCAAAATGAAAACCTGTTACAGTTTGACTCCAGAGCCCATATTTTTAATTACATTTTTCTTTTCCTCATCCCCAATTTCTCGAATAAAAAATATATTGTATTCTTGCTGCCTCTGTTTACTTTCTACAAAATCCCTTAATCCACTGATCTGATTTCTGCTACCAATTCTAATCTTCAGTAATATATATTTGTACAAGTAAACTCTCCTTTCATCATTTCTGAAAAGCATTCCTAGGCCTCCCCAAAACTCATCATTCATTCAATTTCTTTTCCAGCCTGGCCTCTGCCTCTCTTTCCAGTACCGACATTACTTGCTGTGACTCCCCTGCCCATACATTTTGTGTGCTAAAGTTTAAACACTGTGAAACACATCTCACCCAAGTCTGTGTTTTTTCTTGTTTAGAAAATTTCACTTCATCTGCTGTGTGAATTGCCTTTTCTAATACACACCTCTCATTCCTCAAGGCCCAGCTTCAATGACATGCACAATATCCAAATATTCCCAAGTCCCTGATGAAGTCAAAAAATTTTTTATCTGTGATACCAAAGTAATTTTTTAAAAAGTCACTAAGTTATATTCTATATTCTACAAATATAGTCATAAATATAATTAACTGTCTATATTCTATGATAGCTATATTTATGTCTTTCTTCAATTGTGAGCTGCTTAGAGACAGGAAAGTACTGATCTCTAGAACAATCTAGTAGAAAGGAGGAATTGGCATAGGGATTGGGTAAAGGGACCAATACAGAATCATTTGAGATATACCATTAAGATCCCTGACTCCTCCTAAGGCAGGAGCAGCCAGAGAAGTTTTGGAATGGGTCGTGAAAAAGATGCAATAAGAAAGAATCATCAGGTAACTCAAAGAAAACACGGACTTTAGAACCCAAGATACACCTTTATTACAAAGAAGTCACAAAGCTGGTCTCTTTAATGGACGTCTAGTCTACATAGTAATGTGAAGAAAAGCATTCATGTCTGAAGAAATAAAATTTAAAAATTACATGAAGAAATCTGCCTATCAGCTCTCAAACATAATATTAAATGTACCTGACATTTTCCAACTTGGTGTAAATTTCTTTGTGACTTTTTCTGAACTACTTTGAAATGGGTATAGAAGGATGAAGCTAAATGTGTCCAATGAACTGAAGAGAAATTTTTAAAGAAAAATTATGCAGTGATTTTCTATTATGGTCAGGCATTTTAGAAAGATGAAAACTCACTAAACCAGAAACATATGAATTACAGCCACAATGCCCCTAATGATTTCATTTTAGCCACCGATACAACTCCTGGGTTTGAGCTAGCATAAAGCAAATCTTTAGAATGAATCAGGAAGTAGTAACGTAGTGGTGGTGGTGGTGGCGGCAGTGGGGTGTGTGTATGTGTGTGTGTGTGTGTGTGTGTGTGTGCGTGTGTAGGAAACTTATTAATGAAGTAACTGTGTTGACTTTTTCCTCCCAAATCTTGTGGAGAGAAAATTTAATATATTTATCTGATCAAAGACTTCAATCAATCCTTACAAATCATTAGCCCATTTAAGTATCCAGGCCCTGAATTTGGGATAATTGCATCTTTAAGACTGTCTAGCCTCACATTTGGTAGCTGACTTGAAAATATTATATTAAAGAACTTAGTAAAAAAAATCTATCCTTTTATGCCTTAGAAAAACCTCTTCAAGAGTTTATTGTATTCTCTCTCAATCCTTGTAATCAGGAGAGATCATTTCCTTTCTGTGACTGCACAACTATTGTACCTTAATCATATGCCCTCTGGATTATGATTCCTATATCTTTGCCAATCCAGAAATATATCTTAGGCAGGAAAGCAAAGCAAAACAAATCAAAAAGATGTCTGAGAGTGAGTTATAAATCTAAATCAGTTTATAGTACTTCTTGTTTTTGTTCTTTTTAAATTTTAGTCCCTCTTTTCTATGGTTTAAATAGGAATATTTATTTATTTATTTTGCAGCAGACTGGAGTTTTATTATTACTCAGATCAGTCTCCTCCAGCATTTGGGTTCAGAGTTCTTAAGGATAATTTGGTAGGTGGGGGAAGACCAGTGAGTTGAGAGTGCTGACTGATTAGTTCAGAGATGGAACATAGGGAGTCAAAGCTGTCTTCTTGTACAGAGTCAGTTCCTGGGTGGGGACCACAAGATCAGATAAACCAGTTTATCCATCTGGGTGGTGCCAGCTGATCCATCAAGTACAGGGTCTGCCAAATATCTCAAGCACTGATCTTAGGAGCAGTTTGAGGAGGGTCAGAAAGTTGAAGCCTTCAGCTGCATGACTCCTAAACCATAATTTCTAATATTATGGCTAATTTTTTTAGATCTACAAAGGCAGTCTAGTCCTCAGACAAGAGGGAGATTTATCTTGGAAAAGGGCTGTTATTGTCTTTGTTTTAAACTATAAACTAAGTTCCTCCCAAAGTTAGCTCAGCCTATACCCAGGAACGAACAAGGACAGCTTGGAAGTCAGAAACAAGATGGAGTTGGTTAGGTCAGATCTTCACTGTATCATTTATAATTTTGCAATGGCTGTTTCAATTCCTCCCTTCAGGTTTTATAACACCTTAATCTTCAGGTGTTGGATAAAGAAGATAGAAAAGGGTAAAGACTGCTCTCACCTCTTCCTGCTAACCAGGGGTGAACTGGGGTAGATATTGACTCCAAGGTGAGAGAAATGGAACTGCTTTGCAACTCTCTAAACGTGCTCATGCTGGCCTGGCTGGGATTCCAAGGCTTCCATGGCAAAGGCGTTAGTAATGTCATCTAGAATTTTAGTACCACATTTAAGGGAAAAACATGCTATAAGGTAAATACTGAGTACTAGGGTAAGGAGTATAATTTCTAGTTTTAAAAGGAAAGTTTTGAAAGATTTAGTGTGGGGACTTGCAGCTCATAAAGAATTTAGGATTTAGCCCAAACTGCAGAAAAACCTCAAGAACAGCTAATAACAGGTGTACTAAAATTTTTCTTTTGAAGCATAAATTTTCTCTCTTCAGTCTCCATTTTTATCAAAAACAAATCATGATAGAAATAACTTGTTTATAAACTTTAGTCTTACTGTATTTGGCCTGATTATTTGTATAATGTACAGCAAGAATAATTATTTTTCACATAAGCTTTTTAAATTGATTTTTATGGAACTTTGTTTCATAAGGAATCTGAGATAAGGCTTTTTTAAAGCTGAGCCAAGCCATGGGTTTGTACCCTGAAATATCTATGAGTTGGGTAAATTTCTTTTTTCTTGAGGCCCCAAGAAAACTTAGGGCTCCTGAGCCTTTTAGAAAGAGACATTCTTTACTTACTACAAGGCAGGAACCCCATACAGAAACTATGTATATAAGGTATGAGGCTAGTTTTCCTAATGTGGCTTTTATTAGCTGTAAATCAAGTTTGATTCCTTAAAGAAAAGCAAGTCATTCCAGTCAAAGCCTTAGTAAAATAACAAGTTTCCCCAATTATGTACTATCACAAAAGAAAACAGGTTCAATGTGGCACATATACACCATGGAATACTATGCAGCCATAAAAAATGATGAGTTTGTGTCCTTTGTAGAGACACAGATGAACCTAGAAACCATAATTCTCAGCAAACTGACACAAGAACAGAAAATCAAACACCACATGTTTTCACTCATAGGTGGGTGATGAAAAATGAGAACACTTGGGCACAGGGAAGAGAACAATACTCACAGGGCTAGGCGAGGGGGTGGAGGTGAGGAGAGGGGAGGGACAGCGGAGGGGTTACAGGGAGGATGGGGAGGGATAACCCGGAGAGAAATGTCTGACATAGGCGATGGTGGTGGGGTGGGGGATGGAGACAGCAAATCACCATGGCATGTATGTACCTATGCAACAACCCTGCAGGATGCAAGAAGTGCACATGTACCCCAGAGCCCAAATATAAAAATAATTTTTTAAAAACAGGTTCTTTTTGCAGTGGCATAATCTCAGCTCACTGCAACTTCTGCCTTCCAGATTCAAGTGATTTTCCTGCCTCAGCCTCCCGAGTAGCTGGGACTATAGGCATGTGCCACCACACTCAGCAAATTTTTGTATTTTTAGTAGACAGGTGGTTTCACTGTGTTAGCCAGGATGGTCTCGATCTCCTGACCTCATGATCTGCCCGCTTTGGCCTCCCAAAGTGCTGGGATTATAGGTATGAGCCACAAGGCCCAGCCCAGAAAACAGGTTCTTATTGCAATTTTGCAAATAACTACTGCCATAAGTTGAGAGTACTCACAAAGAGTTTCCAAATTGTGTAGAAATCAGGTAGAAACAAACAAGTTTAAATTTTTTTCACAGGAGTATATTTCTCTCAATTGTTAAAAGCTGCAAATAGCTCAAAAGAAAAGTTTTCTTGGCTCTGGCAAACAAAAAGGATCATCAATGTTTAAAGCAGAAAAGTAAAAAAAGAAGTTACATCAGTTTTCTATTAGCTCAGTCTATTCAGTTAACGCCTGTTCTGCTTGATATTCATGAACATTTCAGCTGTCCACAGGAGTCCCAAAAGTTTTTCTTTCATTGTAATGTCATAATCTCCAGTTATCAGAAACTTGCATTCAAGAGCACTAGTCAAAGTTTTATAGCTAATTATAAAATCACTATTTAAAGAGGATTGAAATAAGACAATTGTCTATGGATCACCAAAAAAATCTTAGCCTAGCCATAGTTAAACACAATTTACAAAAAAATGTGTTACCTCTGTGGCACACAATCATTTTATTTAGCAATTATAATTATTACTGATATTTTAACCATAGAGCTAGCTCCTTTTTCTTAAAAAAAAAAAAATCTTTTCAAATCTCTTATTACCAAATTTCTAGCCAATACAGCCAATATTTCTGGCTTTTGCATTCGACCACAGGTAACTTCCCACATAAAATTAATTAGTTTCAACTAAGGTCATAACTTAACCATGGATGCATTATATGTTTCAAAGAGATGAAAAGCAATTTCTTCCATTTTCCTCTTCTTTATTTTTCAATATTTATGATCTCCTCAGAGTAGTTAAGAGAATGGAAAATCCATGAAAGGAAATCAGAAGCTATCCACGGGGGAAATCAAAACAAAAAACTGTTCAATAAATGGCAAAGTTAACAAATATCAAATCAGAAAGGAATTATTTCAGAAGCCAAGAATTGAACCAAGGATGCCACTGTCAAAAATACAAGGCCTTAGCTACTGAGCTACAAAGCACTGAGCAATTTCTATTTGTCAGGGTCATCACCTGCGGGGTCTGTCCTGCAGACTCTGACTCAGAGACAGATGAATAAAGTAAACTGACACACAGATATTATGCTTTGCCAGTTCGGCTGAGGATCCATGGCTGCTTTATGACTCCCAGGAGAGTGCTGTAAACAGTTGCAACTGCAGGCCCTCCCCAGCCAGTAAGACTAACATTAATTTAGTAAAGTTTAAATCACAAAAGCTTGAGTCAACACCACTAGAGTGAAGATTTAAGAACAGGTTCCAATGCCCAAAGCAAATACCATTAGTGGATAATATCCCTGGTCATCCTCCTGCCACACCCCCACCCTGAGAGGACCATCCAGCTCAAAGGTTAGCTTTAAGACCTAAACAAGTTAGTTAAGTAACCTCCCACACACACCCTAGCTATTTGCTTTACTTATTAACTAAATGTAAAGGGGTTTTAGGCTTCCTTCAGCCAAAACTTCTACTGAAACTATGAAAAAACCCTTAGAACTCCAAAAGGGATTGAGATTACATTTAATCTTTCTCTACTATTTTTCCTTTAATATTTTTGCCACCACCCTAAGAGAATTCCCACATCTATTACTCTTCCCAGAAGTAGTCTACAGCAGCCAACTGCAAGCTTGCAAAAGCTCTTAAGGGCACAAGATAATTTGTAGAGCAAACTATGACATGAATCCCCAAATTCCTGCCCTCTCGATGCTGGTGACCAAGGGAAAGTGTCCCCACATGATCACAAGGTTAAGCTCTTAAGGGCACAAAACAAGACAGAAATTTTATCTAGTACTGGTTTCAGGGACCTGCAGCAAAGTTTAAAACTGACCAGCCTGCTAGACTAGCTTGTAAAGCAGGCTTTTAGGGGTTCTAAACCCTTCTTCCATCCTGTGATACCTCTCTCTGAAAAGCAGAACAACAAAGACAAATTCTTAGCAAAAAGTATACCAGATTTGCCACAGCCTATGACTAATCTCACAAATCCTTTTTTCTATTGATCAAACTCTTGCAGGAACAAAGAGTGAAATTTACCCTTTACACACACAAAGAGAGAGAGAGAAGAAGAAAGAGAGACCAGAAACGGGTGATAAGAATTTCTTACTCTTTTTGCCAGCATACCAGGTTTCTAGGTTCCCTTTCTTTGCAGCTTCCAGAAAACATCTTTATAAAAGAAAATCACTCTTTTCTGTTTTATGGAACCATAGGCAAAAGATTCTTAATTTTGCAAGATTCTGTCCAATGGGCTACATGAAAAACTGAATTAACATTTTCCATCCCAGCAAAGTACACATACCAAAACAGACACTAGTCATGCCATTTAGCACCCAATATTAACTTGGCAAATCTCAAACTTTCTCTCATTGGTCCCTGTTGTCTTCAATCCACTTCAGGAGGGGAGGGATGACCTCCGAATTGTAATTCATAATGGGTGGTCTCTGGGCAAGGTGAAGAGTGGACAGTCGCCCTAAGACAGGCTTGTTGAGCTTTCTTCAGGGCTCACTGAATATGACCAGACCAGTAAGGGGGGTTCTCTGAGTTAGGGCTACTGGACTTCCATCAGCAGAAATTCTTTCCAAGATCTCCACATATACAAAAGCACGCAAAGACAAGATGAACAGAAGGCCTTCCAAATTAGATATTTAACCAATAACTCCAAAAGTATTCCAAAAGTTTGAGAAATCTCCTCAAAATCTTCCTGATTGAGAAGTCTCCCAAACCAAGACTCTTCATACTAGTCAGGGAGAGCCAAGACCCCTGAGGAGCCAAACCACTGAGATGTTCCACAGTGGGACTAGAGACAAACCAAGATCCCTGAAAAAGCCAAACCAAGACAGACACCCTGTGGTGGAGCTACAAACAGATACCCCAACATGGGGCTACAGAGAGACACCCCACCATGGGGCTACAAAACCAGTCAGTAGAAGGAAGAAGCCATTGACAATGCCTAGAATCCCCACTAACCCAGACATCCCACAATGGGGCTACAGATACCCCACTATGGGGCTACAGACATACCCTGTGATAGGACTACAGTGAAGAGATGTCTCCCCAGGATTATTTCTCTATCGCAATTAAATCCATGTATATTTGATCAGCAGTGCCCTGACAGTAGATATGGTACCAGAGTGAGCCCTCAGTCCAAGAAAACTAGGTGGCTGCTTGGGCCAGCCTCTGGGTCCACTGCTGGAGGGAGGCTACCAAACTATGGGCAGGTAGCCACAAGGACAATCCTAGATGAGCCCCAAAATTTGTAACTGCCCAGTGAGTTCACCTTTCCCACTGCCTAGACAGAGTCGATTTATCAGGACAACAGAATTGCAGTAGATAAAGATTAATTTGCACAGACCTGGCTGTTCAGGAGACTGGAGTTTTATTATTAGTCAAATCAGTCTCCAGAATAGATATTTAATTTGGATAAAGAATGTTGTCTTTTTCCTACAAACTCCCATTATGATCCTTGGAAATTCAGCATTCACCTGCTGATCCAAGTTTTATTTTTTCTCTTGAGATTACTTTGGAAAAAAAAATTACGTTAACTATGTAAAAACAAAAAACTGAACTATGTTTTAGTGACTCTACACAACTTCCAGAGGTTTTCACAGTTGTTTCCTAATAGCCTAATATTAACCCTGTGAAGTAGGTTCTTTACACTGACATTTTTCAGCATAGAATCATCAGGCTAAAAAATAACAAACTCATTACAGTTCACATTGACAAGTGCTGAGACATCTATCCTGGTAATTTTTTTGCTTTTGCCTTGGACTTTCATGGCTTCAGTTACTACTTAAAACTATCCCAAATTTGTATTTCCAGCCTAGACCTATATCTCTTAAACTCAAGAGAAACATTCTCAATTGTTAATAATCATGGTCACTGGAAAACGACACTGGCACCTCAATGTCTAATCCTTTCTTTTCTACTCCAGACCCCAACTTCATATTTCAATAATTGGCAGTGCCTAACTTCTTCTTCCTTACACTCCTGTATTCAATCATGAAATCCTTTTGTCTCTTAATCATAAATATTATTACATCCAAATAATTATCTCCATTTCTACTGCTACTACTCTAGTACATGACACTAAATCTTTTATTTCAAGTGCTATAAAACAGATTTTTCTTTCTGCTTCTGGACTTGTTTGCTTAAAGTGCCTTTCTACAATATAGGCAGCAGCATTCTCAAAGTGCCTAACTGATCGGGACATCATCTCCTTTAAGCCTTTCCATCAAATCTTATAAATCTTCTTTAGAAAGTATTTATAAAGCCTTCCATCATTTAGGCCCTGCCTGGATCTACAGCCTTACCAAGATGCCTCTCACACTCTGAATGCCTGCCCGATAAAATGAACTTCTACTCATTTCTAGAAGTACCCATACTCGTACCTCTCCAAACATTCATCCATTAGGCTTACCTTAGGTGTAACATACTTTTCTGCCTCTCCACATTTGTTTACCCAAACTCTAGGGCTAAATTTCACTCCTCCTACTCATCTTTCAGTTTTCATTTAATCTCTTATATTTTCAAAAGTCATATATGACTGCTGAAGTAAGTTAGGCACTTTAGAATTAGTTTGTCTAACTCAGGCGTCCCCAAACTTTTTACATGGGGGGCCAGTTCACTGTCCCTCAGACCGTTGGAGGGCCGCCACATACTGTGCTTCTCTCATTGACCACCAATGAAAGAGGTGCCCCTTCCTGAAGTGCGGCAGGGGGCCAGATAAACGGCCTCAGGGGGCCGCATGCGGCCCGCAGGCCGTAGTTTGGGGACACCTGGTCTAACTCATGAATTTATTCTTTGACTTATTTGGGAAAGGGTTATCTATAAATTCAGTAAAACAAGTGGTTAAGAACATAAAGTCTGAAGCCAAAGTCTGGGTTTAATATAGACTTGGCCCCTGTTGGCAGTGCAAGTTTATAGAAGTCACTCTACATCTCTTTATCTCAGTTTTTCCATCTTTAAAAAGAGAAATATTATAGTACTTTCCGCAAACAACTTTAGAGGATTAATAAATATGTCTGTATATAAAACTGTGTCCGACACAGAGTATGTGACATGCTGCCCTTTAAATAGTATTGCTTTTTGCCAGACACAGTATGAAGCACTTAGATGTGATGACAAGAGAGGAAAGGTTCCCACTTTTGTGGAATTTATAATCTAGCGGGAAAAAAGAGATATCAAAAAAACCCATATAAATGATTTAAATACCAACATGTCAACCGTGATGAAATAAATGTACAGAGTGCATGAAATCTAGGATAGGGCTATCCAATGTAGGCAAAAGGTTTGCTTGGAAAGTGACATTTATCTTTAGAACTGAAGGTTGAGTGGAATTTAGTCAAGCAAAGCAGGGAAGAAAATAGTAACAGAAGAAAAAAGCAGTCCAGAAGGAGATCCTGTGCTTTGTCCCTCACAGCACTCATGATGCTTTATTTTCACAACTTTTGTAATACCATTGGCCAGCCTCCACCTGACCACACACAGAAAAAAAAAAGAAAATAAAAAAACTAAATAAAATCTGAAAAGTATGAGCTCAATAACTGTAGCTCCCTTACAGCCCTGTTCTAGTCTTTACAGTAAGTGCATATCCAGCAAATGGGAATTAATTCTTGTTAAATCCTTGATATCCATCAATTAATCAAAGAGTTATCAAAGGTTTAATTCAGCAGCTCATTATTAAACATTTAGAAGGATAAATATCCTTGAAAGAGAAGGAGGATATACTTTTCATATACTTTGTATAGAAAAAACTACTATATCTTTTTTTTTTAAGACGAAGTTTCACTCTTGTCATTTAGAATGGAGTGCAATGGTGCAATTTTGGATCACTGCAACCTCTCACCTCCTAAATTCAAGTGATTCTCCTGCCTCAGCCACTCAAGTAGCTGGAATTACAGGTGCATGCCACCATGCCCAGTGAATTTCTTTCCTTCTTTTTTTTTTTTGTTTTTTTTTTTTGTTTTATTTTTAGTAGAGATGGGGTTTTACTATGTTAACCAGGCTGGTCTGGAACTCCTGACCTCAGGTGAGCTGCCCATCTCGGCCTCCCAAAGTGCTGGAATTACAGGCATGAGCCACTGCCCCCAGACTACTATGTATATTTTAATGTGGGCATACAAGCAGCCCAAGACTGCACTGCCATGCCTCTAATGACTCCATTTCTTCCAGTACCATAGCTCTCTGCCAGTAGCCATCACAAACTCTCTGATGCAGGCTCTAGTGTTCTTTCTGCACACTAGCATACAACTTTATTTATAGATAAGTATCTAGGCTGGGAAATGTGCCAACAACTTTCATTATCAGCCAAAGAAAAATTATCAGCAAAGTCTAAATTTTAAATGGAACCAGCTAAAAAAAGATTCTAATTGTTGTCTTTGTGTCCCCCAAAAATGAGTAGCTTTGAACCTGATTCAGCTAAGATACTGAGTAAAAGGGTGGGATCCCATTTACTCCAATGCATATTAGCAGATAATGGTGGGGTTCTACTTTTGTTCCCTAGAGGCTGTATGGGCTTATTTATATTCAACTCTGAAAAATAAAAAGCATCTTTGAAAAGACTACAGTTGCTGGATCAAAAACACTTGGATCTTGGGGCCCCAATTTCTTACCAGCATTGCTTCTCTCAGTGAGAATATTCATGGTATTCTTGGAGTTAGCTAACAGGTTCCTACATATTAAAACTTTTACGGAACTGGGACAAAGATCCCAACCAGTAGCAACCATTAAACTCTATCTTTCAGCAGCTAGAGGAAAATAATCATTTGAAGCTCAGAGACAGTGCTGGTTTGCTTTTGCACTAGAGGAAAAGAGGAGAAACAGGAGCAGATATGAAGAAAAAAATAATACGTACAGTTTTCTTACATAAAATAATCTGTAAATATGATTGTATTGCTACAAAGAAGAAAATTAAATTTTTTTGAAAGATTTTTAAGCTCTTTATCAAGACTGTAATTCTGAGATTTGCCCTGAAGAAAAGTGCAGCTGTTTGTTTAAGCAATGAAGCTCCATCTGTTTCATCTTGATTTAAAGATGCAGTTTTTAAAATAAAACCACAAGGCAATGTTCATTGAAAGCACAAAATCTTTCTACTTATCACCAAAGTAAAATATAGATTAAAACAAGCCTAGAAAGATAGGATTTTACACAATCCAGTGTCACTTCATTTGCAAAATTTTCATTTGAAATGTGTCTAACACCTTCAAAATAATTATGTGGCCTAAAAATTATTCACAGAGCTGAATCTGATCTTAAATAATAGTATTTAGGAAGACACAAAAAGCAAAGTAACTTGCATAGACATGTTTGCAGTCAGATATTCTCTTTCAAATGATAGAATAAACAAAAGAGAATTTGCTATAGCAAATCACATTTTCCTTTAAGAATATGCATAACATTTGATAGAATTACATTTTGGAAGAATATGAAAGAAATAAATCTAAAGAAGTTGTTGGAATTCTTCAGTTATATAAAACTGCACCTTTAAAATTATTCTTTTTCAGAACAGCAGTATTATCCAGAAAAACTTATGTAGGGTAGAGGGGCTTCTCTTAGAAGTTGATAGTATTTTGTATATTTCTCTGACTTTCTATGATGGCTGAGCTGCCTCTAAAGTGTATTTTTAAAACTGGTTTCGACAGGGCGTGGTGGCTCACACCTGTAATCCCAGCACTTTGGAAGGCTGAGGTGGGCAGATCAGGAGGTTAGGAGTTTGAGGTCAGTCTGGCCAACACAGTGAAACACCATCTCTACTAAAAATACAAAAATTAGCCAGTGAGATGGTAGGCACCTGTAACTGAAGGGAGGCTGAGGCAGGAGAATCATGTGAACTCGGGAGGTGGAGGTTGCAGTGAGCTGAGATCACGACATTGCACTCCAGCCCATGCAACAATGCAAGACACTGTCAAAAAAAAATAAAATAAAAAACTGGTTTGATTTTGCTTATATTTCAATTATAAAGAGCAATTCATAGCATTAACTAAGCATAGGACAAATTATCCCAGGTGTGTGTGTGTATGTGTAGAGTATATATTGTGTTCAGGGAAGTTACTCATTGTTAAATTTTAGAAATATATGTAAAAATATTATAGTTAAGAAATAAAAACCTCTGTGGATAATTCTTTTCAAGTATTTTCTCTTGACTCTTAATTTGTGTTCCTGTCATATTTGTCCTTCAGTTTTGTGGTGATAGACCCACTGCAGAATCTGAACACCATGGACCTTCTGAGTGCACATAAACAAACAGACAATTTTATATATAACTGCAGATGTTTCATTGACTCCCTGAACATTGTTTTTGAATTGCAGTCACAAACAACTTCTCTTGATACCTTTCCTTGTAAACAAGTTCCTTTTAAGTTAATATGTTGAATCACAGAAATTTTTTCTGGAATGGAGTTTAGAGATGATCTAATCTATTTTCTTTAAAGCCTACAGAGAAAAGATTTAGATTATCTCAAAGGATACATAGCTAATAAGTACCAGGGTTGACATTAGAATGCAAGTCTCCTGGCTATTTTCCGAAGGCTCTTTCAATTAAGGTAGGCATTCAGATTCTAAGAATATATTGTAGCACTAAGGGACTAATAAAAAAAAAGAAAGAAAGGAAGAAAGCTAAAGTAGATTTAAAACTGCAAATATCTCCATCTCTGTAAGAGCCATCCTGCTGAGTAATAGTTGTTTCCCCTGTGATTTTATAAACACCAGTATAAATAAAGGGCCTGTTTCTTGCTTTGCTAGACAAATCCTGCAGAGCTAATCTGAGCACAGATCCCCCATTAACTTTAAAGAGACTTTAGCTCTTGGTTCAACTCCATAGGGATGCTGAATAAGACAAGATGCAGGCCAATGCTTTTGATATGAAAACTGGAAAGAAATTACGATATGACACTTAGTTGAATAAGAAAAATGCTTTCCATCCCTACACAGTACTAAATTTCTCTGACAATCTCCCTTAATCTATAGACACTTGGGGCTCATTCTTTCACAATATTGTCTCTATCACAACAATAAAATCTGGGTTATTTCATCTCAGAGAAACTTGGATACAATTTGTTAAACAGTAATTGTGTTACCTACACTATTGATTTTGGCACTCATCCCATGAGAATCTTGGCTAGTGATGCAGTTTGCTTGAGCTGCATTGCCTGACATTGCTCTTATAGACACATTGCAGTAAAAGGCTTCTATTTCTTTCAAAGAGAGGTAAGTACAAATATTTCTTACAAAGTTAATATTCCTCACCCGAAAGCTAGCTCTGAGCCTATGAGCTACCTGGCCACGGCACAAAAAATCCATTTCAAGAGCAGGTGCTTTTTAATAAAGAATGGCTAGTCAGAGACAAACTTAACAGTGAAAGGATTCTTGGGCTCCTTTTCTCTATTTAATTAAGTTAGATCAAATAAAAAATTAAAATAAATATCTTAGTTATCTCGCCAAATTATTCAACAAGTGAAAATCTAAGTAGACTAGTTCTTAAATTGTAATGCAGGAAATCACCAAGGAGTCTTGTTTAAAATCTGATTCTGATTCAGTAGGTCTGGGGTGGGCCTGCAGTCTGACTTTCTAGCAAGCTCTTAGGGATCACTGACTACACTTCGAGAAACAGAATTTAGGGTATCTGTAAGCTAAGATAATCAATTGTGAAAAATTGTTACAATAAATACTAATGATTATCAAGCACCCTACATTATGCCCAATACAAAACCTACATAAAGAAGATGTCATTGCCATCATTTTACAGATAATAAAGAATGAGGCTTACAAAGAAGAAATATAATGTGAATATGGTAAACAAGTTACAAATACGTGCAACTGGGGTTTAAATTTAAGGTCATCTAGTTCAACACAGCTTCATTCATGTATTCATTAAACAAATTTTGAACGGAATGTCTTCACTGGGTTAGGTGATTTCTTAAGCAGGCCACTAAAAGAACTAATCATAAAGAAAATAATTTATAAATTGCAATCTATTAGTTAGGAACTTTTGTTCATCCAAAGATACTAAGTGAGAAAAAAAGGCAATTGACAGAGTGGAAGAAAATATTAGCAACACATATATGTGGCAAATAAATTGTATCTCAAATATACATGGCTACATATAAGCTATCATAAAAAGGGCAATTTAATAGAAAATCAGCAAAATATGGAATGACATTTTGTAAAAGATTATATCCAAAAGGTCCACAATTGTGAAAATTTTCTCATCATTATTACTACCAGGGGAATGAAAATTAAAACAAGAATGTAACACCATTATTTATTCCTTTTTCTTATCTAAATCTTGTGGCTAGGATTTCCAGTAGTATGTTGAATAATAATGGCTAAACTGGGCGTCATTGCTGTGTTCTAGATCTCATAGAAAAGGTTTTCAAATTTCCTTATTCAGTGACCTATTCAGCATAATACTATCTGTGAGTCTGCATTTTTTTGGCTTTTATTATGTTGATATGTGTTCCTCCTATACCCAGCTTTTTGAGGATTTTTACTACATAAAGATGTTGAATTTTATCAAATGCTTTTTCATAATCAGTTGAAATAATCAGATGGTTTTGACCTTCATGCTGTTTATATGATACATATTGATTTATCGCATTATTAATAAAGATATATCACATTGATTTGTGCATGTTAATTGATTTGTATATGTTAATTGATCTATGTACGTTGCATCCCTGGGATAGTCCCACTTGGTCATGATAAATGATACTTTCAATGTATTATTGAATTCACTTTGTTAGTATTTTGCTGATGATTTTACCGTCAATATTCATCAGAGATACTGCCCTGTAATTTTCATTTTTTAATGAGTCTTTGTCTGGTTATGGTATCAAGTTAATATTGCCTTCATCGAATGAGTTTGAAAATATTCTATTTTCCTGTTTTTTTCTGAAACAGGATTGGTATTATTTCTCCTTTAAATGTTTGGTGGAATAGAGCAGTGAATTCATGGGGTTCCAGGCTTTTTTTTGGGTAGGGGGGGGAGGTTCCAGGGTTTTCTTTACTGGAAGACTTATTACAGGTTCCCTCTCATTACTTGCTACACTGGTCTGTTCAGGTTTTGAATTTCTTCACAGTTCAATCTTGGTAGGTTACACGCGCCCAGGAATGTATCAACTTCCTCTAGATTTTCCTATTTGTTGGCATATAGTTGCTCACAGTAGCCATTAATAACCCTTGAATTTCCATGGCATCAGTTTGTTTCCTTTTTCATTTTTTATTTTATTTTAGTCTTCTCCCTTTTTTCTTCATGAGTGTGGTTAAAATTCTGTCAGTTCTGTTTATCTTTTCAAAAACCCTTGTTTCCTTGATCTTTGTATTGTGTATTGTGTATTCCTTGATCTTTGTATTGTTTTCTTAATTTCAAATTCATTTATTTCTGCACTGGTCTTTATTATTTATTTTCTTCTACTAATTTTGTGTTTGGTTTGCTCTTGTTCTTCTAGTTCTTTAAGATGCATCATTAAGTTATTTACTTGAAGTTTTTCACCTTTTTTGAGGTATGCACTTACAGCTATAAATCTTCCTGTTAATACTTCTTTCATTGTATCCCGTGGATTTTGGTATATTGTGTTTCCATTTTCATTAGTTTCAACAATTTTTTTTCAATTTCCTTCTTAATTTCTTCTTTGATTTTGGTCATTAAGGAATACACTTTTTAAATTTCCAAGTGTTTGTATAGTTTCCAAAGTTCCTCTTATTATTGATTTCTATAGTTTCATTCCTTTGTGGTCAGAGAAGATGTCTGATACTACTTCAGTCTTTTTTAAATGTTTCAAAACTTGTTTTGGGACCTGACATACGGTCTATCTTTGACAATGCTCCATGTGCTGACAAAAAGAATGTGCAGCAACTGGATGAAATGTCCCATAAATTCTTACTGAGTCTATTTGTTCTATAGTGCAGATTAAGTCCAACGTTTCTTTGTTTATTTGGTGTTTGAAAGATGTGTCCAGCATTGAAAGTGGTGTTTTGAAGTCTCCAGCTATTACTGTATTGAGGTCTATCTTTCTTTCTTGTAATATTTGTGTCAAATTTTGGTGAGACTTGCTTTATAAAATGAGTAACTGTGTATTTTATCTGAAATACTTTTTGTATTATTGAAGATGGATAATTCTTAAAATGTTTGTAATTTGCCTATGAAGGAATCTTAGCATGAAGAGCTTTTTGTGCAATAGATTTTAATTAGATAATGAATTTAATTAATATATTTTAGTATATTTTAGATTTTTTTCTTCTGGGGTCTACTTTATCTAAATTTTCAACTGTATTCACCAAAATTCATTCAGACTATTTTTTTATTATCTATCTAATAATACATCCCTGGCATATCTAATATTGGTAATTTTCCCATTGCTCTTTTATTTCTGACAATATTCCTGGGGGGTGTGAGGAAAGATAGAAATTGAAAAGATAGTTTATTTTACTTTTTTCTGTATCATTAGATTTAATGTATGCCTCTAATAAGCATCAGAGTGAGATTTAAATTTTTTAAAAAATTTTGTCTGACAATAATATTTATGTTTTTATAGGCTTTTAGTTCATTCATATTTAATAAAATTACTGTATAATTTGGATTCAAATCTTCATTTTTCTATTTATTTACTATTTTTCCTGGCTGTTCTAATTCAGTTTTAATTTTTTCTTATTTTCATGTATCAAGATTATTATTCCATTTGCCTATTAAATTTTTAATTATATATACTTTTACTATGTGTTACTTTTAAATAGTTTCTCTGCAAATTTCACTATATACCATTGACTTATCAGAGCTCTGGTACATTAGAACTCATCATAATGCGAGAACCTTAGAATAATTTATCTCCTTTTAATCTCCTCCTTTATGTGATTATCTTGTATTATTTAATTCTGTATATATTTTAAACAAGCATCTTTTCCATTTCAGCTGTTATAAGAAAATAGCTTAAACTGGGTAGCTTATGAGCAATATAAATGTATTTTTCACAGTTCTGGGAGACTGAGGAATCCAAGATTAAGGAGCTGGCAAAATCTGGTATCTGGTGAGGGCCTACTCTGGTTCTGAGACAATGTCCTTTCACTGTGTTCTCACCTGGTGGAAGAGCTTGCTCTCTGTGGCCTGTTTTATAAAGGCACGAATCCAAATCAAAGGGACCCTGCCCACATAACTGAGTCACCTCCTCAAATCCCCTTCTTCTAATGCCATCATCACCTTGGGGATTAGTATTTCAACATACGAATTTGACAGGGGTCGGGGGGTGGGGGGGTGGGCAGGGACACGAACATTCAGACCATTGCAATGAGCAAATATTATTTTTATTTGACACAGTCAATAGGCATTAAGTTTACACATATATTTATTTTTACAAAAATTTTTAGTTCTTTCTGCTTTTCTGATTTGCATCAGGGATCTATTTTTTTCTGCTTTATACATTGCCTTCGGTATTTCTTTTGCTGCTGGTCTGTTGGCAGAGTAAACTCAATTTCATCCTTAAATGCCTTTGTTTTATTTTTACATTTTAGTGCAATTTCAGAAGATGTGAAATTCAGGCTGGAAGTTATTTTATTCCAGAAATTTGAAGCTGTCGTTTCAATGTGGTTTTATTTCCACAGTAACACTGGTTTATTGTTCCTTTGAAACTGATGTTTCCCCTTTTAATTTCTTGTGATTTAAATTATTTTCTTCTGTCTTTGCTTCTTAGCATATTGACTATGGTGTGCCTGGTATTATTCATTAATATTTATCCTGCTTGGTGTTTACCGTTTCTTTAATCTATGGTTTAATGTATTTCCTCAGTTACGAAAAATTGTGTCAGTAGCATTTCAAATACTGCTCTGATACATTTTTTCTTTCTTCTCCATCTAATGCTGTTATATTTTTTAGATCTTTTAATTGTATAAAAAATTCTCGTGCTCTTTTATGTGTTTTCCATCATTTTAAATCTTACTTCAATCTAACATTCTGCACTGATTTATCTCCCATTTCTATAATTTTGTATTTTGTTATGGCTTACGTAACAAAATGTTTAGCCTACATTTTAATCTCCAATTTCAGTTTTCCTGTTTTGTTTTAGAGCATTCATCTGGTTCTATTTTTATGAATTTTAGTGAAGAGAGTCTTCATCATATCTTTACACATTTATCATAATTATTTTAAAGTCTATTTCCTATAAGTATAATATCTGAATCACTTATAGTTCTTATTTTTTCCCCCATTCAGTGTTTGCTAATTTTGTCCTATTTTAGTTAGGAATTGAGAGTCTTAGACATTGTGTAGGAAAGTTTGTAGAGGCTCTCGATGTTATTTTCCTTGAGAGATAATTTAAATTTCTCCTGGCAGACTGTTGATTGGAGACAGATGAATAAAATTACATTTTAAGTACTTTTATTTATGAATAGCATGCTGCAACTGTGAGAAAAACATGAAGATGCTGAATGTTTTTGAAAATCTTATTTTACCACTCTTTATATAAAGTTGAAGGTCTATCTTACTGCATAAGGACATTAACCTAGATGATCCTTGTGTGGCCTTCATCTCTGTATGTCACTGAAAATGCAAGCCATCCAACATATCACTTTATTTCCAACTTTTGTATAAGTTTTCTGACAGTGGTATATGATCAAAAATTTTGAAGAAATAAATGAGGCCCAAAAATAAAAGCACATATAATCCTACTATTTTTTCTCTAATTTTTTGTAGTTAGAAGTAAACACGAGTATTGATACCACATTTTCAATAGCATGAGATAGTTTAAAAAATACTTTATTATTTGAACTGAAGAAAATGTCACTGTTAAAAATCAAACATATTAATAAAATATTAACTAAATAGCACAATAAAGAAGAAAATTTTAACAACAATAAATCAATGTATGTACCCATGCTATACTAGGCAAAATCTCAAGTCAAGGCAAAATGAGATTGAAGAAGGTTGGAAACCTTCACTGTAGCAACTGTCTGTTTTGCTGAATTATCCAGTTCCTGCTTTCAATTCTCCCATCTGTCGATAATATTTGTTTGTAATATGGCTCAGTAAATTTTGCTTGAAACAAACTTATCATCTCCCAAATATTAAACTAAAAAAAAAAAAATACATCTTTTCGACAAAAAAAAAAAAAAAAAGGACTGTCTACAAAGTTACTAGCCATTTTTCTTCAAGGAGAAATTTTTTTTTTCTTGTTCCTCTTCATCCACAAATTTTGCAGTTGAACACATTTATACTCATAAAATATTTATGAATTCACAGACTATTGAATGTTTAGTACTGAAATATTTAGAGGAAAATCAGCCTTTCTTTGTAAGGATCTGGTTAAAAACATTCACTCCACCCATATTCTTCATGTTTTCCTATTTGCTAAGGTTTTGATATTTTTACCAGTGAAGTTTTAGAAACCATTAATAAGCTAAAAGAACATTTTATTCTAAGTCATTGTAACTCTTATCTTCTTAATTCTGAACCACTATTTTCCTTTCTAGCCATCAACTTGTAATATGGAAGAGAAATCTTGATAGTTTCGCTTGAGTAATTCTTGCTTTTGATAATGTTGTTGAGCTGAGAGGGACTTGGAAAATATCTTTTCCAATTACATTATTTTTATACTTGAAAATTATCTATTTAATATTATGCAAGGTATAATTATTTTGGTTCTTGCTAGGATCCTAGTGAAATGGTTAGTTTTACATGTTAGCTTGGCTAGGCTATAATCCTTGGTTATTCAATCAAACACTAAATTAAGTATTCCTGTGAAATACTTTGTAGATATGATTAAAGTTTATAGTAAACTGTAATCTTCGAATAAGAAAGGCTACCCTGGATAATCAGTCAAATGAAGAATTGAGGTTCTACTGAAGAGAAAGAGATATTCAACAAATGGACTGGGCTGCAGTTTTATCTGATGCCCAGGGTTCCAACCTACCCTTCCTTCAGACATGTTCCACAGCCCCAACAATTGTGTAAGCCAATTATTTTTAATAAATCTGTCTTTCTTTCTTTATAATACACCCTCATCGAATTATACAGCTAATAATATAGAACACAATTACAAGACACAGTTTTACATTCAGACAATGCAAACAAAAATCACTATCTCCTCTAAGAATTCTCTTTCCTTTGACAAGCTAGTTTTATAAATCCTTAAAAGGACTTACAATTAGCAAGGCATTAGATTAAACTCTACAAAGGATGCACAAACCTCAAGGTTTAATAAGTGTAAATAGTATCAACAAAGAGTAAACTAGATCTCAAAAGGAAAAGCTTAGCACTGGAAGTGTTAAATAATCCATCCAAACATAGAGTTATTGAATACCCCAGAACAACCTAGGCTTATAATTGTTATTGTGGGGTATTTATTTGATTGCTTGACTAAAAAGTACCTTAAATGAATATATTCTCTGGCATTTTCATATAAACATTGTTTCTTGTTTGTTTATTGGGGGAGTGGTTGGCATATTTTATTTCCCTATTTAGGGCTAATTTTAATTTTTCAATTAACTGATGACTTCAAGTACATAGTGAAACAGCATCTATTCCCTGAAAGCAGTCATATGCCTTAGGCATCGAATCAGAAATGTATGTGATACACTGCTTATCTCCTCTTTCCATTTGAATTTTTCAAATAATTTATTACTGGAAGACTATTTTTTGCATTCTCTTTGATTAGTGAGGTTGATGATAAATTAACAGGCAAATAGAAGTTCCAGTTCAACCTGCTACTAATTAGATGATATTTCCTTTTTTACAGAAGAGAAGTAATTGAATCATTTAAAGAAAATCAGGACTTAATGTGGCTCCTAGAAAATAGCAAGTACACAAAGTCAACTGACTTAAGGCAACACAACACAGCATTTTTTGGAAACACAATTTCTAAAGATTTTATAAAATTCAGACAAATAATTACATAATACAAAGGCTAGAAAAAAATCCACTATTTTACTCAGTAAATACTTATTGCTTATAAAGTGCCAGACATTATGTGGTATCTGCTGAAAAAGCGGGGATGACCACTACCCTCACGATAATTATAGACTCAAGGTATAAATATAAATAACATATAAATAAATCGACCACACCTACATATAACTAGTGATGAAAAGCTTATGAAATAGAAAAACACAGAGTAGCCTCATTTAAGGTGACATCTGAACGATGTGCAGGAGCCCATCGCACTCTTTTGGAGTGGGTAGGAGCTTGACAAAGTCAAGTGAAAAGCCCAGTGCATCTGGCAAATGGGGCACAAGAGAGGAGGTGCTTTGGTAAGCAGGTCAATCTAGCTTGTTCACAGTCACCTCTGTTAGATGCAATACTGCCATCAATGTCAACAAATCTGTCAAAATTTAACAATTTCCTTATATCAATTTCCTAAACATCAGGTCAAAGACTATGAGATAGATAGATATATATAGAGAGAGAGATAGATAGATAGACAGATATATATACACATATATATATATATATATATATTCTTTCATATAAGATTTTTTTTCACAATCTCAAATTGCCTGAAGGTTAGTTTAGTACTCACTAGTAAAAATGGGGTGATACCTGATACCTGATGGATTTTGTTGATAGAGGTCTGCCTCTACTGCCAGACTGGAGTGCAGTGGTGCGATCTCTGCTCACTGTAACCTCTACCTCCCAGGCTGAAGCAATCCTTCCACTTCAGCCTCCCCGTCCTGAGTATCTGGAACTACAGGCATACACCATCATTCCTGGCAAATTTTTGTATTTTTTTGTAGAGAAGGGGTTTCACCATGTTGCTCAGGCTGGTATCAAACTCGTAAGCTCAAGCAACTCGCCCTCCTAAAGTGCTGGGACTGCAGGCATGAGCCATGCAACTTGGCCCTAGCTTGCATTTATAACATATAGAATTGGTGATAAACCCATGCCATCCTGATCCCTGAATTGTATCTTTTTGCACCCATAAAATCTGGCTTTCATAGTTCTTCTGAGTTCCATTATAACGTTCTTATAAAATGCCATGTAGATATCACATACCTTCTTACCTGTTCAATTTGCTGCTCCATGTTTGCTTTCTGAAAGGTATTATTTATCTTCTTCTTACAACATCTTCCATTTTCTAACTTTGATTTCACTGAAATTTGAGTATTCAATAGAAAAACCCCACAGATAGAATTGCTGGCAACATGATTTTCAAAGTGTAGTCTCAGACCAACAGCTTGAAAATCACATAGGAACTTGGAGATATAAATGCCCAACCCCACCCTAGAACAAATGAGTCAGAAACTCTGAGGTGGGGCCCAGCAGTCTGCTTTAACAAGCCATCCTTTGGGTGATTCTGACGCATGCAAAGGTTTGAGGATTACTGGATGCCATAGTACCAACTGCAATTTAAGATTTATGAAAGCACCTGCCTTGGTGTCAAACCACTTTATAGCTGTGTAATCTTGGAAGAGTATCTCAACTTCTCTAAACTTCACTATTGTTCAATGGAAATAATACCTATAATATTTAAATGAATTAACTTATGTAAAACAAGAAGTATAGTGCATGACACATAGCCCTTATTATAGAGATTACAACCATAATAATGATAATGATGGATGTGCAAATTAGAAAAACACCTGTATGCTGTATTTTTCACTTTCATTGTAATCTTGCCCCAATACACCTATTTTATGTATATTAAGTCTCTTGTCTGATACAAGCAATGGTTTATGGTAGTGGGAAGGACCACAAGCTCTGCAGCCAGACCGACCAGATAGAAATCTCTATTCTACCTACAGTTTCAGATTCAGCAAATAAAATACAGGATATGTAGTTAAATTTGAATTTCAGATAGTGAATATTTTTTAAGTTTAATTATACCCAATGAAATATTTAGAACATACATAAAATTTTGTTTATCTGAAGTTCAAATTTACCTGCAAGGTTTGTATTTTTATCAAGCAATCCTCCCTGCACCACTACTAACTGTGAGGTATTGGCAATTTACTTAACCTCACTGTGTTTATTTCCTCATCATTAACAAATGAATAATAATAGTATCTGCGGTTTAGGTTTGCTGTGAAGAATATCAAGTATGTATATATTATACCTATACTTGTGTGTACATATATATTACATATAAAACATATGCCACCCTGGAAATAGTACTCAGTCTGTGTAATTAACATTGTTATTAATTATTCATAAAACCTAATCAGGTTTTTATTTTAAGGCCTCTATTCTTCTGAAAACAATGCCTAGGAATCTTGCAGAGTTGGGTGTATTGGTTAGTGCAGAAACCACTTACACTTTTGTAATGCAACTAGATATTTGTAAAATATGGAATTCTATTGCAGTAGAATTCATTAGCATATAAATGTTTCTTTCAGCAAGAGAAACAAGAATATAGACTTCATAACTGCTGCATATAAAAACTTTTTTACATTTATTTCTAAAGCTTGACATTCATTATGCCAAATAACCAAAGCTTTTACTAAATACTTGTAGATTTTTAAAAATTCTAATGAATTTCAAAAGTAGCCCTATAAAATAACTAGAACTAGGTAAGTTATTTTTCATAGAACAAAAACAACCCTGAAAATTTTGATGTTTTTAGAGTTTATTTCCTTTGGATACATTTACTGTGAGAGTTGAAAATCCATAGCTGAGTTGTTAGGTTAGGTAATAATTTTTATATCTCATGTTTTAAAGCTGGGAATAGATCTGTGGTTTTATTTTCATTTATCTTTTTTTGTGTGTGTGGTAGGAAAATTTGTCACCAAAACAATTTAGAAAACATTTTTTAGAGCAGCTTTAGGTTGACAGCAAATGTAAGAGGAAGGTAAAAACAAATGTAAGAGGAAGGTAAAAAGAATTCCTGCATATATACCCTCCCCAATAAAACATGTACAGCCTCCTCCATTATGAACATTCCCCGTCACAGGTGGTACCGTTGTTACAATTGATGAACCTACACTGACACATCATTATCACTGAAAGTCTATAGCTTGCATTAAGATCACTCTTGGTGTCTTATATTCTGAGTTTGGACAAATGAATAATGACATGTGTCCACCATTATAATGGATACATCACATTTCCACCGCCCTAAAAATCCTCCTTGTTCTGCTTGTTCATCCCTACCTCCTTCTCTCAAGCCCTAGCAACCACTGATCTCTTTATTGTTACTACAGTTTTGCCTATTCCAGAATTTCATATACACGTGGTTGGAATCATACAGTGTGTAGTCTTTCACACCGTCATCTTTCACAAGTTTCCTCCATGTCGTTTCATGGCTTGATGGATCATTTTTTTCAGCACTGAATAATTTTCCCTTTTCTAAATGTATCACAGTTCATCTATTCACTTATTGGAGGATAAGTTGGTTGCTTTCATGTTTTAGTAATTATGAAAAAAGCTACTATAAATATTTGTATGAAGGTTTTTGCACGGACATGTTTTCAGCTCCTTGGAGTAAATAGCAAGAAGTGTGATTGCTGTTTTGCATGTTAAAACTATATATATTAAAAAAAAAAAAAAGATCAAAGACTTGAATAGACACCTCACCAAAGAAGATATATAGATGGCAAATAAGCACAAGAAAAGATACTCCATATCATATGTCATCAGGGAAATCCAAATTAAGAAAACAATGAGATACCACTACACACCTGCTATGGCCAAACTACATTATGGCCAATATGTGAACACTGACAATGGCAAATAGTGGAAAGGATGTGAAGCAACAGGAATTCTCATTCATGGCTGACTGGAATACAAAATGGTACAGATACTCTGCATCTTCACAGCTTGATGATTTCACACTTTTTTATGTTGATAAGTTCTGGAACTAACAGAAATATACAAATGTAAAATATCATACTAAATGAAGATGTCTATTATTTGCAAATAGTGTACTTCATTTTGACATATTCCTTTTTTAAAATAGACTTTGGTATGATGTTACATGTCACATCTTTTTAGGAAATAATTATGCAGGAGAATTATCTTTATGAGATGTATTATCCATAATTTATATAATTTTTGTTTATTTTATCCAGAAGAAAAATACAAAACTATACTGTTCTAAAGTTAGTGTTTCATGGACTACATGAAACCCTAGGTAGGTATGAAAACAAATGTAGGTATGGACTACATTTTTGGTGATATATATTTCTACACAAACTAGTATAAAGATAAACAATGATAACAATTAGTATGTTTTATTAAATTTATAAAACTGAATTTCCTGCAAATATTAATTCACTTTACAAATGCTGAGTCAATTGAAAGAGAGTATTTGAGAATCTCTCATCTCAGCATTTAACACCAGTTTCTTCCCTCAATATCTTGGCTATTATTAATACCAATGTAACGCTTTACATTTACAAATCTCTTTCAAAAAACATTTTGAAGGAAGATGGATGTGGTGTTATTTTAGCATTATGTTATAGGGCTCTTCTGTATAAAGTTTAAACTCTTTTGTAATGGCCTTATCTCTGCCCTATTCCATCTCAAACCTCTTCCCTCTTCCTTTCTTCCTCTCCTATACCAGCCCAGTCCAACATCACAGGTACCTCTGTGTCCCTAACAAGATGTAGATCCATGTGTGTGTGCACAAGAACAATTTCTCTCTATTGTATTATTTTTCTCCATCACTCACCTCTTGGGTTGCGCTCTGGCCAGTAAATTTATCCAAATCCCATGGCTCCCTCCAGGAGTATTTTACAGGATGTTTCTAACTCTTTTGAATATTTACCTTCCAATTCACATTAACCTCTCCCACATACATATATTTCCTGGTTAGTATCTGCTAAATCTTCAGATTTTAACTTGCTTATATCTGATAGGATTAGAAAATGCATAAAAATATGGTGAACAAAAATAACTAGCGGCTTTTTCTCACAAATTACAGCACCTTCTTAACTTCATTATGTGGGCACACTGTTCTCATCTGTTTACTTGCTTATTTCTCTCACTACTTTCTAGCACTTTGAGAAAGTGGGCAGCCTTTATTGTTATATCGTTGTAACAATCACATTGTCCAGCATGTAACAGGCTCTCAAACACCGGATCAACAAATAAACGATTTTTTCGGTTACATATTGAGAAGTTGAGAATAAGAAAACTATTTGATTTCTCCAGGAATTACAAAATGGGGATTATTCCTGAAAACTTTCAGTGTGATAGTACCATGACTGAACTAGTTGTAATAATATCAGGACTGAACTGGGTGTAAAACGTGTTTCTTTCACTCTTTTGATTCAGCAATTCATTTCAATTAGAACCACTATTCTCTACTTCTTGTCAACAGTCACATGTCATGGAAAAAAACTGTCTTCACATATTGTCTTTATATCTCAACTTCTACGTATTTTTCAAACCACTGTAGTCTGGCTTCTATCTTTCACTCTACTGTAATTGACTTGTAATTGGTCAGAACCAATCTTTATGGTGTTAGATCAATGCTCCCACCTTTTGAAATAAACTTTCTTGGCTCCACAGTTACCACACTTTCCGAGTATTTTCTACAACATTGGCTTCTTTTTAGTCTCCTTTCCTAGCCTCCTCTCTGTCCAGTCTTTGTGACAGATATATTTCAGGTGTTTAGCCTGAATCCTTCTCTCTATCAGTACAGAGGATACATATGTCTAACCAATTACTTGTCATCTCCACTTGGTCCTGTCATGGGCTTCTCAATATTGGAAATGCTTCCATGTGCCTGATTCCCATATCATCTATTCATTTCAGTAATTCTGGAAAACTAGAATCCAGGTTTTTCTTCATCATTTTTCCACCAATCATTTATATAACCCATCACTAAGTCCTGTAGGTTCTATCATTTAAAAGCATCCTGAATGCACCACTTTTTAAATTTTTCTAAACAAGTTACGTAGCTAGCAAATTAGTCCAAGTCACCATGATCTTTCACCTGGGCTGCGGCAACAACCTCCTAGCTAATCTCCTTTCTACAGGTGGCACTCTTCAATCTATTTTCAACATAACAGCTACGTTACAGGCATCTTTTAAAAATGTAAATCAGATGATTTCTTCTTCTGCTTAAAACCTCTGATGTCCTCATATTGACCTTAAAACAAATATATTTTCAATAGTTTTTCATCATCTTCCCCTGGCCTACATTCCAGACATTATTCGAAATGTTTCTCTATCTTGACCACTCTATTTCCTTCAGTTATATTGACTTCTGTGATTTCATTTAACAGACCAAGCTTTTTCTGGGCTCTGGGTCTTTAGTTTTGTTGTTACTCCTGCCAACAATGTTGTCTTTCATTCCCTTCTCATGGTTTGGTGTTTCTCATCCTTGAAGTCTGAGCGATCATCTGAAACTCTAGCCTCTTTATTTCTCTTTTTATTATTTCGCTTACTTGGTAATTATCTATTTTTTTCTTCCTGCTCAGTTTTTACCTTTCCTCACCACCCACCTGCAAACTCTAACAATAATATTTGTAATCTTTTTAACAGTGAAAATCCAGTACTTGTATCGTAGGCACTTATTAAATATATGATGACTGAATTTGTAAATACATGTTGATAAGTAAAAGAAAACATTTGGGGTTGATTACCTATAAACTACCTTCAAACCCATATTATTTGATTTTCTGATCAATTTCATAATTGATCAAATACTTGTTTGTAGAACACAGCACACAAAACTGAAAAAATAATCAGAGTTTGTAAAACAAAGCCAAAATTTTTAAGTAACGAAGATCAGAATTGATTTGCTGAAGTACTTAACTGAGAAATATATTAACTACCATGAAAATTATACGTAAGTAAAACAGGGAACCAAGGCCCAGGTTTATCTGTTAGGTTTCATGCTTGTTTGAAATGCACTGAGTTTCTTATATTGTCATGGCATGGCCTTGTAAATTTTTATGAATAATATTTAATGGTTGATTTCAAAATTATTAAAATATATCCACATACACCTATTTAATTTTGATAAAAACAATGATTTCAGAGTCCTTGAAAAACTGTGCTTCATTGAATAAAATCAAGATCTATCTGGAACCATGTGTCTGAAATTAATTAATTTAAGGCATGACATTCAGAATGTAAAACTCAAAATGTCTGCTTAGTGGAAAAAGTTTCAGTTGTAGTTTCAATAGTCACTTGTGGTTTATCTACCCAACATACAACTCCACCACTTCTGCCTCCTTCTTTCTAATAATCATAACTCTGATTTGTTCAGTTATCTTCTCTCCTCCTTAAGGCCATGTGCTTCTTAGTAGGAGTATTGCATTCTGTGACTGTGTCCTGACATTTCTAAGCTGACTGTGGTTATCCTTTGTCCCTTGGCCATGGCTGGTTTAATCATGAGTATTTGACACAATTCTAACCAATAAAACCAGAGAGAAAGCCTGTTTTTTGGATTCTGCTAAATTTTCTCTTGCTTTTAGAAGTAAACTCAAAGAAGATTCTCTTTCATCTAATGGTTTCTTACAGTATAGATGACTTCTAGAACTGTCACCCCATAGTAACTGAAAAACTAGCCCAAGGAAAAAGCTGAAAATCCAGAGAAAGCATAGCAAAAAATACAAAAAGCCTACTTTTAAAAAATTTAATAGTTTTGGGGTTACAGGTGATTTTTGATTATGTGGATAAGTTCTCTAGTGGTGATTTCTGAGATTTTAGTTCACTCATCACTCTAGCAGTATACACTGATATGTAGGCTTTCAACCTCCAGATCCCTCCAATCCACCCCCTAACCCACCTAGGGTTCTCAGAGTCTATCATATCACTGTTATGCCTCTGTGTTAAGTATCTGAACACAGATAAGTATTCTGACAAGTATCAGAATCATTGTAAGAAATTTCTAGAATATAATGTAAGAAACATGGAAATGTGTAAGAAACGTGTAAGATACAGTGTAAGAAACATGGAAATGTGTTTAAATACATTTGAAACCTCTGTTTAAATGTGAATTCAGTCACATTAAAGGTCAAATTCAAGACCCTTGTTGAAATGTCTGTTTTCTACAAACAGCAAATGCTTCAGCTACTAATGGGGGAATTTTTTATTATTATTTTCTATGAGCCAAATGAAGATGCATTGATTCACTGATCTTCATCATCTTTTAATATTCTATTATTCAAAATATCTGTAAGACAGCTGAAAAGGAGAAGAGGGAAATCTAGCAGTGTTTTCCAAGAGAAATACAATGTAAGTCACATAAGTAATTTTAAATTATCTAGTAGTCATATCAAACAAGAAAAAAAGAGAAATGACTTTAATAATAGATTTGATTTTATCTGAGATATTTAAAATACTATTCACTTCAACATGTAATCATAAAAATTATTGATTAATATTACAATTTTATTTTCATACTGTCTTCAATATCAAGCATGTATTTACAGTCACAGAACAACTTAATTCTAAAAGCTACTTGTCAAGTGCTCAGTAGTAGCCACATGTGACTAGTGACTACAAAACTGTACAGCCCAGCTTTAAAATGATACAACAGAATAACTGTAACTGAGTCATAAAGAAATATAATTTGTTATATAAGATTAATATCTGAATTAATTTTAAGCTATATAGCTATAATAAACAAAAAACTTGACTATACATCTTAAGACAGTATCCAACATGGTTTTATTGATCTGTTTGCAGTTTTGAACTGGGCTCTCAATATATTTTTATAATAAAAACTTCAGTGTTAAACCCCTTCCTGATCTTAGCTTAAGTATTATATCATATTTCACTGCATCTTCTATAGACTGGAGCCATGTATCCCACTGATAACCATCCACTCTTCTGTTACAGGCTAGAACGTATTTTCTAATAGGAGAAAAGTGGAATGAGGCCTAGAATCTGCATCAATTGTAAATTAAAGAGATGGATCCCATTAAAATGCTTCTGCCTAGCATATAATGAGCTAATCACAGAGCTCTTTTAATGGATCAAGAAATTGTTTGTGCCTAAGGACTTCTGGGAGCTGTAAGATAAATGTTAAAAACAATGTGTCTAAGATATTTTAAATTGGGAAAACTGTGAATCATTTTTCTCATCATTTTTACACTTTCCTTCCTGTGGCTATTTCTCCTGCCAATTTGTCTCCAGTGTTCGGTAGTTACAGCTTCAGCTGTTAAATACAATAATCAAATCCAAAGCTCAAATCATTTTTGCAGTGTGCCTATCCATGATGACACTTCTTTGACTAAAGATAATGTGTAACAAAAACCTGTAGGATTCACCACCCAACATAGAGCAGGCAGGCAAATAATTCAGGCTGTCTACAAACTGGACTTTAGAAAAGTTACTAAAAATATTGTGGAGAATATCCAAGATAATATATATATAGTGTCTGTCATGGTGTCTGGCACACTGAAGAAGAGCGTTAGTTTCTTTTCCACATATTTTACATTTTCTAAGTGTATTCTCTTCTTACTTAAAAGAAGAAAATGTATAATATATATCACTTCCTTAAAAGAAAATGTATGATATATATATATACATTATACATATTATATATGATATATATTTAATATATTTTAATATATTTAAATGTATATTTTAAAAAATATAATGAAAGAAAAGGAAGGCAGGAAGGGAGAGAAAGAGGGAGGGCAGAAAATTAGGAGAGAGGAGGGAGGGAGAGAAAAAAAGAGGGAGACAAAAAGGAGAAGGAAAGAAGGAAGGTAATGTTCTGCCCTTTCATCCTATGTATTTCCTAACGGGAACAACACAACATAGGGTAAAAGTTTAGGTTCTGATATTAGACTTTCCTAGTTTTGAAACCTAATCCTTCACTCTCTCTTGTACAATTTACCTTACTTCTCTGTGCCTCAACTTCTCCATCTGGGAAATGGGAAAAATAATAGTGATCGTATTACTGTGAAGATTAAACAAGATGTGAATGTACCAAACATTCATAACAACTGCATCCAGCCTACCCGCTCCCAAATGCTCTGTGACTGTCAGCTATTATTTGTTATTCCTCAAAGGGATTGTTTTGCAAACATATTTCTGCAGTACTCTAGGACTCTGGACATAAGAACTTACACATTTGGTAGTGGTTATTGCTAGCATTCTGTTTCCATTTGTAGAGGGATACAGCTGCAAGCAGTTGCAGCAGAAAATGAGACATCTGGATGGAAAAAATAATAAAAACAAATGAGCACATGAAATAAAAAAGCCATCACTGGAAAAGAAAAATCTACTTTAAACTCTTTTTTTGCCTACCAGCTATGAAAAGACTCCTCTTTTAGGGTCAGGTTGAGGTCAGAGTACACAGAAGATTAGATCTGACTGCATCTATTCTGCTGGGGAACCTCAGTGCACATATTCCAGAAACAACACCTCAGGAAGCTCACCCATTGGCATTTCCTAGGTGTGGGTAAAATCATGTGAGATCCAGTAACCAGAATGGTCCTGCTTGGTATTATTGCTGTTCAAAATCATGTCACATTTTTTTAGATGAATATTTTTTATTTTGAAATTTGAGAATGCCTTAAGAGGATGTCTACAGGACATGAAACTACCGGGTACAGGAAAATTTTTTAAATGTTAGCAAATGGTGGGAGGAGGAAAGCAAACAGTGGAGAAAATTGTGGTAGAGAAAGTAAAGAAGGGGCAGAAGATAGATAGATAGATAGATAGATAGATAGATAGATAGATAGATAGATAGATAGATAGATAGAGAATAAAGGTGAATGAAGATGAAATGCATTGAAAAACTTCTCTTGTTTCTATTTTGGTGTGATGTTCTGGTCTCAATTACCAAACACAGCTGGCCCAGATGAGTTAGTGCAGCCACTTCAGCTGTTTCCTCTCCAGCCAACTGCTGCAGAAGTTTCTCCCCAGCCCTCAACCCTTTGCATGGATATGGACATGCTTAAGAGAGGGAAATAAGAGCAGAGGCAAGCAAGAAGTGCCCAAAATAACACTGAAAAATTAGCTTTGACCCAGAAATCTGTTTTTCACTTTCCATTTGCCTTGGCTTCAGGATTTAGGTTTTGTTTTCTTTTATAAAGTACAGTGTGTGTATGCATGTATATGCAGTAGACACTTCCAAAGAACATTAGACATGTGTAATAAACCTGTTATAAATAATGTGTCTAAGAGTGTGAAATCAAAGTGTGTGTTGACAAACACACCTCTCATTCCTTTAGTTCCATCCTGCTCATAAGACCCAACTTACTAAAAGATAAATCCTTAGTGCTCTATAGATCACATTTCCGTGTCAAATTTCAGAAGAGTCATGTTTCAAAATGTCTTCTCCCCTCTGACGTGTGGGAACTGTTGCTGCCTTCAAGGTACGTGCTACTCAAAATACAGCCAATATCAAACTCATTAGGCTGTCAGAGTCCTCAGAGGTGGGGTGTGAGGCTGCACTCTCAAAGCTCCTTGGGAAGTAGTGAGAATGAAGATTGCAGCTTGCTTACATAAAGGTTGATAGCAGAAAAATAAGTGGGGGACAAAAGCAGACATGTTATAAGGCCAGTAACCCCTTGACCTGTGTTGTCCACCCCCAAAGCATACACTGTCAGGAATTCCAAGGGAAAAAAAAAAACCCCAAGAGGTTTTTAAAAGAGTAAAATTAATCACGTTCAGCACAGCTGCCCTCATCATACATGCAATTATTTCTGAAGTACTCTAATTCAAAAGGTGAGCAAAGACTTCTAGGTGCGATACCAAGTGGTTTTGTTCAGGGGATTTTTAGAAAACATAAAAGCATTTGAGAAGTTTCCTGAACTATTAAATCTCTTTCTGAAGTTTGTCCAGACACAATATGTACTTTTTGATGCATTTTTAAATTATTGTTGTCTCTACTTAGAGGACACCTATGTAACCAACACAGGGACACCTTCTGGTCCATCTTGCCCAAGGACTGTTTTTGAATAGATTCTTTTGCTATCCCACCATTTGTGAAACTACCTTTCTATATGGAGTACATGTACCAAGTGATGTACCAAATACGAGACGATCTCAACAGTCAGGGAACACATAGTCAGATAAAAGATACTCACGTACAAACACATATCTATAAACAGAATATGGCATAAGTAATAAAAAGTATGAAAAGACTGCAGCATGGCTCATCAAGCAGCAACCTACCATACTTTGGAAGTGAGACAAGCATGGAAAAGATTCAGAGAAGAGGTGGTACAATAAGGCAGAGTTCATCAGATCAGCAAACAGGTGTTGAGCATTCCAGGAAGAGAAATTTTATGCAAGTGATGAAGAATGGACAAGCCCATGCTCTTCGGAAACCTCACACAATTCTAAGAGACAGAAGGGTAGGGAGAGGGGGAATGATGGTCGTGGACAAGCTTGGAAGATAGAAGCTGCAAAGTTAGGCAGTGGCAGATGGGGTAGCTATTGAATGCCATGGTAAGTGACTTTTGAAACTTTTACATCTCCTTTTTCTTTGTACATCTTCATTTGTACCTCACGCTAGAGAAGAGCAAAGAGGCTAGGACAGAATGAATTAAGTAAGCAACCTCGTGGCAGTTCAGGAGGCTGATCACTACAGGCAGTAACATGTTACAGGCATATTTCTTGCTACCATCATTCCTTATCCACATAAGCATTCTAATCTGGCTAACCTATTTACTATTTCTTTTCAGATCATATTGTCTTTATAATCAATTCAGTTACCAATGCTATTATGCATAATGTAATAAAAATATTTTACTGAATGTCAGTATCTGATGCTTGAATACAACTGATACAGGAAAATAATTTGTTATTTAGTAAAACCTCAGATCACAAACAGAGCTGTAATAGTTTGTACTCATTTCTACATTATTTATTCATTTAATCAGCCATGTTTGTTAAATGTTGGCTATGGGTATTGGCACTATTGTAGGTTGTTAGAATACAAAAACAAATAAAGTAAAGCTTCTGTCCTCAAGGAACTAATGGTCTGGTGAAGAGTGACCAGCCCCAAAGCAAGTAACTAGAATATAAATTTGAGCTTAATGTGCCCTGTGAAAGACAGCCAAGGTAGCCTTATTCAGAAAGACATTGACAAGAGCATTTTATCATGGTGGTATTTAATCTGGGATCTAGTGGCTCATAAATGTCTAGACATTGTGCAATTCGTATAGGAAATGCAGAGTGACAACACCTGGGAAATTAAAAGAAATGCAACATAAACACTGCAAAACTCGTATTTTTTCAAATAGATGCTTGCCTATATTTGTTTGATAAAAGTGTTTTGTTTTTATCTATTCACATGGTTTGATTGTCTAGCTTCTGACCTGCAAAATCAAATTGAAAGATACCTACATATTAATACATTTAAATTCTTGTGAACACAAGTTATTTTTAAAGAATAATTGACTGGCACAGACTTGAAAGTTACTCATGGACAGAATATTCAAAGTATGTCCCACTTGACTAGACAAAACCAGTCTTGATGCAGAGGGCTGATCTCTCCTCATGACTCTGCAGAAAGCTAGGCAGAGGACAAATCTGACTGCAAATGAATTATTCTTATTTTTCTATATTTATCCAAGTGTATCCATTTCTGCAATGCTATAAATGCTCTGACTGGAAAATCCCAAACTTCAGTCTTGACACAATGCCTGTTTATTTGCTCACCTAAGAGATCAGTGTCAGTGTTTCTTATTTGCAGCTGGCTCCTTCAAACCTGTGGCCTTGCAGTTTCTTAGCACCATCAAGTCTACTGCAACAATTGTGGAGTTATGATAGATCTGCATGGAAAGTTGATGTGAGAAACAGCACACAACACTTCTGGGCAACCCCCACCAGTAGAAATGTATGTATATAGCCACATTTAATGGCAAGGAAAATGGACAAAACAAATTTGGTTATAGACTCAGTAAGAAAAGGCAACAGGACTATGACTAACCAGGAGTTTCAGCCACAGTAAATACCCACACACCTTTCTCTAATAATAATCTCTGGTAATAACTTACAACTGGTATTGTAGACCACCATCCCATTCAAATGTAATCATTAAATTGTATTTATACTCAAAACACAGATGATAATTACCTACATAAGGGAAAAATATCTTGGATAGCAACAATTTTATTTTGCTTTATCAGTTTTACTATAGTTTTAAAATAAAATTGGTATAATTTTGAAAGGCAGCATGTTTATTTTATATTTTTAACTTTAGATTTGAAGTATATGCAGGTTTGTTACATATTATCATATATTATTCATGCAATGGTTCTATGGAACTCATCACCCAAATAGTGAACAAAGAAGCCAATAAGTAGATTTTTCAACACTTCTCCCCCTCTTTCTCCTGCCCCACTCATTTCGAGTCCCCAGTGTCTACTGTTTTCATCTTTCTGTTCATGTGTACCTACTGATATAAGTGAAAGCATGCTGTATTTGATTTTCAATTCACTTAGGATAATGGCCTCCATCTGCATCCATGTTGCTGCAAAGGACATGATTTCATTCTTTTTTATGCTCATGTAATATTCCCTGTATATATGTATCACATTTCCTTTATCTAGTCATCTACCATTGATGGACACCTATGGGCACCTAGGTTGGTTCCCTGACTTTGATATTATGAATAGTGCTGCAATAAACATACTGTCATATATGTGTCTTTTGACTTATATACACAGGTGTCTTTTTGGCAGAACCATTTCTTTTCCTTTGGGTTAGATACCCATCACTGAGCTGAATAGTAGTTCTGTTTTCTGTTCTTTGAGAAATCTCCATACAGCTTTACCCAGGGCCTGAACTAGCTTACATTCCCAACAGTAGTATATAAGTGTTCTCACTTCACTTCATGCTTGCCAATATCTGTTATTTTTTGACTTTTTAATAATAGCCAGTCTGACTCGTGTGAGATTATATCTCAGTGTGGTTTTAAAAAGCATTTCTCTGATGATTAATCATATTGAACATTTTTTTCATATGTTTCTTTCCTTTCATACGTTTTCTTTTGAGAAGTGTCTGTTTGTGTCCTTTGCCCACTTTTTAAAGGAGTTTATTTTTTTTCTTGTTGATTTTTTTAAGTTGGAAGGCAGTAGATTTTAAAGGAAAGACAGCCAAACTTCTTACATCAGAATTCAGGACAGTGGTAAACACTGTGGCAGCCACTACATTTTGGCTTTCTAGTCTCCCAACCCCCTTTTCATTGCCTTCATCAACTTTAGACACTGGAAAAGTCAAACTCAACCTTTCCAGACTCATCTGAGGTTTAGTATTGCCATGTGACTCAATTATAGCCAATAAAATCTACATGGAAGTTGGCTGAAGTGTTCGGAGAAAACTTTTGCTCTCCTGAAACTGGCACCACACTTTCTTTTCCTTTTTCTTTATGCTGACAAGAATAAAAACTTAATGGCTGAGGCTGCACTGACATTTAGTCACATGAAGGAAAAAAACAGAGAGCCACAAATAATTCAGCCCTGATAGTTTTAAGCAATATCAGCAACCACCTCGATCTTGACTGTCTTTTATATGACAAAACTGAAACTCCCAGGGTCCCTTAAACCCAAATATATTTTCCACTACAGGTGAAGCATCCCTTATCCTGAATGCTTTGGACAAGAAGTGTTTCAGATTTCAGATTTGGAATATATTTGCATATATATTATAAGATATTTGGTAATGTGACTTATCTAAACTTGATATTTATGTTTTATATATGTTTTATACATATAGTCTGAAGGTAGTTTTATAAAATATTTTTAAAAATTTTGCACATAAACCAAAGTTTGCGCACACTGAAATATCGGAAAGCAAAGATGTCACTATCACAGCCACCCATGTGGACAATCTGTGTTGTTTGGTGTCACTATCATTCCTGACTCTAAATTTGTATGCCACTGATAAGCAGTCATTTTTTTACACTTATTCACACATAATCACTTAACAGTAAAAAGTATGACATACCAATAATACAATGAAAAAGCATTGTGCTCAGGGTTACTAAGCAACATGGTAGCATTACCAGAACACCTGTGTCAGCTGTTAAACAAAAGCAATGACAAACAACTGCAGGCTTTTGATCTGTCTCTACCTACAATGCTGTGTTTGCCTAAAAGGTTAGTATACACTGTAAGAAACATCAGAAGCAGTTGTGGGTCCTAAAATGTGGGTTCTGCAGGGATGAAGAGGCATTCTGCTAAATAGCCTTTTAAAATGTCTTCTCCAGAGTCATCTAACTCATTAACAACCATTTAAGTCTCAGAGTTCTATGATTTTATAAACTGCATAATTTATTGTTCTGTGGTGAGTGCACATCTCTAGTCCCTCACACATTATCATCATATTGTCTATAAGCTGTTTTTCCACAGCAATTTCCAAACTTTTAATGGAAATTCATATATAAATGGCATATCATCATAATGTGTGCCATTTCATTACTCTTTGTGGGCCTGCTTTCATGGAGGAATCTGAGTATGCACGCAAAAGACATAGCAACTGAAAGGGCCTAAGAGGTCTCATTTTTTCTTGTGAACACTGAATAAACTGTGTGTTGTGTGCCTTTTGACTGCAACCCATCACATAAGTTCAGGTGTGAAATTTTCCGCTTGTGGCATCATGGTCAGCACTCAAAAAGTTTCAGATTTTGGAGCATTTTGGTTTCCAGTTTTCGTATTAAGGATGTTCAGTATGTACTGACTGCCAAACCAAAAACTTCAATGGGAACAAATAACTACTTTCTAGCTCTGTCTCCTTGAAGAAGACTATTAACTTCTATGGAGGCCAAATATACTCATATATACAAATACAATAATATCTATGTTATAATGTTGTTGCTCAAATTATATAAAAGGAACATATTTTAAAAAGCATACAGAAATGTTTTATTAGCTATTTCTAGCACTTGATTATATGTGTACATGAAGAATATCTGTCTTGAATCATAATTATCCACATTTTAATATTATTCTTAAGCAAGGCAAATATTTCCTTTTTATTCCATATTAAAATCATGAGAGAAGAGTTCATCTCACCCTCATTCATAAGTAAATATTAAATTTCACACTTGTGTTTCATATATTCTTTATACCACTGCATTATGGTATGAAATTTTAATGAAAGGTAGTCTTTATTTTATTTATTAAGAGAAATAATTTAAATGTAATTTTGGAGATTTGAGTAGCAGATATAATTTCACTTAAATAATGGTAGTACCTTTTAAAATTGTTTTCTATTGCAGAACTGAAATTTGTTAAATTAATTTTAAAAACCAATTCTTATGTAATAGGGAATCTACAACAATTTGGCATCGTAAATGCCCCAAAAGAAACATTTAAGGAAATATTGGGGAATAAGGAAATATTGGGAAATTCATTTCCATGATTCTGGAGATCATTATTTTTCAGCTGAAATTCAGAAATAGCTAATTGCTTAGTATAAAGTATAGTGAAGAAGGAGTATTATCCAAGGTTTTAAGAGAGCAAAGAAGCAAAATACCAATGTACGACAGAGGTGATGGGAAGTTGGAGAAGAAGAAAGAAAAATATATTTAAATTAATTTTTATATAGTCCCAGATTGCTTTTATAGCTGGTGAAACCTGAATATTAAAGATATAATCCTTCTAATTCTTTTTATAATACTTCCAAAGGCTTGATTATACCGCCTTTGCCTTAGGGTATGATTTAGTTAGAATTTCATATAGCCACTTCTTACTGACCACATGACCACTTCCTTCTATTATTCTGTTTTGCCAATAGCCACTCAAGCAATTAGAACTTTCATATTAATTCTTATGTTACATAAGCTGTTTTTTTAATTACCATCCAAATAGAGCTTCACAGTCTCAATTTTTATTATAAAACTAGGTGAATAATACTATTTACTTCATAGTAAACTCAGAAAACGTTTTAAAATACACCTAAAGTCACATGATCAAGATTTGTGTAGATTAGAACTTAAGATCAGAATAAATGTACCTGCTATAATTTGTATGCTTGTTCCCTCCAAATCTTATGCTGAAATCTGGTCCCTTACATTAGAGGTGGAACATAACAGGAGTTGGGTGGGTCATGGGGATGGATCCCTCATGAATAGATTAGTGCCCTTTCTGGAGGAATGGGGTCCTGGGTTGGTGGAGGGAGAAACAGATGCAAGTGAGTTCTGACTCTATTAGTTCCCAGGAGAGCAGGTTGTTAAAGAGTCTGGCACCTCCCCTCTCACTCTTTCTGCTTCCTTTTTCACTGTGTGATTTCTGAACACCCTGAGTCTCTTTTACCTTCTGCCATGAGTAGAAACATCCTGAGGCTTTCACCAGATGACCAGCCTTCCAGCCAGTAGAATTATGAGCTAAAAACCTCTTTGTATAAATTACCCAGCCTCAGGTATTCCTTTATAGCAACATTAAATGGACTATGACAGTACCCTTTAATCTGCATCATACTTCTTAGTCAATAGATAGCTCATCATAAAATAAAGAAAAATATGATAATAGAAGTGGGGGGATATTAAAAATAAATGAAATGAATGGAATTATGGGTTTCATACATTGACTACAATATGGGAGGACAATGATAAGTCATGCTGAGAAGTGATAGGATATCACTAAATTCACCAGAAGACAGTCATTCTGGAGGCCATTTTCTGTCTCCCATTTCAGTACTAACAATGGTTCTGAGAAGGAAAGCAATCACAACCTGAACAAAAGGCAGAGTTCTCATAAGGGCTTTTTCTATGAGGTTGACTGGCACCATTTTGTCATAGCTACACTGGCCCATTTCTACTCATAGTTGCATTCCCAATCTAAATGATTCTTCTGCTAGAAATAGCAAGCTCTGCCAGTGTCAAATTCATAAAGCAATATTGAGTGAACATTTCAAACTTTAATATTATTTTTAAATTTCTCAAAACACTAAAACCTTGAAAACATAATCATTTCAAAAACAACAGAATATTATTAAAATCCTCAGGGTTAAAGACAAAACTTACACTGTGAAGACAAAAGTAAAAGAATTGAACTAAATATGAAGTTACACAAGGGAATTAGCAATTGACATTTGGTAGAAAAGAAAGGGATGAAACAGAGGGTTTTTTATGTTTACATTTAAAGATTATGACCATACAGTGTATAGAGTAAAGGTAAGTAAGGAGCTAGACCCTGCTGTGTTGTGATTTATGAGGCCCCAGAAATGCTATTCTATTTTAAAAACATGTTTTTATCTCTTCCTGTATGGCTTTCAGTTTTGTGTTCTACTGCAAAAGGCCTGCCATGCTCAAATATTCTGGAAGGTATTATCATAATTATTACATTTAGTTCTTTAATCAATGTGGATTTTAAAATGTTATGAATTAGAAATCTAATTCATTCAAATGAATTATTTTTTCATTGGTTTTTCCTTTTCTTTTCCATTCTTTTACTTTTTCTCTTATATATCAGCTGCATTTTTTCTCATATATCATCTGAGATTGCATTAAATACATAGACTAATTTGTGAAAATTAGCATTAATAATATAGAGTATTGGCACTGATTGATATGTGTATACAGTCTTTAGTAAAATTTTTTAATTTTCTTTATATTATTCCTGAATATTTACGTGTGTGTGTGTGTGTGTGTGTGTGTGTGTGTGTGTGTATGCAAACAATCAAAGGAAGGAAGGAAGAAGTCAAATAGTGAGAAATATTATGCAGAAAATAAAGGAAAGTGATAAGATGAAGTGGTTGAGGAATGGGGAATATTCTTTAGATGGAATTGTTAATGAAGCCCTCTCTGAAAAGGTGACATTTGGGGAAAGACTTTACTATTGGGTAAGACGAGGGTCAAATGCAATCAATAGATCTATCACGATAGAAGTCTTTTAAAAAAAAATTGAATGTGTTTGTGAAGACAACCCTCTGATTTTTACAGGTTAGGAGATAGAAAGTAAGGAAGTGGAGGGACTGCCATTCTAAGGAGAAATGTATTATTAACATCAAAATAACAACCTCGTTCTATTAACAATTTAGTTTCTTCAGTTGGGAAGACAGGAAGAAGAAGGAATCCAAAACAGTTTTATAAGTGGAAAAAGCTTCTCCCCTTTAGCCAGGAAGTGCTGGGAAGAACAGTGTAATCACAGTTAAGTAAGCATTGATTAAGCCCCCCTCCTTTTCTCATTCAGTTCTCTTGTTATTTCCATAAGATGTTAAATGAGGAAAAGCCTAACATCACATAACATTTAGAAATGAGAGGCAGAAAAGAACAACTGTGTTTTGGAGGAAAACTTAAATTAGTAAACACCTACAGTCTTCTTTTTGTTTTTTATTTATTTTTTCAATAAACAATTGTTGTCAGGCATTATGCTTGCCTGCCCTTGCAGATTCAGGATAATGAAAACCTAAAACTATGCATGCAAGTAAACATAGTATCATTTGATTCCTACATTACATTTCATGGGTATATAGTTTTTTGCCATATTATAATATGATAGAATATCTATTAAAAACAAAGAAAGCTATTCTGATTTGCGTTATTCTTAGAAATAAGCTCCACCTGTTTTTCTAGCCTTTTCTCCTGCAAAATACTGCTGAAAATAAAGGAAAGTGATAAGATTTCAATGCTGAAGCATTGAAAATTACTACAAGGTGATTTGCAGTGTGAATTAAAAAGGATTTCTATATTACAGAACACCAAGTCACACAATAACAGTATGTACTATCAACTGTAAATATTTTTCTATGTGGCATTAATCAGTCAATATCCTTCTCTCTGTATTCCTTTAAATTGTGTAAAATATATATTTTCTTTCTATATTTCTTTCTAATTTTTCCCTTATTCTTTCCCAGATCCAATAGCCCTACAGTTCTGGATGAGAACGGCTAGTAATGGGGATGATTCTGAAAAGTGTGCCAAGTTGCTCCTGGTATGCTTGACTTGCTTATTGTGGTAACATTATTTAACTTGAAGGAATAAAGGGCTGAGGGAGAATTGAGCCATTTTCACATAATCAAAAAGCATCAATTCTAAGGATGATACTTTTTTTCTAATTATTCCTGAAGGTAAAAATAGAACTAATTCTTTATAAATAATTAAGTAACATGACTATGAGAAAGAAATTTCAAGAAATGCAAATGTCTCAAAATAAATGGATCTGTTACATAAGGTGGTGAGTTTTCTCTCACTGATGGTTGCACAGTTATCAGGCATTTATAGAAGGAATATAAACTATAGGGCCTCTTCCCACAAAAAGTTCTATAAAATCTTTTGTGGAGATAGGACCTTAGTGAAAATAGATTAACGATAGTGAAAATAGACAGTATCTTCTGCCAACTCTTGGAATTTTGTGAAAATAAGGTCCACTCTAATTTTTGTTTCTACTATCTCAGTGTTTTCTGATAGAAAAATGTCTTGTTAAGCACCCCAGTGACAGCTATTGTGTAGTTCAAGGTGTGTGCTTTACTTGACATGACCTAGAAAAAAAATAAACCCTGTCTATATATTTGGTTAGGTACCACAGTTGTTTTTGTTTCGTTTTCTTTTAACCAAAACAAATTTTCCTGCATTTATTTTTTTAAAAAGAGCTTGTGAGGGCCACTTGAAATCCAGTTTAGAACGCTTAGTCATGTTAGATAAACATACAGATTTTTAAAAAATCCCTGGGATTTCAAGCATTATGAAATCATAAACGCCTTTGAGGCAAAAATGAAAATAATTGCACCAACATGTTAATGGTGTCTAAATAATATCCCAGCAGTGATGGGTAATAATTGCCAATTTATGAGTAAACAATTTCTTCTGAATATTAAATTACCTGTTTTAAAACCAGCTCATAAAGTATTATTAAAGTATATGCATGATATAATAAATTAGATCCAATTATTCTCAAAATAGTGAAAACAAGTATCACATTACAGTTTAAAATCGTAAGTAAGAGCATGCCATGCATAGAATCATACAATTTTAGTAGAATGCAAAGAGGCATTAGGAGCCATTAATTTATCGAGAGTAAAACATCACAGCATTAGGGAAAAGCCACAGGTTTTGGAGATAGAGATGGGTTTGAATGTCACCCATATCATTGTATGACAGTTTTGGTTCTTTCCTACAGAAGCCGACTCTAAGACAGTGATTTACCTCCAAGCAGTTTATGTGAGAAGGACAGGGGACACTGGTAGTGGAGTGAGGGAGTGGAGGGGGAGGAAACAGAGAGCCCACTGGATAAAGGGTTATTCTTAAACCAACTGTCACAGTGGGTAGCCAAAGATTAATTCCTCAGAAATGCTATGAGTAAATGTGCAAACACATAGCTCAGATCCTCCTACATGGAAAGGAGGAAGCTAAAGTATTTGAAGAGAGTCATGCTGAAGATTACACTTGATTTCCCTGCACTCTGGCTGGGATCTGTAGTCGAGTCAAATGCTCATAAGAAAGATGAAGATATTTGCAGCTGGATGTAAAAGATAATACTAATAGATCCTATTGATAGAATGAGGCCCTGAGGACATCCTGCTAGAAGGGCTTTTAACATCTACTGAGCTTCTTTGAGCCTTAGTTTCTTCATCAATAAAATACAGATTCTAGAATCTTCCTGTATCATTATTGTGAAAATTTACTGACATATGGGAAATAACTTCTACTCATAAATGTTATCTCCCTCTCCACATCTTACCTCCTAGAACATAAAGGCCATATGGTCTTAGTCCATCCCTAAGCTTTCTAGTCTTCAGCCCAAACCCATTTCTTACCAGCATGTCTAGTTGTATGAGAAATATCTTTGTTACAAAACCCTCAATCTTCCCTCAATCCTTTGCAGAAATAGTCCTGGTTTTATTTCAGACTTGACAGAGTAAGACTTGGCTCTTTACAAAAAGATCCTCTGGATGTTATCATGTACCACAACACCTGGATTGTCAATGTCTTCTTAACACATTAATCTAGCCCTATGTAACATTATATGTTTTAAGAGTTATTTTCACTATTGGTGCATATGAAACAATTTAAAACTTAAAAATACGTGGAGTACTATTAAACTAAGTATTGCATAGTTTTATATTATAGGGTGACTGCATTTATTTCTATATAATTATTCATTTTAATTTATGAGTGTAGCCTTTGATATCATGAGTATCAAATTAGAGCCTTCTGAAAATTAGAGTTCTAAAAATTACTTTTCTCCAAATTTTCTATTACAACTATTTCAATATGACTATTGTTATTGGGAATCTAAATTCCCCTATTTTTCTGTTTTCTTTTTATTTTAGAATATACATGATCAGCTAGGTAAGCCTGAAATATACCACAGTCTAATTCTGATTAATAATATTAGCGACTGAATTCTTCATAATTGCTCTATCTTCTTGCTTATTTCATTGTTCTTTTCTCATGGACTTTACTAACTTGGACACTAATATAAGACAACAGACATTATTAAACTAGGACTAACAACACAAAGGCTGAAAAATACCCTAAGACTTAGTTCCACTAAGAGAATAGCTTTACAGCCTGAGAAAACTTTCTGAAATGTAGATAGTTCATGTCCATTATTTAAAGAAATCACTTAACTTTTTGATTACATTAAATTAGTTATACTCTGATTTAAGATCGAAAAATTTTTCATTCTTTTACATGTCTCAAAAAATGTTATTATACATTACTAAAAGATAAATATAATTCAGGAAAAGTAAAAGCATCTTTATGAATAATAATGTAACAGGAAAAAAAAGACTTTTGAAGAGAAAACAACAAGGAAAAAGATACATGTAAATTCAAAATTGAATCTGAGAATGAAATAGTTAAAGACTTTTCATTCCTAACTATAGATAAGACATATCATACCTGCAAGAGAGAACACAAATATGCTTATATGTAGTAGCTTTTTGACATTCAATTGTCTTGGCAGCATTCAAAATGCATAAATATTATTCACAGTAAGTAACAGGATAGTAGATGGGAACAGATGGCTTGGCCTTTCACTCTTTTGAATCTTAACAAATTTACCTTTAAAGCTGCTAAGTAAAAATTAAACAAGAGTAGATTATTGTTTTGTCATTTGTTCTAACAAAAACTTTGCAATCATAATTAGGACTCCTGTCAATTAGCTTCACTAAGTTAAGATCTATTACCTATCAGTACTCATCTTGGGTGAATACTGAGTACTGCCTAATAAATCTAACAAAGAAAACCAATCCATTAAAAAGAAATGGCACTGAATCAAGAACTCCATTGGCAAGGAACATAACTTGAATCAGCAGGAAATGAGTTGAGAGAAAAATGAGCCAAGAGTTTTGAATAGGAGCTTTTTATTAGTACCAGAGTTTTTAGTTTTAATTTTGTCAAAGATTCAAAAACAGATTCGAATAATTTGTGCCCCTTTTCTTCATGTACATATGTGAGAAAAATATGCAAATTTATCTTTGCAGGTTTAATTTTTAAGTCACTTTGAATCCATTTGTTTTCCACAGAAAGCACTATGAATCAAAGCAGTTAAGAAACCAATAGAACATGAGGTAATGGTGGGACAACCTTACTTATGGCAAAATTAATTTATTTGAATTATTTATTTGTTGAAAAGCAAAGTTAAAACTGTAGATTCTCAAACCAGAATTATCTAATATATTCTTTTGTATAAGTAGAAACTATTTTATAATACCTTATACCAAAAATACCTTATTATCAGGATATATTCTTACAATGTGTCAAAGGTTATGTTTATCAGAACTTTTAATACTCTCAAAATAATTCCAAAAATTGCTGTATGGTTTTATACTCTCATATATTACTTGTGAGAATGCTTATTTTCACACGTTTGCCAGATTTGAATGTGACATTTATACTCCAATATAATGGGTAACATAGGCTATACCATTGGTAGTTAATATTCATTTTCTTGACTACTCATTGGTTATGTTTATCAATTAACTTACTAATCTATTCATTCAAGAAGCTTTTTAGGGACTCAATTTTAATCATAACACATTTTATAGGACATGATGTCTCACACTAGATGATAAATTATTAAGTAAATATATAAAATAATAGTACATAAAAGTCATACATTTTCACCCCAAAAATAAATCATTTTTAACTAAATTTATAAAATATGGTAACACTGAAAACAAGAATTTGACCTACTGTACATTAAAATAATGATAATAATTTTGAAAACTTTAGTCAGTATACAGTATTAAAGATTAAGCTGGCTCTTCTTTCTCCTTCTATGGTAATACAATGAACGCCTCAGCTTCATTGCATCATGTTTCTCTGACTACTAAGGCAATATTAACCTATCTCAATGATAAAGCAAATTATACTAATCTTGTATTTCTTGAAAAGCTAACTCAGAACACTGTGTGGTTGTGTGCATATGTACATACATATCACAAATGAACATATGTACACTTAATACAAATTAAGTAAACTGAGTATTACTGATAAAATCTTCCTCCATTATGATACATCTTTGCCCTCACTTCAAGCTTTAATGCCCCTAAAAGATACAGTTTTAGAAATTTCCATTTCATGTTCATACTCAATTTTTATTTTCTCTATCTCCATCTGTCAAATTTTGACATATGTTTTACAAATATAAATATAGATGACACTTCTCCCATGAAGTGCTCCCTGGTTCCCTAGTTCCATGGTCATGTGGTTAGAATTGACCCCACTCTCCTCTGGCTCTCTTAGTCTTTTAACTTATTTTTCAGACTGAGTCTCTCTCTGTTGCCTAGACTGAAGTGCAGCGTCATGATCATGCCCCACTGCAGCCTCTACCTGTTGGGCTCAGGTGATTCTCCCACCTCAGCCTCCTGCATAGCTGGGACCACAACACAGTTCACCACACCCGAAGACACACATACACACACACACACACACACACACACAAATATTTATAAATATATAATTTTTATTTATATATAGAATTATATATTTATAAATATATTATATATATTTATATATATTTATATATTTATAATTATATATAATATATAATTATATATATAAATATATATAAATGTGTTTATATATATAAATGTACATAAATATATAATGTATAAAAATATATAATGTATATTATATAATATATATAAACATATAATATATAATTATATATATATTATATATAAATATATATATATATAATTTTTTTTAATAGAGACAGAGTTTTGCCATGTTGCCCAGGCTGGTCTTGAACTCTTGGGCTCAAGTGATCTTCCATGCTCAGCCTCCCAAAGTGCTGAGATTACTGGTGTGAGCCACTGCACCATCCTAGTCTTTTAAATATTGTTGTTCTCATCACACTAAATATTAAACTTGAGGCTTATGTAGATATCTGTCTCTCACTAATGTATAAATTCCTTAAGAACATAAACTGTCTTGTTCTAAGTTACATAAAGCCAAGAAATTTTTTTTAATCACTTTTAAATTACCTTAGCATTTAGCATATGCCTGGATATTTGCAGTTCCCCAGAAATGCTTATTTAATTATAAAATTCACCTTTTATTATTATTATACTTTAAGTGTTGGGATACATGTGCAGAAAGTGCAGGTTTGTTACATAGGTATACACACGCCATGGTGGTTTGCTGGACCTATTAACCTATCATCTACATTAGCTATTTAGCCTAATGCTATCCCTCCACTAGACCCTACCCCACCAGCAAGCGCCAGTGTGTGATGTTCCCCTTCCTGTGTCCATGTGTTCTCATTATTCAACTCCCACTTAAGAGTAAGAACATGCAGTGTTTGGTTTTCTGTTCCTGTGTTCATTTGCTGAGGGTTCCAGCTTCATCCACGTCCCTGCAAAGGACATGAACTCATCCTTTTTTAAGGCTGCATAGTATCCCATGGTGTATATGTGCTACATTTCCTTTATCCAGTCTATCATTGATGGGCATTTGGATTGGTTCCAAGTCTTTGCTATTGTAAACAGTGCTGCAACAAACATATGTGTGCATGTATCTTTATAATAGAATGATTTATAATCCTTTGGGTATTATACCTAGTAATGGGATTGCTGAGTCAAATGGTATTTCTGGTTCTAGATTCTTGAGGAATTGCCACACTATCTTCCACAATGGCTGAACTAATTACTCCCACCAACAGTGTAAAAGCATTCCTATTTCTCCACATCCTCTCCAGCATCTGTTGTCTCCTGATTTTTAATGTTCTCCATTTTAACTGGAATGAATGGTATCTCACCGTGGTTTTGATTTCCATTTCTCTAATGACCAGTGATGATGAGCTTTTTTTCATGTTTGTTGGCCACATAGATGTCATCTTTTGTGAAGTATCTGTTCATATCCCTTTTTGATGGTAGTGTTTGTTTCTTGTAAATTTGCTTGAGTTCTTTGTAGACTAAAGAACTTCTGCAGAGCAAAAGAAACTATCATCAGAGTAAACGGGCAACCTACAGGATGGGAGAAAATTTTTGCAATCTATCCATCTGACAAAGGGCTAATATCCAGAATCTATGAATTAAACTTTCAGTATTTAGTACAAGAACTGAACTGCTAGGTATGTAAAATTATTTACTCAAGTAGTCTTCTAGCAGCCATCTAAACTCTGTAACACAGTGCCATCAGTATTGTGTGGTTTCAATATGTGTGATTGATAGTCCTATTAAAGATTTTTGTTTTCACAATGCTTTACATTCTCTCATTTTAGAATTCTACACATTTTTTAAATTTGCTTCAGTGTTGTCAAAAGATAAGCCTGAAAAGCAAATTTATTTTGGTTGCTAATCACTGAACCATATCACATTACAATAATATATTTGCTTCTGCAATATGAATGCAACTGTACTCAAGGTTCAGTAAGTGCTCACAGCATAAGATTAAAGCAGATCTAGGTTCTTCATGTGATATGCAAAGAATCTCTATTGGCTGTAGAGTGCAGGCTGAAAATGTTAGGTAGCTTGAGTTTGACATTCAGCTTAAATGTCTTTCTACTTGATTACTTGACCCTTGTTCTGAGTTTCCAGTTTTTAAGAGAGTTGAAAACAGTTCACAAGAATGTTTAATTCATGTACTGATTTGTCTGCCTAGTTCTGCTATTTATTTAATAAATATTTATTGACTCTTCTAGGTGCTGGTGCAGAAAATGCAGCAACATAGAAAAAGACACAAAGGAATGTCTCTTCTATATGTCAGGTATTTTTTTCTCATAAGAAAATATAGAATATACACACAGAAATGAGAGATCATTGTAAACTCTTGTAAAGTCAGATCATGCTACTCATAATAGCTGAGAAAAGCTCATTAGAAGTAGCATGATCTGACTTAGAATTTACAATGATCTCTTATAATTCTGTGTGGATTATAATACACGTTGGGTCAGCCCGGAAGGAAGGGGATCATTTTAAAAGGCTTGTTAAAACTTTAAAGTTATGAAATGAAGATGGCTTGGTAAGAGGTGGTAGTCATGTAGGCATGTTAGGGATGATAAAATTTTGGATACACTTTGACGGTAGTTACAATAGTTTTCCCTTGATGGTTTGAATTTGGAGTCTGAATTGAAGACACAAGTCAAGAAAAATGAAAACGGTTTTGGCTTCAGCCAGTAGTAGAATGGAGTAGACATAACTAAAACAAAAATGTGTTGAAGAACAGCAGTGTAAGGCTGGAGGTAAGAAATAGATGAAGGTCCTAAGTCAGAACACTGAAACTATGACTGGATAAGATCTCCTGGAATGTGAGAGTAGTTTAAAAAACAAAAACAAACAAACAAACAAACAACAAACAGGATATCCAAGGAATAAGTGTTGACACATTACGATATTTAGAAGTTACAAGATAAGAAGAATGGAGAGAAAGAGACAGCGAATGGATAGGAAAGAGAAAAAAGCAAAGTAAAATAAAGAAAATGAGTCAAAAACTTCTAGAATTTGTCAAATCCTGTGGACAAGTTCGATAAAATTAGGACATGTTCTTGATGGTTGGATTAGATAATACATAGTCATTAGAAAATATGAAAAGAACAGTTTCATAGAGTGATGGAGAGAATAAACTCATTGGACTTGATTCAAAAGACAAAGGATAAGATGAAGAGGGTACAGGAAATATAGACAGGTTTTCAGAGTTTTGTAAAAAACAGCATGAAAATGGAATAGCAAGATATTAGAGCATATTTATACAACACTGCAAACTATCCAACACAGAGAAAATAGTGACAATGCAAAAAGATGTGGGATACTTTCAGGATCAAACTCTGGAGAGAAATTCTGTGGGATCCAGTGGTCACTTGGAAAAGTTTACTATAAACAGAAGAACAAATAATCCATCCATCAAAATGAGAAAGATAATACACAGTTTGCAATGCATCTATATGAGTAGTTGTAGTAATGTGAGCACATCCAATTTCTCTTATGCTTGCTTCCACTACTGTTTTATTGTTTACTTAAATTGTTTAAGCCAGTGAAATTTGAGGCCAAATTATCAGCTAAAAATTGGGACCAGGATATATTGGATATTCCAGGAAATATGAGATCATATAAAATAGTTTCCTAAAAGAGTGGACAGGTGAATGGATCAGAGTTAGGTCTTGAGAGAGTGAACAGAGATGCAGAGGATCAAATAGAGATGATTTTCAAGGGTGATAATGGAATCAAGTTTTGAAGGTCTAAAAAATTCTAGACTTCTTATGTTAAACTAATCTCTCTCAGCCTCTGGAACACACTAAACCACAAAATCTCTATCATATTTTGTCACCCAATGTCAGGACTTGAAAAAAAAATGTGGTAATTTTTTTCCACGAAGATATATTTGATTTAAAATGTCATAGGTACACACCCTACTCTGGTATCCAGTGTTGGTGCTTCCCCCAGCCACTCAAAGTTGAATTTAAGTCCCTTCAATCACGGTCTCTTTTAAATCATTCCTGAGTGAATATCTGCTCTCTGGCTTCTCGAAGAGGAAGATGATAGCCTTTTTCTCTCATCATTTAAATTCTTTTTTTGCTCTCTTCAAATCACTTTTGTGTATTTGCAATCTAATTATAAAAATGCTTATGTCAACAGGAAGAATACCTTCACTTGAAATATAATGAATAGAACATGAATTTGACGTTAATAATTTGTTTTATCCTTTTTAAGCAACAATCCTGGGGAAAAAAAGTGATTCCAGGCAAAATTGTTGATAGAATGTAATTTGACTTCTATGTGGGGCCAATTCCCCTATCCGTGGCTTGCTCATTGTTAGTGGTTTGGGGACAACTACTATTGTACTTCACTGTCCATACTCATGTATATGAGGACTTCTAATGATACTTTTAAGAAAATAATAATTATTGCCAATATTGTCTGTGCCCTTATTCTGTGCTAGCCACTCTTTTAAGTACTTCACATAACCAGCTTATTAAATGGTAGCAGTCACCCTTTGATTATTCCTAGTTTGCCCATGTACTAAATTCAGAAGCAAAGAACAACCTTTATGGGGTTATAAAAATATAGTATTTGTAAGACAATTTGTGTTTGTACTATTTAAAAGTTTTATAAACAAGTGAAGATACTTAGTGTTCTTGTTTCAGTGTTTTTGTTTAAAACATACAAAAGGGATTTTAAAGCGTTAAAAAAAAATCATTCTGCTAAGGCCGTTTCTTTAACAGAAATACCAATTTTAGCAGAACCATTCTTTTTTTAAAAAAGTACTGCATTTTAAAAAAGTTTCTCAAAGTTCTGTTGTCAAAAAGATTCCAAGTGTTCAAATTCAAGTATGCCATGTTTAGATTGAATCATCCCTGCACAGCTCTTTCTGAATAGAGTTTTCTAGAGTTTGCAGATAGGCTGATGTAAAGGGAAACTTCACTTCTAGTCAGTATTTTTGGGTAAATGAGGTCACTTTTCTTTAATTCTCTGAAGATGAAGCCTAAGAAAACTATATTTGGCCAGAGCAACTCATATAGCAGACTACAAAGGAAACTAAAATGCAGCCTGACAAGGTTGCCATAGTTCATTTTGGTTCTGTGTATGTACTTCCTACCCACTGGACTTCATCACCAAGAAAATCCACAGGGAACCTTGGAGGAAAAAAAGTGCTATTGCCACTGATTATTGGATCTTTTTTGTAGTAGCCTAAGCTAAAATTTATTTATATTTCATTCCTTTACAAAAACCTTTATCAGCAAAATGGGTTCTGCTTTTCTAACGTGCATTGGATTCTGCCAAGAGGTAATCTGATCTTAGCTATTCCCAGGATGCAGTCTCATTTTGACTTCAAACATTCAGAAGATAAGGGGATTTACTATATTCTTTAAAGGTGCATCTGCTCAGTACAAAGCAAAAAGAGAATCAGCTGTTTCATATAATCTGTTTAGACAAATTTAAATATACATGATCTAAATATGAGTATTTGTGGGTGCTTACATTTTTTCTATGCTTCTCTATATGTGTATATTGTATAATAGAAGACAAATAATCAAAACAATTACTAATTTATCCATTCTCTTTATGTTAGCCAGAGAAAGCAACTATGTATATAAATAGAAAACCAGCTACTATGTAGCATGATTTTTATGACAACAAACTCTATGAGAAATATTGATCTAGGCATCTTGTCATGTGAATTATAGGAGAATATACTTTATTTTTAGTGTATAGATACAACCTAAGAGAAGACTATATATACTTCATTAAATTAAATATCAAACTTTGTTCTTTAAGGAGTTCAAAGACATAATAGAAACAGATAAATAAAAACATTATCACAAAGTACCAGTCCGAACAAAGGCTCATAACATCTTTATGACAATATTCACAGAACAAAGATAACTTATAGCAATATTCCTGACCCATAAAGATAATGTAGAAGTAGCATTCCAAAACAATTACAATGGATGCATCTTGTGGTGAAAATGCATCACAAATGGGAAAGATTTCTTGATGCTGGGATTGCTAGTTTCCAAAATATTGCTGCTTATCTTGATGTGTGTTTTTTTTCAGAACCACATTGCCAAGTCAAGATTAAATGTATGTGTAATGTTTGCTTATTCTCTAGAAATTAATGTGGTTTTTACCCCCTTATCTATACAATGATTCAGTAAAAACAAATATGGAAAATCATTGTATCTTGAAAGTCCAAATACTTGAGGTATGGTTCTGTTGGTTCCATAATTTGGTGGTCAAAAGAAAACCATTAAGAAGTACTCCTTCTATAGATGGCTACATTTCACTTTATGAGACAAACTCCCTTATGAAACAAATTTGGATCATCTAATATGAGAATGTATAAAGAAATTATTAAAAATTATATTTATATCTTTTTGCTGTTTATAGTATTCCCCCTACATCCTGAAAATAGTTATTTCTCCACCATACTATAATGTACCTTTTCTTTTCTATATACAGTTTCTTCACAGCTCTGCAGAGGTTTTCTCCCTTCTATTTGTGAATTAAGTAGAAACAAACCTAATCTTTATTACATAGCACAATCTTTGATTTAAAACCTCTTGTTTTCCCAAGTGAACACTGTTGCAATTAAGCAGTAGTGTTAAAACATAAACTCATATTTTTGGACAAGTGAAATGAACGAGACATTTTTGATGTTGTTTTTCTCTTTAACACACTCTTAAAAAAATAAATAAATAAATAAAGCTACGGTTTCAGTCCTATCTGCACAATCCATATACCCAAAGACCTTATTAAAATGACACGAGCCTATTCCTAGGTCCTGTTCCTGGAAAACCCCAGAATCTCCTGACATTGCTATTTTAAAATTGCTCCCCAGGGATAATAATGTGCAGACAGGGCTCATAACCACTGAACTAGAGCTATCAAGAATATCTAGTTGGTCAAGAAGATTACAAAATAAGTGAAATCACAGAGGTACTTGTCACATCTGTGTTTTTCTCTGTAACATAGATGAGCTGTATGAAATCCATTTCACTAGAATTTGTAATTATAAATCAACATCAAAACTGAAGGTGCCCATGCATATAAACATTCCTATGTGACAGGATGCCGTACAGCAACAGATAAGTTGACTCACAAAGAAGTAATTTATTTGCTCTGATTCTTACTGAGATTTTTTTTTTTTTTAAGTCAGGGCCTTGCTCAGTTGCCCAGACTGGAGTGCAGTGGCACCGTCTTAAGTTCAGTGCAGCCTCAAACTCCTAGGTTCAAAGGATCCTCCCTTGAGTAGCCTCCTGAGTAGCTGTGACTACAGATACACAACACCACACATTACTATTTTTTAAAAAAAATTTTATGTACAGATAGCGTCTTGCTGTGTTGCCCAGGCTGGTCTAACTCCTCATCTCAAAGGTGATCCTCCTGACTCAGCCTCCCAAAGCATTAGGATTACACACAGGTGTAGGCCCACAACACCTGGCCTTACCTTCATAAAATCTCACTCTCATTAGTATTTACAATCTTCATTAATACATCTTGAGGAATAAATGTTAATCTAATGCTCAAAAGCATCCTATAAAGTCCTCCTTATCCTTTCAATGACTTACAGAAAAAAAAAGTTACATAAAACCCTTGACAAATTGTTACTTGAGATAATGTCTCTTTAATAGGAAATGAAAATTAAAACCACCATGAGATACTACTATATACATCTTAGAATGGCTAAAATTTTAAGGCCTAACAATAACAGATGTCAATATGAACACTAAAAAATGAAAATATTCTTCCAGTGGAAGAAATACAAAATGTTTCAGCAATTTTGAAACAGAGTTTAGAAGTTTTTTAAATTTTAAATATGCACTTACTAAATAACTCAGAAATGTCACTTTGAATTTTTATCATGAAAAGGTGAAAACCCACACAAAGATATATACATTAATAATCATAACAGCTTTTGTCATAATAGTTATAACCAGGAAGTCATCCAAATATCTGTCTACAGGTAACTGGATAAACAATCTTGGTATTGCTAAACCACCTGTCCCCCAATAACCTACGGAAATATATAAATAAATATCACTGAGGATGCTACAAAAATAGATTAGAAAAGCACAAAGAAGGCATTTCACTTAGAACATACACAAAGATACAGACATTAATGATCATAGCATTGTTCTGCTTTGTTCTGTATTTGATAGTCTAGTAATGCTCAGTTAAATGATGTTTGGAGAAGAACAATGGCTGCTTGTCAATGTATGTCATTGTTAAAATGCGCTTTGTATGTCCTAACAAAAGTTATTTACTCACCCCCAAAATATAAATAAATAAATAAATAAATAACTTGTTTTGGATGATATAAGTATTTTACATGTTGCTTGTGGTGGTGGTTAGCAAGTGTATAAATTTGTCAAAACATCCAATGTAGACTTAAAATCAATGCTTTTCCTGTAAGTTAATTAAGCCTCAATTTAATTTTTTTTTTAAGAAAGAAAAAGGCAGTGTTAAGATTTTTTTATGTAACAAGTTACATCCTAGGCCAAAGACCTTTAACAAGAAAAATAAGAAATTTTGTCATGCTAAAGGTATTTAATTTATAAAATGTGGGTGGTGTTCTTAGATAGAAAAAAAGAGTGTTAAGATTTTGTTATCTAACAAGTTACAGTCCAGGCCAAAGACTTTTAACATAAAAAATAAGAGATTTCGTAATGCTAAAGGTCATAATGTACAACTGAGACATGACCAGTTATCAATAGCTATGAACAAAAACACAAGAACTGTTACAGGTAACTACGAAATAAGCAAAGGACAATCTACAGAAGAGTATTAATAATTGGAGTTCTTAACTCTCAGTCCAGGATATATCACCTGGGCAAAAACAGTAAAAGATTAAGAAGACCTAATGTATATAATCAGTTGGATAAATGCTGTGGACACATATGAAACATTGCATATTAATGATACAAAATACACTATTCTTCCAAGTCCACACTAATGTTTTTTAAATTAGACATTTGTTAAATTACCCACAAATTAAAAATTATAGAAATTACATCCAAAGAATGAGACAAAAAACCCTACTTCTTAAAAATGCACACACAGACACACACACACACACATTAATTAACTTGAGTCAGTAAAGGCAAAAACACTGACACTGTAGAATTGCAGACTTCCTAGAAAATAATGATAATGACAATACATATCAGAATTTATTTAAAAATGTAAAACTAATATAAAAAGATTCATAATCCTAAAAATGACTTAGGAAGAAATAAAAGTAAACTATCCATAATGAAAACAGAAATAGAAAAAATAAAGATAAATACAGATAAAAAGCAGAAAATGAGTTAGAAATTGGAAAACTATATGTTATTAAACTATAGCACTGTTTCCTTGAGTCACTGAAAGAAACAGATAGCTAACTTAATTAAAAATAAATGGAAAGGGTTCAACTATAAAAACAAATGGAAAACTATAAAATAGTATTTAAAAAGAAAAATAAAATAATCATGAAAACAGGAGATTCAAAAGTTACATTGCATGCATCTATTCAAATATATCTGAAAAATCATGAAATTATAACAGTCTAAAGATTACAGTTTACTGAAATTTACCCATGTGTGCATACATGAAAAAAACAGAGTAATTTCCATACAAAAAGAATGAGAAATTCTAAAAATGTAAAAATGATAAATCTGATAAATTTTTAATAATGAGAAAGTTCTAAAAATGCTTCTATAACATTTGTCCCAGGAGTTTCAACAGTAGAATTCTGTAAACTTCAATGACCATATAATCCCAAATTCTCTTTAAACTCTTTCATCCCGAAACTATAGTTTTCAAAGACTTTTGTTGGTAACTAACTATAACATCAATAGTCAAACCTGATAAAGATTTCTAAATATGAAAAAGGAAAAGAATTAAAGATGAACCTAAGTTATAAATGCCTATATAAAAAGCCAGAAGATAATATGAGCAAACAGAATTCAATAGTATATAATATCATGTTACAAAATAATCCACCAGGATCATCTGCGGTTAGTTTTATGATTGTAACTATTCAGAAACCCATTTGTATATTTTTAAAAGTTAAATTCAGTATGATTATCTACCATATTCAACAAATTTAACATCCATCCTTGATTTAAAAGTAATTAATTTCATAATAGCGAAACACTGATCAATCACATTTCTGCAAAAATCAGAAACAAGACAAGGATCTATGATAACACTACTTTTATTAGACATTTTTTATAAAGAGATGGAGTCTTGCTATGCTGCCCGGGCTGGACTCTAACTATTGGGCTCAAGCTATCCTCCTGCCTCAGCCTTCTGAGTAACAGGGACTAAATACACATTCCTCTGTGACCTTCTGTTAGATATTTTATTAGAGATTTTAGCCAATGCAATCAATCAAAAGAAAACAACCAGAACATCCGCACTAGAAAGGAAGTAAAGTTAGTAAAACTACCTCTACTTGCAAATACTTTGATAGTATTCCTGGAAAAGCTAAGAGACTAATCAGAAAGAAGAAAGACATATCTCTATGTTCTCATTGGTCTGAGTTCTTCTTTACATTGAGAAAATTTTTGTCTTCTAAACAACCATCTATAATCTTCATTTTGTTCTATGAAGATACACAGAGTAAGTCTAAATTTCCGGCATGATACTTTTTTATAACTTTCCCAAAAATAGCTTCGCTATTCCCCAAAATTTGTTCTCTTGCAAAGATGCCTGAATCTTTCAAACAGTAGTTCTAAGACATGATTTTGGAACTTTAATCTTGTCTAGATTGACTCTATTTTGCTAGGATCCTTCTTAAAATATTGCTATCAGAATAATACAAAATATAGTAAGTATGTCAACTGGTATGAACTAAAGCTAGGATGAACATATAGTTTATCACTCAAATGGTAATTTTTTAAGAGTGAAACAGGGTACTACCAATTCCACTAGAATAATAGGTAAAAAAATAAATCTGTCCATGGCAAAGAGGGATGTATGCTCCAGCCTCCTAAATTGGAATTTTTTTTGCTAATATAAGTTTTCTTTAGCCTTCTCAGTTTATGAGAGCTATGGAATTACAGGCAAAATAATCCAATTTTCCATATTTGTACTGACAAGAACAGATTAATCTGACAAGTTGTTTCATTTATCTGAGCCTCAATTTTCTAATCTATAAAACTGAAATAACCAAATTTTTGGCACATTAGTGAAAAGATTAGGAAGTCTCACATAAAAAATGTGGAAAAATATATTTTTCAGTTGCTTGATGTTACTCATTTTCATTTATTTAACAAATGGGTACTATAAATGGGGCAACTATTATTAATAATAAGGAAAGAGTCACAATTACTGAGGTCCATCAAGTGACAGGCACTTTACATTCATCATCTCATCTTCCAAGGACACTGCAGGAGATTTACAATAAGAGAACTTAGCGTTAGAAACGATGAGTGACTGACCAAAATATAACCACTGGAAAGTTGTGAGTCTGAGCTACACTTGACTATTTTGTTCTTTTTGTCGTTCAGAAACTATGGAATAACTCAAATATTCACAAAACAATAAAGAAATATAATAAACTTACCACTCAACAATACATCATAATTTTTGTCACATTTAACTTCAGTTATTTTTTTAAAGAATCAAACAAAAATACAGGTGAATTATTTCTGGATTTCTTCTAAATTGCATTTGCTCTCATATTTTCCAGAAGCAACGCCCATTCTGTATTTGTTATAGACCTATTCATGTATATCTCTAGAAAGTTATTTTTCTTTCGACATCATGTAAGTGAACTGCATGGCATGTGTTCTTTAGATATATGCATTTTTTCAACTTTATATTTTTATGTTTATGCACTTGATAGATAATGCTAAAATTTATTCTTTTTCTTTATTTTTCATTATCCTGTTGAACATTTAAGTTCTAAGTTATATCATCTCAAACGATCAAAAAGCACCTATTTCTCTACATGTTTCTTCTTGTAACTTGAATCTCTTAGCCAGCCACTTCCCCGATACATCACAGATCTGAAGCCACCCTTCCACACTCTGCCTTACAGTTCTGGCATTGAGATTCCAGGCTCCTTTGCCAGCTGGCTTCCCTTTAGTATCTACCAACAGGTGGATGAGGGGAAAAAACAGTGCCCTTCCTGCTTTGAGGTGGAGCCTGCATCTTTTCAGCAGTAGAGGACACCAAGGACTCCAGTCTGGAACCTCTTTTCATTTTCCCAGCTCCAGGTAAAAGCAGTAGCTCCTCAAAGTAATTTACAGATTCAACGCTATCCCCATCAAGCAACCAATGACCTTCTTCACAAAACTGGAAAAAGCCACCTTGAACTTCATATGAAACCAAAGAGAGCCTGCATAGCCAAGACAATCCTAAGCAAAAAGAACAAAGTAGGAGGCATCACACTACCAGACTTCAAACTATACTACAAGCCTACAGTAATCAAAACAGCATGGTACTGGTACTGAAACAGAGATATAGACCCATAGAACAGAACAGAGGCCTTGGAGGCAACACCACACATCTACAACCATCTGATCTTTGACAAACCTAACAAAAACAAGCAATGGGGAAAGAATTCCCTGTTTAATAAATGGTGTTGGAAAAACTGGCTAGCCATGTGCAGAAGGCAGAAACTGGATTCCTTCCTCACACCTTACACTAAAATTAACTCCAGATGGATTAAAGACTTAAACTTAAGACCTAACACCATAAAAACCCTAGAAGAAAGTCTAGGAAAAACCATTCAGGACAAAGGCATAGGCAAGGACTTCATGATCAAAACACCAAAAGCATCGGCAATAAAAGCCAAAATAGACACAGGGACCTTATCAAACTCCACAGCTTCTGCACAGCAAAAAACAAAAAACAAAAAAACAAAAAACAAAAAACAAAACAAAAAAAAAAAAAAAAACAGTCATTAGAGTGAATCAGCAACCAACAGATTGGGAAAAAATTTTTGCAATCTACCCATCTGACAAAGGACTAATATCCAGAATCTACAAAAAACTGAAACAGATTTACAAGGAAAAAACAAACAAGCCCATTCAAAAGTGGGCAAAGGATATGAACAGACACTTTACAAAAGAAGACATATATGAGGACAACACATGAAAAAATGCTCATCATCACTGGTCATTAGAGATATGCAAATCAAAACTAAATTGAGATACCATCTCACGCCAGTTAGAATGGTAATCATTAAAAAATCTGGAGACAACAGATGCTGGAGAGGATGTGGAGAAATAAGAAAACTTTTACACTGTTGGTGTAAGTGTAAATTAGTTCAAACATTGTGGAAGACAGTGTGGTGATTCCTCAAGGATCTAGAAATAAAAATTCCATTTGACCCAGCAATCCCATTACTGGGTATATATCCAAAGAATTATAAGTCGTTCTACTATAAGGACACATGCACGCGAATGTTCATTGCAGCACTGTTCACAATGTAGCAAAGAGCTGGAACCAACCCAAATGCCCATCCATGATAGACCGGACAGGGAAAATGTGGCACATATATACCATGGAATATTATGCAGCCATCAAAAACGATGAGTTCGTGTCCTTTGTAGGAACGTGGATGACCCTGGAAACCATCATTCTCAGCAAACTGACACAAGAACAGAAAATCAAACACCGCATGTTCTCACTCATAGGCGGGTGCTGAACAATGAGAACACATGGACACAGAGAGCGGAGCACTACACACTGGGGTCTGTCGGGGGGACAGCGGGGGGTGGGGAGTTAGGGAGAGATAGCGTAGGGAAAAATGCCAGACACAGGTGATGGGGAGGAAGGCAGCAAATCACTCTGCCATGTGTGCACCTATGCAACAATCTTGCATGTTCTTCACATGTACCCCAAAACCTAAAATGCAATAAAAATATAAAATACAATAAAAAAAAAAAAAGCAGCAGCTCCACAGGAAGCCTCTAGTGGTTGCAGCATCAGCCAGGCCATAATCTGTACGATAAGTTCATACAGAAAACCTCTCATATGATAGAGATCATCCCAAATACACACATATATATAAAGTACACACAGATATACACACTCACACATATGTGCGTGCATGCGCACACACAAACACCCCCCACCCCACACTTCTTTGTTTCTAGTTCCTGTAGCTCTCAATGTTTCTATTTGCTCATTATCAAGAAATAAGTAAATTATTTTATCAAAGGAATATTGAAGATGGAAAATTACAGGCTTCAGTTAAAAAAATTACCCTAAATTTCAACACAGCAATTCATGGAAATTTCCTTTTCTATTCATTGTCTGAGCATTAATGAAATGCAACAATGAATACTTTTATTTATATGCCCAATACTTCACACCCCTTGCAAGTGTATCAGAATATTCATAACACAACAGGCACATTAACTAAAATAGTAAAGTAAATTTTCTGCTTGCTAATATTTTTAAAGGGTAGTACATTATGAAGTATGTATTATTAGCTTTGTAATGGAAAGATCAAAATAAAATTATAATGAAAAATGACTGTTGGGCCAAATACTGCTATTTAGCTTTCTTGAAAAGTAAGCCAATAATGAAATATAAAGTCCAATGAGAACACATGGACACAGGGAGGGGAGCACTACACACTGGGGTCCGTTGGGGGGAAATGGGGGAGGGACGGCAGGGTGGGAAGGTGGGAAGAGATAGCATAGAGAGAAATGACAGATACAGGCGAGGGGACAGAAGGCAGAAAACCACACTGCCATGTGTGTACCTATGCAACAATCTTGCATGTTCTTCACATGTACCTCAAAACCAAAAATGCAATTAAAAAAATAAAATTAAAAAATATAAAAATAAGAAAAAAAAGAAATATAAAGTCTAGAGATGAGTAGATTTAAAATAAAATGCCTTGTAAAATAGTATTTCTTTTTTTTATTATGACTTCTTTAAATTATGCCACAAATGCCAAAGTTTGTGGTGAGGATTGATGCATAATTGTCTACAGTTTAGTGTCTTCCACTTTAGGTAGGTTCCCACATTCCTGACAGAATGTAAGGCTTATATACAATAGGAGCTACTCAAAAGAGGTTTGATCAGATTGTCTAGTCTGTTTGGGCTGTCACTAAAAAAGAACAAAAACAAACAAAAAAAGTAGCATAAACTGGGTAGTTTATAAACAACAGAAATTTATTTCTCACAATTTCAGAGGCAACGGGGTTCCAGATAAAGGTGCTGACAGATTTAGTGCCTGAAGGCCCGCTTTCCAGTTCATAGATGATACCCTCTCTCTATGTCCTCCAGTGGTGGAAGGTATGAGGGTGCTCTCTTGGGCCTCTTTTATAACAACACTAAAGTCATTCATGAGGACCACGCCCTCACGACTTAATCACCTCTCAAAAACCCCATCTCCTAATACCATTACCATGGCAGTGAGGGTTTCATTATATAATTTCTGGGAGGAAATAAACATTTAGTCCTCTGTAGAGATGAGCACAGAAAATCAGTGGTAGGACTTTAAAAGAATGTGAGACTGCTGTGAGATTCTAGGATCATAGGATGGAAATTAAAGATATATGGGTTAAATAAGGGGCCTAGAAGAAGACATCTCTGTTTCTGCTCCCCTAAACAGGGTTGTTCTTTCACACAGTGGATCTTTAAACATCTAAAATAAACATACGCATTAATAGTTTTACAATCTGATCCTATCCTGTTTTGTGTTGTCTCTGCTTCATATATCTCATTTCCTAAAGGAACTTTAGAGAGTTTGAGTATTTAGACTGCTTTGGAAGATATTAATTGCTTGAATAGATTGGTTGTTGACACACAAGGTTTCGATAACAGTGAATCATTGCGTATGTTTCTGTGTGATGAAGTGAGGTGTGGAAGAAAGAAAAAGAAAAGTTTACTGTATAATGTGTCAGTGCATGTGAGTTTCCTAAGAATAGGTGATAATCAGTCTAGGTGAGCAAATAGTTCCCCATTTTGCTTATCAAGAGACCTGTTAAGGAATGTATATTTATGACATCAAAATAAAGGTGTGGAGGGTTTGAAAGAGAAGAATAAAAATTAAATATTGCAGACCCTGTTCCCTTTACAAACACGAGGTTTTAAAAAACATTTGCTCAATGGTGAATAAAAAGTGAAAGTAATAAAATAAAGAAGAAAATGTCCTCATTTAGGAATATCCTGGGTTCTAATCCCAGTTCTTTACTCAAATACTAACAGGATGTTACAACTAGTTGCTTCTTATCTGAGGATTGACTTCCTCAACCTGAAATACAAAGCAGCTAAAAAGAAATGGTGTCTAGCCTGAAAAGGTGGCTCACAGCTGTAATACCAGGACTTTGGGAGGCTATGGCAGGAAAACTGCTTGATCCCAGGAGTCTGAGATCAGTCTGGGCAACATGATGAGACAGTGTCTCTACAAGAAATTATTTAAAAAATTAGTGGAGCATGGTGGTTCATGCCTATGATCTCAACTACTTGAGGGGCTGAGGTGGAGGGTCACTTGGGCCCCAGAGGTCAAGACTTCAGCGAGCCCTGTTCACACCACTGCACCCTGGCCAGTGTAACACAGCAAAAATCTATGTCAAAAAATATATTTATCTATCTATATCTGACACTGTGATCACCCAGAGTTTTCTTCACCTATTTGGTCTTGGAATAAAATTTTGAATACAGTAAATTTGATGAAATTCATATTTAATACTTTGGCTAGGAAAGAATAAGTAATAACCGAAAAGGAAAACTTTAGCTACAACTGGCTAACCATTAACAACCAAGAGAGAGCCCCAATGTTCCAACTACTTCATTTACCTCAATGACATCTCAGTTAAGTTGCTAACTTATTTCCTGACAAGCATATAGGAAGAAACAAAGCAGCATAATATTTTATTTAAATCCTAATCAACTCAATACAAAATGGTTTTGGGTTTTTTTTCCTTATCAAATGTCCTTTCTTTCACTAAAAACTAGTGAAATTTTGGGGAAAATAATTTCAGTGGTGATTTACTTCACATTAGATCATAATAACCTAAGCTTAACATTTAAGGTGATTTACGAATGTAGCCAAAAGACGTGAGAAAATGAAAAAGAGATTGATGGTTTGGAAATTTCAATTCTAAAACACTTCCAATGAAATATTCTCTCCTGAAAATCTCTCTTATACAGAGTACTAAGCAGTAGCTCATAAGAGAGGTTTATACTCAAATTGAGAGAGCTTTAGGACTTAATAGGAAATCATCAACATACTTTAATGCTTCAAATTAATTTATAAAATGTTTTCAAAATGCTTTTCATGCTCTCTAAATTTTATGATAATTTTATTACTATAGTCATTCTTTGTTAATTAATGATTACAATTTATTTAGGGTAATTAACAGTTCTTTTAATAAACTCTAGCTAACGAGTTCTTCTGAAAATTTGATTATATTTCCCTGATGAGTGTACAAGACAGTGGAGGAAAATGTGGATGAGGCCAATTGTATCATCTTAAAAATTAAACATAAAATGGTCTAACTTTTTTTTCTGTTGGTGCAAGAAAAATAGCTAATGATATCTTAATATCTAATATGATATCTAAGCTCTTAATGATGGCATGGCTGGATTGCGAAAACAGATTCTGAAATTTTGCTTAAGATAATATTTTTAAAAACTTTCTTATGGAAATTTTATACATAGCTACAGTAACAGACTTTTCCCCCCATTTATTATTATATATCCCTCACCTATTATCAATTTGATTCTTTTTTTGCTTAATGAATTATTTTTTAACTATGAAAAAAATAAAAAGGGAAGGATATATAGCATTTGAAAGGGTGGAACATTCTCTTGACTTCCCAGTTTCAGTAATCCATGTAGTTAGCATAACCCGGTCGAAGAGATGCTGGACCAGAAACCAAGACAACAGAGCTCTCATGTTAGCACAGGCATCTGACAGTTTTGTGGCTTTATTCGATTACCTTGATTGTTCAGTTTTCTTATATATACGTGAAGGTAATACTAGTGCCCCCTTGACCTCACAGAGTATTGTGAAGATAAGTAGGCTTCTTGCATTATGGGAATATCTCCAGAAGAGTGCTTAGCAACCTGGATTATATTAGTATATACTTATTCACTTACCTTCCCCACTAACATAAGGTCTTGGTGTCCTGACAACTGTCACATATTTTCAGCATATTCCCACACACTGTAATTCCCCACTAGGCTGAAAGCTTCTTGAGGTAGGTATTATGTCTGACTGAATCACAATAGGTTTGATAAATAGTTGTTGAGTGAATAAATGCATCAACCAACTTCTTTCTATATAGCAGGCTACTGATATTTTTAAAAATACAAATGATCCTCCAAGGAAAAGATGCCAGTCCTGAGACTTGAATGCTAGATGGTCAGGCAGGCCTACTCACTTATGAAACTGGTGAACCCAAAGTGAGGGGATACAAAACAATAATTTGGGTAGAGAAAAAAAATTAGAATTTAAAAAATTCAAATTCTTAAAAAAAACTAATTTTTCTTACAGTTAATATTCTCAATGACACTGGATATTTTCTCTGTATCTCAGATGAGAATAGGCCCCATTAGTTTCAGGAGAAGTGGTCATTCTTGAAGGTATTGGTATCCTTACACTGTCATATGTTTTCAGCATATTGCCACACACTGTAAACCAGCAAGTGTATTTATAGATTCTCTCATATAGTTTAATAAATCTTCCCCAAATAGACAATTCGCTTTAAAATTCTTTTACAGCTATTACACATTAAAAATAATTTTTAATAATGCAAATAAAAGCAATAAGGCAGAATTGATGCTTCTCTTAGTCTTTAAAATGAGTTTTCACAGCCATGAACATGAATGAGAAAGCATGTTCTTCGCAGCAACACTGATATAGTTGGAGGCCATTATCCGAGGCAAATTAACGCAGGAACAGAAAGCCAAACATCACACATTCTCATTTATAAGTGAGAGCTAAACATTGGCTACACACAGACATAAAGTTAGCCACAGTAGACACTGGGATCTAGAGAGGAGAGGGATGGGGGCAGAAACGTTGAAAAACTAATTATTGGTTACTATGTTCACTACATGGGTAATGGGATCAACAGTACTGCAAACCTCGGCATCACACAATGTACCCATGTAACAAAACTGCAATGTACCCCCGAATCTAAGATGAAACTTGAAATTACAAAAAACAATTAAAATGAGCTTTTGTCAGTCACATTATGAAATGAAAACAATGACTATATAATTGTTCTACAAAGTTAAGCAAAAGCGTTTCAAAGTACCTGGGGCAATATTAGATGTATAAATTTACATTCACTACTACGGACTATGTAATGTTTATATATAGAACTCTTATCTGTTTTAAGATATTGGTCACTTTTCACATTTTTTAAATGTATATTTTGCATATATTTATAATGATTGTAACTATGTGTAAAATTAGTATAATAGCATTAACATGATCAAGAGATAAATACATATTAGGACAGTGTGTGCAAAAGTTGTTTTTACTAATAGAATTAAAAACTTTTAGACCACTAAGTAAAAAAAAAACTCTAATAGCTAACATTTATTGGTCACATGCTACACAATACTACAAAATCATTTCCCCATTGTCTTAATTTTCATGAATTTATTCTATAAATATTTTATTTTAAATACATAAAATTTGATATATCATAATCACTATATACTAAGTAGGTAACTTACAAATTGTAATAATAAAATGAATATTCATGAGTCCTCAAATTAAACATGGTTGTGTTAGGTTGTGAGCTCATAAACTGCAACACTACCTGTAACCTTTAAACCACTGTTTTTCTCCTCCCAGAAATGTTCCCTATTCTGTATTGAAAATTACCATGCTGTGCTAGCATGGTGACTGAAGGCAGTAGTCCCAGCACTTTGGGACGGTGAGGCAGGTGGATCATTTGAGCCCAAGAGTTTGAGACCAGCCTGGGAAACATGGACAACATGTCAAAATCCCATCTCTACAAAAAATAAAAAATTTTGGCTTGGTGTGGTAGTGCATACCAGTAGTCCCAGCTACTCAGAAGGCTGAGGTGGGAGGACAGCTTGAGACTGAGAGGTGGGGGTTGCAGTGAGCCACGATGGTGCCACTGCACTCCAGTCTGGGCAACACAGAGCCAGACCCTGTATCAATAATAATAATAATAATAATAAAGAAAAATGAAAAATTTCTGTGCCATCTTTGAAGCATAGATGTGTGAACCTCCAAACAATGCATCTAATTTTGTTTGCTAGTATGCTACCTGTCATCTTCTACAACTTACCTTTTCATTGAGGAATACACTCCTGCAATCATTTCAGTATAGGCACAACTCATTTTATTGCACCTCACCTTCTTGTGCTTCACAGATAATTGCATTTTTTTAAACAAATGGAATGTTTACGGCAATCCTGCATTGAGCCAAATGAATCAACACCATTTTTCCCACAGTATGTGCTCTATTAGTATCTCTGAGTCATATTCTGGTAATTCTCACAATATTTCAAATTTTATTGTTATATTTGTTATGATTATTTATGATAAGTGGTCTTTGATGTTACTATGGTAATTGTTTTTGGGGAACCACGAATCATGCCCATATAAAACAGCAAGCTTGATTGATTCATGTTGTTTGTGTTCTGACTACTTCATCAACTAGCTGTTTGACTGGCTCTTTCCCCATGTCCCTCTTCTTCAGCCTTCCTATTCTCTGAGACACAACAACATTCAAATTAAGCAAATTAATAAGCCTACAATGACCTCTAAGTGTCCAAGTGAAAGGAAGACTGTTACATCTCTCACTTTAAATCAAAATCTAGAAATAATTAAGCATCATAAAGAAGGTAGTTGAATGCCAAAACAGGCTGAAAGCTAGACCTCTTGCACCAAATAGTAAAGATTTAGCCAAGTTGTGAATGCAAAGGAAAAGTACTTGAAGGAAATAAAAGTACTACTCCAGTGTAGATATGAATGACAAGAAAAAGAAACAGCCTTATTGAAGATATGGAGGGAGTTTAAGTAATCTGGTTAGAAGATCAAAATAGTCACAATCTTCTCCTAAATCAAGGCCCAATTCGAGCAAAACCTTAATTTTCTTCAATTCTGTGAAAGCTGGGAGAAGCAAGGAAATTTCGGAAGAAAATTTTGAAGCTAGCAGAAATTGGTTCATGAGGTTTAAGGAAGGAAGTCATAGCCAAGGAAAGAAATTATCTTCATAAAACAAAAATGCAAGGTGAAGTAAGTGCTGATGGAGAAGCTGCAGCAAGTTATTCAGAAGATCTAGCTGCAATCATTGATGAAGGTGATGACACTAAAAGACAGATTTTTCAATGAAGACAAAGTGGTCCTCTATTTGAAAAACATGCCATCTAGGACTTTATAACTGGAGAGGAGAAGTCAATGGCTGGCTTCAAAGCTTCAAAGGTCAGGCTGATTCTGCTAATAGGGGCTAAGGCAGCTGACTCTCAGTTGAAGCCAGTACTCATTTACCATTCTGAAAACCGTAGGATCTTTAAGAACTATGCTACATCTATGCTACCTATTTTCTATAAAGGAACAAACAAAGTCTGAATATCGTATTTTTTATCTGTGTTTACTTGAAAAAGATCCACACATAAATGGACTCACAGTTAAAACCTTTGTTGTTCAAGAGTCAACTCCATGTTTTTTAGACATAATGCTGTTGTACATTTAACAAATTACAATGTAGTATAAAACATAACTTGTACAATACACCGGAAAATTGACACATTTGTGTGATCTACCTTACTGCAATATTCGCTTCATTGTGACATTTATTTTAATACAGTAGTCTAGAATCAAACTCAAAAATCTCACCTAGGTAGTGTGCTTAAATATCATTTTAATACTGTAAATGTATATATGACTGTAATACAATATGTATAATTGCATATGTGTGTACAATCTTACATGTACGATTGTACCACAGAAATTATTTCCATTTTTTTCTATTACATGCAGTGCTCCTATGAACATTTTTATATAATTCACTTAGTGCATAAATGTGAGATTAAATTTTTGAAATATTTCTAGTAAAAAATAACTGAATATTAAGAAATGTACATGTCCAATTTTTAAATAATGCCACAGCACTTTCCAAATTGATTAGATCAATTTACACAGTAATAGGTGTCCGCTTTTGTTTACTGAACAGTTTCTAACGGTAATCTTAATTTTACTTCTCTCAACACTCATGAGATTGAACATCTTTTTGTATTTTATTTAACATGATTTTCATAGATGTTAAGTTTTAAATTTTAAATTTTTATTTCTAATTCTGTTTATCTCTCTGCTCCCTACCCAGTTCATTTTACCAGATTTTTAGTGGTTTTTTTGCATAACTTTGATTTCAATTTCATCAATTTCAATCTTCAGCTTTATGATATTCTTTCTTCTAATTTAGTTCACTACACTATGTTATTCGTTTAAAAATAATTTAATTTTCCACATAGAAAAGGTCATATATTTTATTATTACATTTATATAAAGTATTCAGAATAGGCAAGTCCATTGAGACAGAAGGTAGATCTGTGGTTTCCAGGGACTGAGAGGAGAACTGCTTGATTATAGTGGATTTCTTTTTGGGTTGATAGATTGTTTTAGAGCTAGATAGATGTAGCGGTTGCACAATATTGTGAAGGACTAATTGCAATTGAATTGTTCATTTTAAAATGATTTTAATATTTTATGTAAATTTCACCTCAATAAAAATAACTTAATTTGAACCATTTGTCTATGAATTTCAGTCTTTATGTTTTCTAGATATCCAGTAACTCTATAGCGTTCCTCCAAAATACCCCTTTCGTTGTGTCACACAAGTGTTGTAATGTATTGTTTTTGGTATCATCGGTTCTAAGTATTTAAACAATTTTCATTAGAAATTATGATTTGACCCATCAATTATTTGCATATATGTTTTTAAAATTTGTAAATATATGGGAGTCTGTAAGAGAAAAACAAACCCAACAGCTTTCTCCTACCAAACTTTCAAAACATTCTCAATACATCACTTCTGACACCTAATGTGTGGCTTTTTCCCCCACACATCAGTTCTCTGGTGAAAACCAACTAGTTGACTATTAATTTAATTCAATTCTGACACTACCTGGAGTTAATATAGATCCTACAGGTTAAGGGCTCAGTCCCACAAGACTGCTTGACATTAGATGCCAATCACATGTCCAGGCCTCCAGTACTTCTGACTGACTGGTTATGAACTGGGGGCTCCCACAACCTCCTCTTCAGTTTGTATCATTTACTAGAATGGCCCACAAAACTGAAGAGTTACTTACATTTACCAATTTAATATGAAGGATATTATAAAGGACACAAAAGCACCACTAGACGAAAAGATGCATAGGGCAAGGATAGGGGAAGAAATGTGGAGTTTCCATGCCCTCTGAAAAGTGTGCTACCCTTCAGACTTCCACATTTGTTCAGTAAATTGGACACTTTCTGAAGCTCATAGTTCTGGGACTTTTTATGAAAGACATTATCACACAGTCATAATTGATTATTAACTCAATTTCCAATTCCTCTCTCCGTCCTGGAGGATGGAAACGGATGAATGTTCCAATATTTTAATCAGGGCTTGGTTTCTAGTGACCAGATCCTATCTAAGAGCCCACCAAGAGTTGCCTTCTTACATTAAAAGCCACTCCTATCACCCAGGAAATTCTAAAGGATTAGCTCTGTGTCAGAAACCTGGGTGGAAGGACAATTAGAACAAAAGATGCACCTAGCACTTCTATGGCTAAGGTAGTTAACAAGGGTGTTTAGTAGTTTTGGCCTAGGTACTGCTGATAGAAACCAGGTATGTATTTCTTACTATGTCACAATATCACAGAGTCATTTCTTTAGTGTTCTGCTATTGACTTCTACCAATGGTGGTCAAAGAATATGATCTGTATAGTATCAATTATTTAAAATGTGTTGAGAGTTGCTTTTTGTTTCCTATGAAGGGAATTTTTGTAAATGTTCAGGGTATACTTAAGAGTTTTAATATATTATGGAGTGTGTTCTGTTTACATCTATAAAAAAGATTTTTAATTTTTTGTTGAAATCTTGATATTTTTACAAATATTTGACCTATTGGTAATAAAAAGTTTTATTAATTACTCAAATGTGATGGTGGATTTATCAACTCCTAGTATTTTATGATTCTTGCCTTTTATATATTTGAGGTTATTAAGTATATAAAAATTTTCCCAATAAAATAAACTTTTGCCTAAAATAGTAACCTGTGTTATAGTATGTCAGGTAATGGTTTTTGGTGTAAAATCTAATTTATCTGATATTATCATTGCAGTGCCAGCTCCTTTTACTAAATATTTATCAGGTCATATTTTTTCTTTTCTAAAATTTTAAACTTTTAATATGCTTTTTAATATAAGTCTTATAAACAGAATGTAGTCATGCTTTTTAAATTCATTCTAACAGTCTTATTACTGGAAAATTCAGTCCCATTTATGTTTATTGTGAATGTGTGTGTGTATATACACATATCCGCATATTACATAGGTAGTTTATATACATGTACACGTTTATTATGTATACATGTATGTATATATGTCTGTAGTTATGTATAATGTATATGTTATGTAATACATTTATATAATTATATACATAATTATATACACATAGCTACATATACATATATAGTCAAATGTTTTCATATATATATACATGTACATAGTCAAAATTTATTTTACTATTGCCTTTTTACAAAACTTATTTTTCTACTTTTTTTTCCACATACTGCTTTAGAAGTTGTACACTGAGTTTCTTTCTATTCCTGTAGTAGTTACCCTTAAATTTCCATTAACAACTTAATGGTTTTTAAGTTATTTGATATTTTCACAAATTTCCTGGAAAATACAAGGACAACAAAAGAATGCAAATAATGCCATTTCCTCCTCCTGATCTAAATAGAACTGTTTTTTATATTTTAGTTCTATAATAGTAATGTGACAAATTATATATTATAATTCTTTTATAAAAATATAATTACTTTCAAATTTGCATACTTATATGACCACTTATTTGCTTACTATTTGTTATTTCACCTTAGGTCATCTTTCTGCAACACTTAATATTTTTTCTCTTTCTTAAAATGCATCTTTTCAGTTACATTTCTCTAGGAAAGTATTTTGGTGGCTAATTCTCTTCATTTTCAATTATCAGAAAATGTTTTCATTTATTCTTTATTCCTAGAAGATAATTCTTCTAGCTTTGAAATTTTAGTTAAAGGCTTATTTTTGTTGTTATTACTCGCTTTTGACACTTAAAGATAATATACTACTGTCTTCTTGACTTCCTTATTTCTCTTGCAGACTTTTGTTACATTAAACATTGTTTTGGGGGATAATGTGTGTTTTCTCTATTTTTTAAAATTTTAATATACACTATTTATCTTTAAAATATATGTGAGTCTCTTTATATTTACTCTGTTTGGTATAGCTAATGGTTCAAGTATTAGCAAATCCATATTATTTATCTGCTTTGAAAAATATTTAGCCATTACCTCTTCAATATTGCCTCTTATTTTCCCCATTTATTTGTCTTCTAGAACTCCAATTAGATATACAGGATTTCTCATTTTATCTCTTCATTTAGCAAGCTTCTGATTTTTTTCCCCCAGGATTCTATTTTCTTGTCTTTCTAAGCTGTTTTATGAAAAATTTCTCCAGATTTGTCTTTCGGTTCAAAATTCTGTCTTTTATGTCTAATCTACAGTTTAATCTAGACAATGAACTTTTAACTTAAATTATTACATTTTCTCTTTGAATACTTTTACTTGGGTTTTTTTTTTTTAAATCCTGATTATCTTTTATTATACGAGAGCTGTCTTTTAGCTAGATCTTTTTTAAAAAAAAATTTTTAAGCTGTTCATGGATAGCTTTTTAATGAAACAGATATTTAGAGTTCTTGGAGTTCCAAATCTGCTATGGTTGTTTTTGCTGACTCTGTTATGGTGATTTGTTTCCTTAGAATAGATATTTTTCTTTTTCTTTTGATTGTGAGATTATATTTAACTACAGTTAATTTGGGAAATGCTGAAGTGTTGAGTTAGGTTTATTTCATTTAGAAACTTTCCCTTTGGTGTTCCAACTTAGTGCAAGGATTTCAACTTCAACTGTACCACCTGCAGAGGCCTGAAGTGTACAAGACAGCTCACAGGGCTGATTATCAGATTTTTCCCTAAGGCTACAACCAGTTTATGAGTAGTTTTCTACTAAGTTATTTTCCCAGTTCAGTGTTTCTTTTCTTGTTCCATTTATTTTTTTCTTTTTTTCACTTTATGACTGGGGTTTCTTCAGAATATATACTTTGCCATTCTAGGTAAGAAGTAGAATATATATACATACATATTTGATAGATCAGGAAACATATTTTATATCTATAACATATTGTATAGATCAGGAAACTGACACTTAGAGAGTTTCAGTATTGTTCCACATTACACAGACAGAAAATGATAGAGACCGGAATAAACACAAGTCTGACTCTGGAGCCCACACAATTATCCACTGAAGCATTTTTCACACAGTTAAAATGCACCATGGTTTGCTTGCACTAGCTCTTGAATTCCTGAAAGAACACCATGTGATCAGTGTTACCATCCTGTTACAAGTGCCTACATGTGAAGAACCTTCAGGCTTATCTATAAATATTTGAAATATTTTATATCGTCAAATGCCAAAAAACTGTTGCATTTTAGCAGAAGCTATTGAAATACTTAAATAATAAGAAGTATCATTGTGTAACTAGAATCTTGTTTTGAGAGAATTTGCATTTTCCAGGCATAAAACTGTGGTCCTAATACTTCAATGTAATTTGTAAATGCTATGAAAGTAACCTAGGAAACATTCCTCAGGTATTTTCTTAGATCTAGTGGATTTATCTTTTATCTAAACCAAATTAAAACCTACTGAACATACTGTAGGTATTTAATATTTATCAAGTTCCTGAGGTAAAGGTTTTAGAAATGATTTTCTACCCTGAAAACTAAACGTTGATTGTTGAGTGTCAACCAGTAAAACACAGGCTCCTTAAAAACAAAAGGGAAAACTGTAATATATATTTATATGTATTTACTGTATTCCACATTTGTATTGTTTACAAGGCATTTACCTTTCTTTAACCATGAGCTTTTAGTATTCCTCATGATGATCATGCAGATGAATTTCATTCGCCTTTGACTTTTAACACAGATTCTTTGCTGCCAATGGTGTATTCGACTATGAATAATGACAGTTTGATCCAAAGTTTGTTTTTACATTTATTCATCCTGATTGTTAGTTTCATAATTGCAAATCTTTACCAGATCATTAATTTCAGTGAGAGCAATACCAACACTGAAACAGCAAAACTAGGGTAGGTAATTAAATAATTGCATGATTCTTTTCTTTATAAAAACTTTCTAAGTGTCTTGAAGTTAGCTTTGAATATGGCTCTTGCCTTTTCGTAGTTGATACTGGATTATTCACTGAAAGAGAGATGTGTAAATGCCACACTAAATCAACTCAGATTATACTGAGAGCAGATTCATCAAGATGATTTTCTAAATATTTCAAATTCAATGTTAGCCAAATACTAGAGACAAATACGAAAATATCTATTCAAAGTAAACAAATTTCTTAAAAATTTATTAAGCTCCACTTCATAAGCAGGTATCTAATTTTATTTCTTTGCTTATTCATTTGATTTCTTACTTATTTAGTAATGGATATATTATTCTAATAGGAAGTAAAACTATTGTGAGAATTGCTTATAAAGTTTTCAAAAATTTATGGCAAATCTATAAAGTTCGCTAGTCTGTAAATAATGTTAAATAATAATATTGATTTAACTTGTAGAATAAATCAATAAGAAACACAGCTATTATACTGGAATAACTATGCTAAATATTGCATTTTCTAGTCAATTCTTATATGCATTTATAGAAAAAAAAAACTCCTTTTAAATGTTTTTATGCAATATAGACTACATTTTTCAGGGCTTCACACTTTGCAAAACTATACATCTATAGCATATAATACAGAACCATTGCTTCTCATTTCTTGCTCTTGTTTCACTGCTTTTTCCAGTTTCAGAAGAGAAAACATCAGCAATGCATTTATCAGTAAAAGACAAGATACACTGGTAGACTTAACTTCATAGGCATGCACTTTCAAAAGTGACTTCCAGGAATAAATGCACCCAAAAACAGGCACAATATGAACAGAACATCAAAATGCTTATGTTGTCAACTTTAAGGGCTGGACACTACCTTTGAAATCATCATATTGAATATATCCTTCAAGTTACTGATGAGGAAAGTCATCTATATTGCATTACTCATATGGCCAAAGCTTACAAAGTCATGTTCCATACTCATCCTGTAACATCAAAAAGTTTTGTCTCTTTCTTTGCATGCCCTAATTTAGATTGGGATGTATTTTCCCCATAATAGTTACAAATATTTTAAATGTGAGGTTTTGAATAGAAGGGGTAGCACAGTAGCTGCTGACATAATTTTGTTAGCACATTGTAGAATTATGTTCACATGCATATACACATATATACATACAGAAAAAGATATGATAGGTTAGACATATAGACTTCAACAATTTCAAAATCCAAGATTATAAAAGTAAACTAAACTTTTTATGAACTTCTAAAATAGGTCTATGAGGAAAGGCAATGATTTACAGAAAACACACCTCAGTTGAAATCTGGCTTCTTTCACTTACTACTGATGAGGTACAATAAACCTCAGTATTACTTTCTTGCTTTCTGTGAAAGAAGTCAGAGATCCATTATCTAATGATACTTCAGGATGTTAAAAAAAAGCAATTGTAAGTCATGTAAAAGGAAGGTACAACATTTAAATATATTTTATAATAGCATTTAATATAAATAATCACATTGTATTTTGTTAAAAAACAAAGCAAAGCAAAACAAAACTCTGTGACCTAGACAAGTGAATTATTAGAATCACCATTATAACGCAGATGAGAGACACTGAAGTTTAAAAAGCCCCAGTTTCTCGCATAAGGTCTTAGATTAAGTCAGGATCCAAGACCTGGGAAGTCTATTCATAAACAAATGACAAGTTTAATAGGGTGCCTTCATGTTTGGAATCAAAATCTAAAGTAAAAGGTAAACACTCATAATAATTAGTAAATGTGCCCCCCTTCATTTTTCAAATGCCCTAATTTGTAGAGTATTAATAACTCATTTTGAAATTAAAATTGATCACTTCTAAGTCTGTTATCTGTGCATACATCTCTTGCAGAAACAGGCAAAGGTACCTACAAGTCAGTGAGTGCCGGCTTCCCTAGATTATGGGTCCCAACCTAATCTATCTCTTACAGAAAAATTAAAAATTAATAAAGCACAAAAGCAAGACTGTAGTAAGTAAAGTGGTGCCTCTAATATAGTCTGAATGTTTGTAACTCCCACCAGATTCATACTTTACAACCTAATCAGTTATAGACATTCTATGAAGCTGAAGATGGGATTCAATTCACCCAATCCACATAGGCTAACACTGGGAAAAAAATGATTCCTTAAAGGTATCTCACAGTGTTCAGAAAGGGTTTCTTGTTTCAGGTTCTGGGAAACACTATGCCTTAAGAAAATCAATGTTCAGTGTGTGCAACAGACACACAAATAGTTTCTGACAATATTTTGTGACAAATGTCATAAATTAAGCTTGTGTAAAATGCTATAAAAGCATGCTATGTGTTGCTCCCACTAGAAAGTAAATTGCTCAAAAAATTATATATTTTTGTATTCAGGCATCCAACAGTGCCTGTTATGTGCTCAATAAATATTAGAACATTTTACAAATCTAGAGGTTTTTCTCCTGATAAACCTTATAACAAATGAAATTCAACAAAATCTTGATTCTGCTGAATCCAGTTTATATGTATGCATAAACCAAACTTTGTAAAGTGTGTATAACTCCATGTTCTTGTTGAGACTATAAGAATATATTTTATAAAAGTATGTTATAATACATCTCAATCATTTGTTTTTCTTAGGACTAAGACTTTAGAATTTCGCTTTCTAATTCTTCAAAAGCCTTTAAAGTTTCATGAATTGTAGTTTTCCATTTGACTGAGAGGTTCTGTGAGTTAGTTGCATTGTGGTCCTATTGACAAATGGACTTTATTTGTTGTGTTTTCCCCCCATTTTCTTTAGTACAAAGGTCACTTCAATATATTTTTAAGCTCCTCACTCACAGCAGTATTCTCTAGAGAAATATAACTTGCACAAATAGGATGAAGAGATATCTATAAATACCAAGGCTCAAGCTGGCAGTCCTACTACAAAAGAGAGTGATAAATCTCTCTTTTCAGCTTATTCCTCTCAACTCCTCCCTCTTTTATTTTCGGTCTGGGCACTCAGTTTAGAAGACACAACCAGAACTTTTTTCAAGAGCAGAAGGGCAATTTTACTCAATGAGCATTTTGGGATTCAATGGTTAAGGATAAAGAGTACCCTAGATATCAAGATTATTATTTCTTACTGTGACTGCCCACTTACTAGATTCCATGCATGTGCTTGGCATTTTGCATGAATGAATACATTTAATTTTCATAAAAGCTCCATGAAATTGGCATAATTATTATTATAGGTTAAAAGTGTTAAATATTGTGTGCTGGTCAAATGATAAATATAAAATATAATTGGTATTCAAACTCTCCCTCTTGGCCTCAATTTCTTAGCCTCTGCCCTTTACGGGTGATATTATAGATGATGGACTCTTGGTCACAGTGTTAAGTTAAAAAAAAAAATGCTTATGGAATAAACTCTTTCTTTTTGAATAATGCTTGGATATTTGGCTCTCTATCCCAAGTGCAATAACCCTCAGGAGTCTAAGGCTGGGTAATAGTCACAGAAAGTCAAGAAATTTCATGCAGGCAATACCTTCTGACTCCTTTCCCCTTTTTTTCATCTAAGTTCTTTGATATGCTAAGTTTATCAGAACTTTCTAAAGAGGGCTACATTAATTAATACCATGATAACAAAAAGGGGGAGAACACCACAAAGGATTACAGACTGGCAAATCTAACAAAGTCCATGGAAACTAATCAAGACTACTTACAAACTAATACTGATCTTGTGACCTGATAGTTTCAATTAGATACAGATTTCAACAAAAAACACTGTATAAGAGTTTACGATTATACTTTATGTAGCTCCAACTTTAAAGACAACAGAAAACGTATGTTTGTCCCTTTTACTCTATAAATAAAAGCATAATGCTTAATATCAAAAAGCGACTATGACTCTATTACTATCAAATAAAATTAATGTCTATAAATGATATCCACTTAGCAAGCAGAATTTACAATAATGTGGGTAGTATTGAGTTACTGAAACATCAAAGTGATCACATGTTCTGATTACCTCACTAACAAGGTTGTTTCAAAGATTATTGCACAATTTTATGAAAACTAAAGCAGAATATTTTAATATTGGTATTTTGAAGCAACTTTGAATTCTTTATTTTAAGAATACTAAATCTTACCACCTTTTAATTTATTATGTCATGGTATCTCATTACTAAAAATCACATATGCAAACTATTACTCTAGTTTTCTAAAAAATTCTTATATTGAATGGTGTTGAATATATTTTCCTGGCTTACTTAAGGCCATCTTCAGTGTATAAGCAAACATACCTCTCAGAATCTTTACACTGAAGACATATAAGCAAAGAAAATGACATTGGAAGGATATCCACTAGACCTGGAATCCAGTATCATTAGGGGACCTGAATTCAGGACCTGGATTTACCATTTCCTAAATCTGTGATTATGAATGTGTCAACTTGTCAGAGGCTTTTGAACCAGAGTCCATCTTGAATAGGGGCTGGGTAAAATAAGGCTGAGATGTACTGGGCTATATTCCAGAAGGTTAAGGCATTCTTAGTCACAGGATGAGATAGGAGTTGGGCAGAAATTAAAGGTGACAAAGCCCTTATTTAAAAAATAGGTTGCAGTAAAGAAGCTGGTAAAAAACCACCAAAACCAAGATGGCAATGAGAGTGACTTCTGGTTGTCCTCACTGTTCATTATACACTAATTATAATGTACTAGCATGCTAAAATACACTCCTACCAGCACCATGGCAGTTTACTGATGCCATGGCAATGTCAGGAAGTTACCCTATCTGGTCTAAAAAGAAGAGAAACTTTTAGTTCCAGGAATTGCCCACTCCTTTCCCAGAAAACACAGAAATAATTCACCTTTTGTTAAGCATATAATCAAGATGCAATGGTAAGTATAAGCAGCTGAGCAGTCCACGTTACCGCTTTGCCTATGGAATAACCATTCTTTTAATATTTACTTTCTTAATAAACTTGCTTTCAGTTTACCATATGGATTTGCCTCGAATTCTTTCTTGTGTGAGACCCAAGAACCCTCCCTTGGGGTCTGGATCGGATCCCTTTCGGTAACAAACTTTTCTTGTGAGACCACAGTGGGAATAAATGATCTTTATGGTCCCACCAGACACTGGTATTCCATCAACTCTGAATATTGGGGAGTCATATAATTCAGCCCTGCTTATCAAGTTATCATCCAACTCAGTTTGTTGTGACAGGGATTTCCCAAATACACTATGCTTTCAGTAAACAGGAGTGTATCTATGAAATCTAAATGAAAATCAGATTTGTGAACCAAACACTTAGCTTGTAGAACTATCATACAGCAGGTTAATAATCTTCATTGGCAGAACAACAGTAATTGGGTTTGTGCCTACACTTTCAGGTAGAAACTAATCCTGCCCTGACATTACTGAACAAAGTAATTAGGAAACCTCTCAATTTGCACAGATTCCACAATCATGTATATGGAGTACTAGAAAATGAAAAGTTTTTTAATTAAAGTTGGCATTTATGATCTCACAGCTGTTCCTTTTCATTTTCTATAAAGTGCTTTGATTTTGATACCAGGAGACTAGCAGTCTACAATATAATTCCAGAAGGAAGATTTTATTTGGCTCTGAACAGAGGAATTGCTGGCTTCATTAGAATAAAAGCTTCCCTAAGGTATAGCTCAATGCTCAGGTAACAACCTTGTTTGGAGACAAACTTAATTAGGTTATACAGATTTTAATGGAGTAAAATTATTTGCATATTTTATAATAAAAGACAGTTAAACAATCAATATACCAAGAAAGCAAGTGTAAAATTTCCAAATATACAAGAATATCAGTGATTTGGTAGGTTTTGCAGTTTTGTAACCGAGTACTACCACTTTTTATTTATTTATTTATTCCTTTATTTATTTATTTATGGGACAGAGTTTTGCTCTTGTCACCTAGGCTGAAGTGCAATGGCATGATCCTAGCTCAGTGCAACCTCTACGTCCCAGGTTCAAGCAATTCTCCTGCCTCAGCATCCTGAAGTAGCTGGGATTTCAGGAGCCCACTACCATGCCCAGCTAAATTTTTTTGTAATTTTTAGTAGAGACAGGGTTTCACCATGTTGCCCAGGCTGGCCTTGAACTCCTGACCTCAGGTGATCCACCTGCCTCGGCCTCTCAAAGTGCTGGGATTACAGGAGTGAAACACCATGCCCAGCCGTACTCTCCCTTTTTTAAGAGAAAGAGAATGAATTGTTTTCATTTTTTTTCTTCTTTTCTCTTTCCTCTTTTCCCCCATTCTCAACTTCTTACTTGGCCTTTTAGAAACGTAATTATAACCTCTATCTTTCCTTTATCAGATACTCCCTACAGGGCAAGCTTATCTATGTATTTGGCAGCCCCAGAGCCAGAAACCTCTCTCACCAGGAGACTGCTTCCAGAGAAAACAGTCAATTTACAACTGAAAGTGTGAATCCTAGAAAGTTCTCCCCTACCTGAAGAGTAATCTCCAGACAACAGCCTTTGTACAACCTGGTTCTGCCCTTGATGGTGCCAGCTTGACCACTCCCACCTCACATAAATAAGGTGCTAAAGTGAGTTGCATAGACCTCCACTTGCTTGCTTCCTCCCCTGCAGGCCAATCATGCCATCCCCTTTTAAATGCCCTGCTTACTACCCCCAAAATGGAAGTGATATATTTAAGGCAGGAAGCCTGTACTTTTTCCCCCTAGCAAGCTTTGGAATAAAAAGTCACTTTCTTTATACCAGACCTTGCTCTTGTTAATTGACTCTGTAAGTGGTGAGTGACTGAGCCTCTGATTTGGTTACAGTTTTAAGGAGGCTGAATCAGGCCTTAGTTAAGTAAAGCCATTCTTGTTGCTGGTATCCAAGCTGATTCGCAGAAGGAGGTGGCTAGCCTGGTAAAAGACACACATTTAGGAGTCTCAGGTCCACAGAAACCCAGAGGTGGCACAGAATCACCACTCAAAGAAAGTCAAAAGAAGTTAGTCCCATTTAGATGGAGGAAGCAAGGAAACCAAAGGAACTGTATGAATCTGCAAGGAAAGTGTCACCACTATGCCCTGCAATGTTAGTAACTATGTCAATTCAAGAATAAGCTTTGAATTCTACTGTACAAATAGTAAAAATACAACAAGATCAATGATTATACCTACAATAATGTCTGTTATATGGCTAATCAAATAGTTATTTAATAAACCATGTGCAAATATATGAAGAAAAATGAATGAAAAGACGTACACAAAAATGTTTAAAAGTAGTATTTGGGGTTAACAGACAGAATTTTTTTCTACTTTTTTGTATTTTCCAGATGTTTAAACTTTGTATAATAATAACTTGTAAATATATATTTTGCATTTAAAAATATACATGAGCTAATTTCCCAAATAAAAGAACGGAATAAAAGCACTGGAACAAATGACTTTTTTAATGCATTGTTAGAATGAAAAAAAAAATCTTAAGAAAAAAATAAGAATAAATCAGGAAGGATGATACTTGTGAGTTTCTTCTGACTCTCATGCATAGCTAAAATTCTGATTTTATAGCTGAATTTTGAATTTGAAAAAATATACTTGATAGACTTACTGAAGTCATAGTGTGTATCTATGTCTATATCAAGTACTTAGCATTATTATCATCACTTTTTATTATCCACACTGGAAAACAGGAACTGGTACCCTGGTTTAAAAATCAAAACTTCTAGACTCTAAGAGGTTAAGTACTTTGTCTGAGGCCACACAGCCAATAAGCTGTGGTGTCAAGGTTTAAGTTCCTGTTTTTCTGACACATGTCCCGATTTTCAAAGAACATAGCAATGTTTTATTTGATCAAGAATAGCTTGTTTATAGAGAAAATAATTTGAAGTTTTAATAATTTCTCAATTCCTTGTGGTATTCTGAGCAATGTATACATACCAGGTCCAAATATGATTTCCTTTTGCAATTCAAAAATCTGTATAAGTAGATTATTAGAGGCCCCAAGCAGTTTTATTCTAGGTTCTAAGCTGCATACTTTAAAGTTTCTTGGGGGTATTTAACTTCAAAGACTTCCAAAGTAGATCACTGTGGTCTAATAAAATCTTGGCAGTACTCTTAAAGTCCTTTGCAGCATCCCTTTGAAGCTGAGTTCAATTTCTTTATGCTTTTACAATCAAAGCTTCTATTTTTAAAAAATTTTCTGTTGTGTCAGTGTATTGGGTTTTTGAAGTACTGTATTATCAGTGTATTTTTCTGAGTCATTTGAAATTTTGTTCATTTAAATATGTGCATTGGAATATAGCTGTAAAATCACTATGAGACATTAATAACAGGTCAATTAATTATCTGTTTCCCAAACCTGATAACTGGCAGAATTCATTCATTCATAAGTGATATTAACAAAGTTATGAATTTGAATGTTTTTAACTATAGAGAAAACAACATCTGTATTTCACAATAATTGTTAGAAGCCCGAATTTCAGAGTCAGACTGACCTGGGTTGAAGTATCAGTCTTGCAGTTTATAAACCAAACAATCTCAGACACAGTTTTTAATTTGTAGATTGAGAGCAGTAACACTGATTCATATATTGACCATTTTAAGCCTTAATTGAGTTAATACTTCTATAGGGGTTAGCATATAGTTGACACCTAGGCTCAATAAAGGATTGGTATAATTTTGTTTTATTACTTTTGTAATTAGGGTTACTTCTGAGAAGTTATTTTATGTTTATTCTCTTCACATTAAATGGCAATAAGTCATAAAGTAGAATTGTAGTACTGCCCCTCTTCCACTAATATATACATTTCTCCCACCTCGAGTTAATGATTTCCAAGTATCTCTGTCTTGCTGGGGCTAGAATATCATTTTCATTTGATAAGCTGAGTTGATTTTGAATCATGAAAAAATAATTTTCCTGGCTGAGAACGGGGATCAGGGAAGGGGACATTCTGTTCCTTTGTCAGGAGGATAAAGTCCCTTCCCACCTGTCATATATCAAAATTTCAAGAAAAAAGTACCAGGCCAGGGAGTCTAAATGTTAGTAATTACCTGAGTAGCAAAATAACTGCAAAATGTTATGCAATGTATTTATTTATAATGATTTAATGAGCACTTTCAGAGTAAAAGTTTGTTGATAGAGATTTGAGCAAGGGCAGTAAATGCTAATATTTTTTCTCTGTAGAACAGAGAGAGAAAAAGAGAAAAAAATATATAGAATACTCTACATATGTAATATATAGTAATACCAAATAGCTATATATATACATTTTAGGTATGCTAAGTATGTAAATATATATATAACCTTTATCACATAAAATGTTTCATATAACCTCTTTTTACTGTCCTGAAATCAGTAGATAACATAATCTAGCTACCCACTTAGAGCTTTTAAAATTAATATTATGCACTTACTGTAACCTAAAGGAGACATAAAATAAAAACTTTTAGAATAAAACAATATGCATTATATACATATTTATAAACAATAGTCATTATAAATGACTAAGCTTGACTACCCTAAAAGAAATGATTAGTCAGATTCTGATGCCTACATGTAGAATCACAGTGCATATGATACCTTCAAATACAGAATGAGACAGCTTTGCCTTAATGACCATTTAAATGCCACAAGTGGCTTCACTATTAATGAAAATTCTCAGCAAAACCCCATCTCCCTCAAAAAATACGATTTTCTTTCAATTTGTATGGAGATTGAAATCTTGAAAGTTCAGCGTATACTGAGACCATGCCAAAAAAAAATGTGTGCCTAGATATAAAATAGAGTTAGATTTTAGGCTTAGATGACAAATGAGTTTTTCACCTTCATGTATCTTTGAGGGACTTTTAAAACATAGTACATTCACAGGAAGTTTGTTGCTGAATGGAATTGTCACAAGAATCACAGTAAGTCTAGCTTTCTTGTCAAACATATATTATTACCAACACTAATATGACCAAATTCCAGTTGTATCTTGTTTAGCCTTTGAAAATGATACCTCAAAATGAAGACCTTAGAAGCATATCCTGAAGTATAAGCTTTTCTCTAACCTTTTCCTGCCCTGATGTCGTGTACTTCTAATTCTTCCCTGATTCTAGCCATGGAGACTAGAATCCCACTTCCCCAAGGCAGATCACAGAACCAGAACCTCATTTTCTTAAAGCTAGCTATGAAAACTAAAATTATTACTCTAACTTTTCCCCAATTTTCTGTGAAAAAACTGGCCATAAATTCTCTGACCTACATTGTCTGAGAGCAAGTCATAAGAGCCCATTCCAGAGAAAGTCTTCCCTCACACTGGATGGAAGGACTGCTGCATAGAGAGGCCAAGGAGGAGCTGAATAGACAGGGCTTGCTGGATTTCCATTCAGTCTATTAGCAGTAGACTGTGGTTCAATCATATTTCTACAGGCTGTCTATACTTCATCAAACTTAAGCATAACCACTCTAAAATCACCAAAAGGGACAAAATCTAGTCCAAAGCATGCTTACTCAAGAACAAAATTGAGGATGGACCACCTCAGAAACATAGACTCCAAAAAAACGTCAGTGTTTCAAAGTGTAGAAGTTTGAGACGGCTCCCGTAGACAAAGCTGAGGGAGTTTAACAGAATTTCAGCATCTTTCTATGTAAGGCTTAATGCATAGTTACAATGATCTGATAAGTCAAGGTGGTCTTTTTCAATCAGGAAAGGTATATTCAGCATTCTGCACTGAAGATGGAACAGTCATGGGATCTTTTGGACCATCATCTGCTCTGAGTTAGGTTCACGACAGTAAAGGAAGAAGTTAATCTATAACAAAGATCAGTGATTGGAATGGGGGAGATATGGTCTCTGTTCTCTCTTCATCATTTGCCAAAAAAATAACATTTAAGAAGAGACTTAAGCTACAATCTAAGAAGCAGAATTGAAGATATGCTACATGATTCAGTCTCCAGGGATTAATTTCCACCTTGGCATAATAAACTTAGAGGTTCTGATATTTTCTTTCCTTTCCTTCTCAACCTATAAAAATAGGTTGTTCCTTTTGAGTCTTGAGGTTTTCATTGCGAAGCGCCAATGTCAGCTAGAATTATGACTGAATACATGTATGATGCCTTTATCTTGTCAACCTGTCTTTATTACAGTGGTATCAACTGTGATCTCTATGATGGGGAGGAAAGGGATCACCCTTTTTCTGCCTCTACAACCCCTTGCAAACTGTGTGACAAGCAAAAGTCACTCACACATCCCTATATTACTATTGAGGGAGCAGAATAACCCCAGTGAGTACCCCTGATTAAAACTTTACCAATAATTAGATAATACATCTTTAATTTGCTTAATTCAGATACTCAATAAATAACACATATTAATTCATATTGATCAAATACGTCTTATACAATAACTAGTACACAGTAGATACTAAATAAATCATCTTATTATAATTATCCAAATTATCATTAATTCACATTCATTAATTGTTGTGATAATTCTAAGTTACCTTTAATAGCTTAATGTATACTTTAAAATAAGTAGCCCTCATTTACTTATCTGTGTCTGGGAGGAGATCCCTTTGCATGGGTAACTAGGCAGGAACTCACAGCTCTTAATTGAAGGTATCTGGATAACTACTTCCTACTCAGAAGAAAGAAAAAGGTCAGGGACTGTATATTGATAGCTGATTGCTATCCAGGATGAGGGAGAAGCCAGTAATTTGTAATTGTAGAATTCATGATATTTTTCACGGGTATATAAACCATGTAAGTTTGATTAAAAATTGCTACCTTAAAGACACCCCTCCCTGGTTTTATTAATCTATTTTATTTGTCTTTCCCCCATATTTAAGTATCATAAGACCATTTCTAAATGAACTCCTTTGTGGTTTCAAACCTTGTGAAAAACTATTTTGCAAAATTTCCAACCTCTACTCTGTAGCTGCTTTGAAGTCATCATGTGGCTTTTGCTTCCATTTTTTTTGAAATGGAACTGTCATTATATTGTTGTTTTACAAAGCAATTCATACAGTCTTTAGACAATTTGATTAGCCTACTCCCAAGTTTCATTTATCACTAATTGAGAGAAAATAAACTTGGAAATACATAATTCTGAATTCACATCCCAGGTCTGGAGCTCACTATCTTATGTTCTTGGGCCAGCTGCTTGACTTTTCTGAACCTAAGTTTCCTCATTTAAGAAATGGAAAGAATTCAACCATCTCACAGAGTGTTTATGATGATTAAATAATACATAATACTGGGACTGGTACAATGTCTGCCACATTATGATTGCTCAATAAATTATGATTATTACTATTACTTAATACATCACTGTTATATTAACAAAAATAAAGTATTTAAAATATCTTTGGTTTGCACATGGGGGGAAGCTAGATAGAGGGTTTAGAGTTGCTTCCAACTCTAAACTCCTGGAGGCCAAGCAAGAAGCAAGGGACATGAGGCATAATAGCATGATCATTAATTTAGAAGGGGTGACAGTAAATCTACTTTTTGTATATCCCATAATTTTTAAAACCAAGACATGGTTGATATAACTTCTCATAGACATTTTCCATTCTCTTCAAGAAGAAAAATTAGCTTTGTAATGCAGCTACTGGTTTTACTGTTCTCATTGTTTTTTTTTTTTTGTAAATTCAAACAATTTGGTAAGGGTTAACAGTACATTTTGAAGTAGACGGTTAATTCCAGAAACAGCAGGGGTAAATCTGTAAAACCTATGAACCATGAGTATGCTGATAGACACAAGGAAATACCTAACAGTATTTATATTGTTAAAGCCTTCAAAATAATCTGGTCAAATGTGCTATCAAATTTGTTATTTTGCTGTATAAATGACTTTAGGATGAATATCGCAGACTTTAATTTCTGTTCTTCTCATTCCTATAAAGATTAGTAATTTTTTCCATTCCCATAAAAATCTCTATTATTTTTATTTTAGGTCTTCATAGTAAAACAATCAATAGAAACAATAAGAAACTGTTTCAGACACAAAAATAGGCAGTGAAACTGGAATATAATGAAGAAATAACTAAAATAGTCACATCTACGTATGTCAAACTGAATTTTTAAATATGTACTTTAATAGGACAAGCAGTACCTTTATATGATAAGGCAATTCCCATGGGAATCCAGTGTATTACAATATTAAAATACTTATAAGAAACAAGAAACATAGAGTAATACTCACATCTGAATAGTTTATTATTGTTCTATAATGTTAAAATTTAACACAATCTTTGATGGAGAAATGACATTGTAGTTAAATAAACCATATGGAAAATATTTATACATATCCCCCAAATTATTCATATTTGGAGTAAGACAATAACCTTCATTTACTCATAGAAGTGAAGAGTAGTTTGAGGGACTCAGAGACCAAGTTTGAGGGGTTTTGGAGAAACAATAAGATGATGCAGAACTGAGCACTGCACATGCTTCATGGGGATTTTTATTAAGTAGACAATGAATCTTAAATGAATTCTCCATTCATCAAACTGCAGAAACAAATTTTTTCAGTTAACTTTTATTCTTATCACACATTGCTTCATAATCAAGGAACGGTAACATATTTTTGTGTGATTATATGTGAAGCCTGTAGATCTCAGTTGTATGCTATCAATAAAAGTTCCAAATCCCACACTGCTCTGTTTTCCATGAGCCTAAGGCACAAAATAAAACATGCAAAGTATTGCAAAATTTAATAAAACTTAACAAGTAAGGCAATCTGACAGCCTAGTTTATGCTCATTTTACCCAACATATGATGAAACCATTTAAGAACATATATAAACTGATATAACAATAAGAAGACAGGTTGCTTTTGAGCTGACAATAATATAAGCATAAAAATAATTTAGCAATTAGTTTTTTTTTCTTACTACAGCATGATGTGATTATTTGGCCATGGTTTTTCTTCCCCCCATATAAGTGATTTAATGGTACAACAAACATTTCGAATGACCTTTAAACCTACCTTCAAAAGCACTAATATTATTTCTTTTTTTTATTGCATTTTAGGTTTTGGGGTACATGTGAAGAACATGCAAGATTGTTGCATAGGTACACACATGGCAGTGTGATTTGCTGCCTTCATCCCCATTACCTATATCTGGCATTTCTCCCCATGCTCTCTCTCCCCGACTCCCTACCCCTCGCTGTCCCTCCCCTATTTCGCCCCAACAGAAAGCACTAATAATATTTCTAAATTAACAAACATATCCACAATTTCCTAAAGGCACTAAAAAGAGAAACAGAAATGCATCTCAGAATATATATTTCATTCTTTATGGCTGAGTGAGACACATAAAATCCAAAAATGTTATATAATCCAGGTTTTAGCCCTAAAGATCAAGTCTCCTTCAATAATGCACATGCGCTTTTCAGGTAACCTAGAAAAGATAGCTTTTCATTGTATTTTATCTTTTATAGTTCTGCTCTTGGGAATGATATATTTTCTACAACTGATTCTTAGAGCAGTAAAGGAAGTGTAACAGTTATACAAAAGAAACAAACTCTTTCATTTAGCAGAATGGAATTTCTTTCATGCTACCAGTTCAAATATGTAAGACCCATATAAAGGGACCCTGCCTATCTCTGTGGTTAGAGAACTTGGAGACAGGAGCCTGCTGTCTCATCTGCCTTTACTTCTGACTAGCTGCTCAGTCCAGGAGAACTCAATTAACAAACAAATCTGGGCCTCAGTGCTTCCCATGGAGAAGGAAGAGTTTTTTAAAAATGCTTTTTAAAACCCAGACAAAACTCCCGTTTTAGCACTTTCTATGTGTTTTGTTTTTTTTTTCCTGTGAATTTTGCTATATAGGGAGAATTTCTAACAGCGTATCAAAGTATAGACTATCAATAATCAATTAAGATTTTACCCAAGATTCTCTCTAGTTTGTGACCTTTCCATTTTCCATAGAAGGAATACACTAAAACCACTAGTCTTAGGAAGTAGGGAAGTGGTGGGGAGGTGATAAGTAGCAGTACTTATTTACTCAATGCATTATTTTAATTAACAAGTAATGTTTTTTAAAAAACAGAAATCATTCTATTGTCATCAGATTTTAGAAAGTAGAATAAGATTCCTAAAAGGTGTGAAAAAAAATTTGGAACATGAATTAGAATGGGAAGACAGACTAAAGAAATGATGTCCATTAGTTATTGAAGCAAGTAAGGATGAAGTTGAAACTAGAGCAATACAAATGGAGTGCCATTGAGTGAGGAGTTCACTTTTTTTCTTTTCTTTTTTTTTCTTTGTTGTTGTTGTTGTTGTTGTTGTTGTTGTTGTTGTTGTTGTTGTTGAGATAAAGTCTCACTCTGTTGCCCAGGCTGGAGTGCAGTGGCATAATCTTGGCTCACTGCAACCTCTGCCTCCCAGCTTCAAGTGATTCTCCTGCCTCAGCCTCCTGAGTAGCTGGGACTACAGACATTTACAATCATACCTGGCTAATTGAGTTCCCATTTTTCAACAGACCTTTAATAAATCAATAATTATATGTCTGATTATAGTTAGCATCAAGCTTAAGAGTTGTGGCTCTTCCCACATTTATCACAAAAGATCCTCTATATCACAGTGTCTTCTCAAATAATTTGCATGTCATGATAGAGTTGTTTTGCTGGAAGCTTCTCTCATTACCTGGCTCTGCAGCTAATTGCGGTTTTTCATCATTCATTTTAGAAATTCAAGGAGGAGGAAAACAAATTATCTCCCCATTTCAGGCAACACAGCAATGGTAGCAGATCCTTATCCATCTCCACAGTCTCTAGCACATATTGAATTAAACCCTCCAGTTGTATCCCTTCAAGTCTTTCTCCTTGTTTATTGCCTGCATTATCCAGAGTCCTACCTCACTTCTACATGTCCAGTAATGATACTGTACAGGTCCCTAGAAAACTACCACCTGAGAATATTTTCTGGAATCTGGATTCCCTTCTTCTACCTCCGTAACAGCCTGTATTAGTCCAATCAGGCATTGCTCTAAGAAATTGTAAGAAATGGTGTTTACTTGGCTCATGGTTCTACAGGCTATACTGGAGGCTTGGTGGCATCTGCTTCTGGCATGGCCGAAGGGAGGTTTTATTTACAGCATAAGACAACACAGGAACACACAGTACACATGGGAAAAGAAGAGCAAGAGAGAGAGAGAGAGGATGAGGTGTCACACTTTTAAACAGCTAGATCTCGTGAGAAGTCACTATCAGGAGAACAGCACCAAGAGGGTGGTTCTAAACCATTATGAGAAATTCACCCCCATGATCCAATCACCTTCCATCAGGCCCCATCTCCAACACTGAGGATTCAATATGAGATTTGGGTGGAAGCACAGATCCAAACTATGTCATAGCCTTAGCACACTGGTATTTAAGACTGCATTTAGGATTCATATTGCCCTAGAGTTCTCAGTATAGAATCCTACAGTGCATTTTGGTTTTAATCAGTTATTCTCTCTTCCTAGTCTAGCATATTCTACCTTCCCTGACTCTGTCAGATTTGGGCTGAAGAACTGCCACAGTTTTTAACCAATAGAATCTGATCCTTCATAAATATCTGTCCACAAAAATGCATTGAATCCACCTTTCATCCATATGTTGCCTCGGCATCCGTTTCCCTTAGCCAACTGCTGTTAGGTTTTTTTAACTTGAGTTTTTTCAAGAAACTGAATTCACAATTGTCATGCACAAATGTTGTATCAATGTCCTTAAAATTTAGATCTTATTTACCAGACTAAATGCTGGTGTCTTGACCAATTCTTTGGGTAGTTGTCCCTTATCTATGCCTATTTTGTCCATACTATTCTTTAGGAACTCACAAATTGCAAAGACCTTGTTCTGCTGTATATACATCATACCCTGCTGTCTCCCTGATGAATCTTTGGGATCTGTTGGTTAAGATGGAGCAGAAAGCTTCCTTTCTTCAGTAAATCTCCCAGAAACGTTTCCTTGAATATTTGTGTTGGCATTCCTTTTGCACTGGGGACTGCCTCAAGTTAATCACTCAACAAAGCAACTAATGAGCCCCTAGACTGTGCCGAAAAATAGAATTGCTTTAGGTACTTAGTGTTAAAAATATGAGTAAGATACAGACTCAGGCCTAGTAAAGGAGAAAAACACACAAATAGTAGTTAGAGCATCTGACCATAACAAATACAGCAGTGAGAACCAATTATTGGGTTAGGAGAGGACCATAGCAAATCTTTATGGATATCAAAGTGTCCTGAAGAAGATGACAAACTGTGTTGAATCTGGGAGAATAGGAGAAGAAAGACTATTTCCAGCAGACAGGACAACATGAGCATCAATATTAAAGCAAAAAAACGAATAGAACTTAGGGAAACCTACATACAGCATTACTGGGAACCTGGGAAATCATGGGACCAGAAAGCCTAAATTGTGGACAGCTACAATAGTATCCTAGGGCTTCATCTGGACTTTGGTTAAACAGTAACAAGAGAAACTAAAATATAAAGGGATTTTGCTTGGTCAGATTTCTTAGGTAAACAGGTGATCTGTGGCCTCACAATTACTCTTCTGATGACCATTTGTTTTGGCGAGGCAACACTTGAGCTTTAATTTTAAGTCCTAGGTTTATTAGATTTGAGATATAATGTATGGGTTGCTAACTGTAATTATAGTAGGTTATAACCTCCCCAAAGGCATGTAGCAAGGTTGTATTTTGTGAGAACTTTATACAATCTGTTTTACTCAGGAACGCACGAGAAATCACAAGAATCCTGAAAGCTGGTCATACAATATGCTTCTGGTCCTCCAGAAAATTCTTCCAGCTCACTGAGCTGTGTGCAAAGCAAGTTCCTGAGACAGTCCTTTAGGGACTGCTGATTGCTCACGTCTATGCTTTGGAAATGCAAACTCAAGTAGATATCAGCCAAACATATGTAAAAGCTTGCTAAATACTTAAAATAATGATATGCAAGAGAAGGAAGACCTCTACATTAAGTCAGCACAGTGCTATAAACTAGAAACAGCACAATTGCAATGAACCAGAAGCAAACCAAAGTCAAGCAGTAGCTGAATGGAAAAGTGGTTCCTAGAAGACTACTGGGCATAGGAATCATTTTTCTGGTAAATTATGCATTACTGAAAAATCCATCCTGGAGCTATTTCTTTCTCATAAAACATGAACTATTCAGCCTAGACTTTAACATCTTGATTAAGCTTCTTTCTTTAAATCCATCATCATTCATTATTTGACAACTAATCCCTCCCTCTGGTTCAGCTTCAGATTTTTACTTACAAAAACCCACTCCCCTAAATGTGAGTATACATGCAGTCCTACAAATACATACATACATCGCTGATTTCTACCACTTTGGTATATTACATGTTTCACATTTCCTGTTTATTCACTTGTGTAATTAAGCCTACCTTTTCTGCACATATGGGAAGTTGTTTTGTGTTCTAGAAAGAATGAAATAATTCATGGCTTCTATAACTACTTTCATTTATGACTTGTGTCCTAAATGACATTATTTTAAACCATATGGTCCATTTTTCTATTTTTTATAAGAAGCTAACACAATCAATTTATGGGAGGATTATAATGAGGACTGAATGGGTATACAAGAGAAATTGCTTACCACTTGGCTTGGAATGTGGCAAATGTTCAATAAAAAGTAAACAGGAACGTACACTCTTCTAGAAAAAGTGTATACATTCAATTGATAAGCATTTACTACATGTATCTATTCTATGTCAGATATTGTGCTAAGTGCTAGGGAAAGGGAGATATATGGTATTATCCACATGCCCTGAAGATGACTCACCTTTATAGGTTCATTCAGTTAAAAACTAGCAAAGAGAGAGAGAGAAAAGTGAGAAAGCAGGAAGGGAGGGAGGGAGGGAGGGAGGGAAGGAGGGAAGAATGTGCAATATGAAATTACTAGATTTTGAAACTTGCAATATTCTCAATTCTGATTCATTGATACTAGGAGAAATAATACATATTGAATAGGGACAAAGAGGAAAACAAAATCAGACTATTTATTTTTTTGATTAAAGTTGTTCCACTAGGGAATTATCTATTAGTGTTTGCCACAAACTGCCAGCTATTAGAAATTACAAGTCAACATAAATCTCCTCTATTGCTCTGTTCACCCTACTTCACCCTGTTCCACTGGCTACTAGAAATAACATCAAAGAATCGTCTTCCTAGTAGACCATGAAATTAAAGCTCAACAAACTGAAACAGCCAGTGGGTCTCTTCATTGGATAAGGCCCAATCTGTGAAGTCAGTAAAGAATGCAATGGAAGAAACTAATGTCTCTAGGAAAATGTTTAAGTTTTGATATCAGGAGAACCTAATGCTAGCAAAGACTTCATACTAAAGCCTTAATGTTTTTAGGGTGCTCAGAGAGTACATAGAAGAAAATATACCAAGACATGTACCTAATTTGTTTTATTTATATAATTTTTAAACAATATAAAATTACTTCTTTTCAGAGGCAAAGAAAGAAGATTTGGAAAGAATTTCTCTCAAATATGGGGTCTCTACTTGTGATTAGACAAATCTCTACTAATAGTCCTATAACCATTAGAACTTGAAACTTTTGGTATTTTTATGTAAGAACATGCCATTGCTTATTATTTTTCTTTTTTATAGATTCAATTTTACAATAAAGCATTGTTATAAAAACTAGTATTTATTGAACACTCATCATAGGCCACATCCTGTTCTAATCACTGTATGTCTATTATTAATTTCAATTTTTATAACAACCCTATGATGGAGATACATAATTATTCCTATTTGGCAAAGGGGAGACTGAGACACAGGCAGATTAAATATTTAGGCTATAATCACATGGTCAGTAGGGAACAATACCATACCTGTATTTAAACCGACACAGCCTGATGCCACAGTTTAACTCTTAACCACTACACAGCTCTTAATAAGCACCTACTAAATACTAGACTGTCAAATGCTGAGGATCTACCAATGAATGTGTGATATTTGCTCTCTAGGATATGCAGTTATATAGAAGGAAAAAGCAGGTAATTTTCAAAGTGTCATAAAATGTGAACTATGTTATCACAGCAGTAGATGTTCTGTTAAATGGTGCTACAAAAGAGAGGGCAGATAATTGTAACCTATAAAAGTAGAGATAGTCAAGGAAATCTTAAGAAAAAACCATTGAACTAAGCCTTAACATCAGTATGCCTCTAGTAACAGATCATAACACTTATTAAATGTGTCTTTATGCCACACGTTATTCTAAGCCCCTCACATGGATTAACTCATTTAGTACCCTTAAAAACCACATCAGTTAACAACTATTACTCTTCGCATCGTATAGATGAAAAATTGGGGGTACACAATGCAGAAGTAATTTGATCAAAGTACAAAGGGTTAGGACCTAGGTTGAAACCCAAGAGGTCTAATTCCAGAATCTGATCCTTAACTATTATACTCTTTGCTACTCCTTTAAGAAGAGCTGATACAGAGAGTATATCAAACAGCAATTGGCAACATTGGTCCTGAGAATGTCTTTGAATGCAAGGTGATTAAACAGAAGAATACATCAAATCTAAAATGTTTGTTCTCATCTATTCCAGAATGTCTATTACCAAACAGCCTAAAACAGATTAAAGAGAAAAAACTAAACCCTGAATTCCTCTACAATATTATAGAATTGACAATCATCAATCCCAAACAGTCATAAACAAATAAACCATGAGAAAGATAGTATTTATTGGGCACCTGCAATGTTTTAGGTACTGTATGCAAGTAATTTCACCTAATCCTTATAAATAACATTATGTTGTCTATGTCATATTAAAAATAGAGATTAAATAATATACAAAGGATGTACAGCTAATAGATCTAAGATTCAAATCCAGGTCTATCTGACAAAAACAACACAACAAGATGACTTCTCTGCTGTAACACTCTGCTACATTTCTGGAAGTCTAATCACTAAAAGTGTCTAATCAAAATCCAGAATTGTTTTCCAAAGTTATCTTTGCCAGTGTTTAAAATCATTGGAGTTGAAGTAACAGTTAGCATAGTGTGAAGCATGTAGTGATGATAAAAATTGTCTTGCTGGAAAACCAAACTCTCTGGGACACCTCAACAGGCCAATACCCTCATTATCAGGTGGCACTGTAACAGATTTTTACAAGGTTGTCACAAATGTGTCACTAATAATTCACAAGTGTTCCAGCTTCAAGGTTGTTTATATGTTTTGGCGAAAAGCAGTGTCCTTGTATCATCATAAATCATTGGATTCAGGACTTATGAAGTCTACTTACAAATTGCATTTCAAATAGGTCAGGTTCCAGTCTATATTAGAGCAGTGCCAAATTTTAAAAAGATAAATTAAAAAATAATAAAGGAGAAATAGGACTAAAAGAAGTAGGATTAAGATTACAAAAATAAATTAGGATTACAGAATTTCCCTTGAATGAAACATGACATACAATTAAAAAAAAATAATGTATAACAAACCAAGGAAGGAAAGAAATCTTATGGCAAAAGCTTACAATTTTGGCCATAAGAAGAAATAATAAAACCGGGCCATGCCATATTTCAACACTTTCACTTCCACTTCCAGAAACAGTGCTAAATGAAAAATTTAATTGACAAAATTTTGTGAATTCTAATGAATACCCTTCAATTTGTAGGAAAAGACCAAGAAAATTAAAAAATAAAAATAAACCTCTAAGTAAATAAAGTAGTCCCCTAAAAATTACAAGACCTTATCTGTCGGGAGAATCTCACTAGTAAAATGAATGTTAACTAGGACTTGACAGCTTCTAGGACCTGTTCCAAGTTGGACACACTCAGAAAGCACTGGGTGGAGCGACATATAATAGGAACTCAGAAGAGAGAGCAGATACCAGATCTTCAGCAACAATCTAGCACTTGTTCTCCTCACTCACAAACCCTCACTCTCCAGAACACTGTCTTGAAAGCAACATCCAGCTCTTGCTCCAGCAGCTCAAAAGGGAGATGATAAATGAAACAGCTCAGATGGGAACTGTGTCAAGGAGAATTTACCTATAGTCTTATCAGAGCTAACAGATGTTCTAGAGTAAGAGAAGCTAGATTAAGCACAAGCAAGATGGCAGTTACAGAGTATACCAAAAAGAATTAATAAATTAAAATAAAATGTTAATCAAAGAAAGAAATGAACCAATTTGGAAGGAAGATAACTCAAGCAAGAGAAACAGAATTTTTCAATTTCTTCATGTTAGATAAGTTTTCAAAAATGCAAATTTAACAAAAATAGATCTCAAGGAAGAAAAGAGATAATAAAATAGGAATGACAAGAGGAGCTGTGAACGAAGGAAATATGTTGAGAATAAAACATGCATCGTATATTACCTATGCTAGAAATAGGGGAAAAAAAATAAGACACTTCCAAAAATCAAATAAATGATGTGGAAAATAAAGTAATCTCAGTGATTTCAGAAGCAAAAGGGAAATAAACTAAAATAATTAAAATGATTGCTAGAGCAGGTAGACTGAGGGCTAGAACAGACAAACTGAGGGATGACTCAGCATGAAGACAATCATTATCTTTTAAATACAGAATTACTAACACACGTTTCAGGGAAAGTGATCAGAGATGGTCACTGAAACAAGGGAAAACTGAAGTTGCAAAATATAACAGAATGCATCAGTCAAAAGTATATTAGTTAATCAATTTCAAGATAAATTCCAGTTATGTTACTAAAAGGCAAGACTAAAGTATTGGTGAAAGAAGAGGTACAAGAATGTATAATAATGTATCACTTCACACTTCACAGCAACGAGTTCAAAACATGAGTTTAAGAAAAACAAAGATTCTAACATTTTAACGATCTTGGAAATCTTTTTTCTTAAATGCAGAAAAGTCCTTTGTAAAATATTAATTCATGGTGAAGAAACAGTTATATGATATTCACTAACTTCCTCAAGTATACTTTTGCTTTCTTTTCACTTGTTGAATTCAAGATAAATCAAATATAATGCTTTTTAAGTTTTAAAAAGCATGTAAAATGATGTCGTAAAATAATTTCATAAAATTATTTTCATTTCTAGGTATTTATCTATTACTCTTTTTAAGTATATTCAAAGAGAAAATTCTGAAATAATATTCAAACAAGGTTAGCAAAGATTCTTGGTGATGAGATTTTTTTGATTTGTATTTCATTGCTATTACCTCTTTATATTTTCAATATTGTGAGAATATTTTTCACTGAAAATTGATTCATTTATTTATGTGAAGGAAAGCACTGCTGGAGTGTTTATGTCATGTTAGTAATTGTCCTAGGTGCTTTACAAGCATTCACTCAATCTTCAGAAGCGCACTGTACAGTAAATATGAGTATTACATCCATTTTTCTACAAATGAAGAAACTGAAGCAAAGGGAAATTAAATACTTTGGTCAAGGTCACACAGCTAGAAAGTGGTAGAGCTGGCATCAGAAACCAGGCAGGTGACTCCAGAGACTATTTTCTTATTACATTGTTCAGTCTATACTAAATCCTTTTTAAAAGGGTCTAGTTATAAAAAGTAATATAAAAGTTTGTAACATGAAAATTCAGCATTTCAAAATTCTGATACAAATTATTGTACTAATAAGTTATCTTTAAATTTTGTGACAATTTTTAAATGTTTACCTAGCCTTTGCAGATAACTCTGTCATTTATAAATTCACAAGGTCTGCAAAATTTAAACCCTATAAGATGGTAATTGCTTGATATAAAGCTAAGATATAGTTTGGGATGTAAAAAAGTGATCTAATATTGCAATAGTCACATGCATCATTATGAAGGATAAGTATTCCTACAGTCTCAAGATGGCTATATATATGAATCAACTTGACTCAATTATGAAAAAATAAAAAGCCTTGTTTTTAAATCACTTGAGTTCAATGTTTTGCATGGGTGTCATGTGACCACAGAGTAGCTGTATTTTTTTTATTGAATGTTTTAGCATAAACATAACCTGGAGAGGAAAGCTGCTTTGACTCTTCATCAATTAATTACAATTTATTAGTCTGTCACTAAATGAAGAGTATGCAACTACATTAATTTCATCCATAATTTCGGATTCTGAAACAAGAATACTTTCTTCAAAATAGCAGAGGAGGTGCTGACTTCATTAAGGATTATTATGGAAATGGTGAAAAACCTTTATCTTTCAAAATCTCTTATATCGTTTTTAAAAGTTTATTTTTTTAATGTAGTGATCAGTAAGTGATGACTATGTTTATTATTTGGATTGTTATTCTTTTTTTTATTGCATTTTATTTTTATTGCTTTTTTTATTGCATTTTAGGTTTTGGGGTACATGTGAAGAACGTGCAAGATTGTTGCATAGGTACACACATGGCAGTGTGATTTGTTGCCTTCCTCCCCATCACCTATATCTGGCATTTCTCCCCATGCTATCTCTCCTGAACTCCCTATCCCCCCACTGTCCCTCCCCTATTTCCCCTCAACAGACCTCAGTGTGTGATGCTCCCCTCCCTGTGTCCATGTGTTCTTATTGTTTAACACCCACCTATGAGTGAGAACATGAGGTGTTTGATTTTCTGCTCTTGTGTCAGTTTGCTCAGAATGATGGTTTCCAGGTTCATCCATATTCCTACAAAGGACATGAACTCATTGTTTTTGATGGCTGCATAATACACCATGGTGCCACATTTTCCCTGTCGAGTCTATCACCAATGGGCATTTGGGTTGGTTCCAGTTCTTTGCTACTGTGAGCAGTGCTGCAATGAACATTCGTGTGCATGTGTCCTTATAGTAGAACAACTTATAATCCTTTGGATATATACCCAGCAATGGGATTGCTGGATCAAATGGAATTTCTATTTCTAAGTCCTTGAGGAATTGCCACACTGTCTTCCACAATGGTTGAACTAATTTACACTCCCAACAGTGTAAAAGTGTTCCTATTTCTCCACATCCTCTACAACAGATGCTAAAAAGATTATTTTTGTGAGGAATCAAAGCATATTGTCAAGTCACATTTCATGATTCTTATGCATGCTTTAAATTAGCTAGAAACTTTCTTGATTACTGAGATTAGCTTTTAAAGAGACAATTAATGTACACTTTTCCTGTGGATTGTTAAAAATGCAAGACAGACATTTTGATTAATCATATTAAAGATATTCCCACTGAAAAAAAAATTGTTTGGATATCAGCTTTGGCACTGAAAGTATGTGTAATACTACTTGAGAGCTTTTGATTTTGTTTTTATTTTGAAAAGCTCACAAGTTATAATACATTCCTGAAATTTGAAAATAACAATGCATAGAAAAACAAGAACACTCACCTAAACCAACGTCTGTCCTGCAAGTAAAATTGGAAATGTAATTTCACATTCAGTTAGAATGGTCCAGTATGCTACCAGTATCCATGAAATGAAAACACAGTAGTACTTTTAAATATCTATGTGTTGTTTTTGTATAGATCAGTGTCAACTGCTTTTGTCAGATTTGATACCAAAAAAGTGGAAGCTTAAAAACTAATGAGTTCCCAAGCTTAAACATGCAATGTTGAAAAGCACTATCAAGATACTTTGACTCCAGGAGTCCCAGGAGAATTGAGCTATCCTTCCATATCTCCCAGGAATCTGTGCCAGGACTCCCACGGATATTAAAATCTGATATGTGGCCAGAGAAGGTGTCTCAAGTCTGTAATCCCAGCACTTTTGGAGGCCGAGGCAGGCAAATCGTCAAGTGAGGAGTTAAAGACTAGTCTGGTCAATATGGCAAATCACCAAGTGAGGAGTTAAAGACTAGTCTGGTCAATATGGCAAAACCCCGTCTCTACTAAAAATGCAAAAAATAATTAGCTGGGCATGGTGGCACACGCCTGTAATCCCAGCTACTCAGGAGATTGAGGCAGGAGAATTGCTTGAACCTGGGAGGTGGAGGTTGCAGTGAGCTGAGATTGCACCACTGCACTCCAGCCTGGGACACAGAATGAGGCTCCGTCTCAAAACAAAAACCAAACAAAAAAATCTGAGATGTTCAAGTCCCTCATATAAAGTGATGCAGTAAATTATCTCTAGATGTACTTATAAAACATAATACAGGCCAAGCACCGTGGCTCATGCCTGTAATCCCAGCACTTTGGGAAGTGTAGGTGGGCAGATCACAAGGTCAGGAGATTGAGACCATCCTGGCAAATAGAATAAAAGCCCATCTCTACTAAAAATACAAATAAATAAATAAATAAGCAAGCAAGCAAGCAAGCAAGCTGGGCGTGGTGGCACGCACCTGTAGTCCCAGCTACTCAGGAGGCTGAGGCAGGAGGTTGAAGTGAGCCGAGGTTATGCCACTGCACTCCAGCCTGGTGACAGAGCAATATTCTGTCTCAAAAAAAAAACGTAATAAAACATAAATCTAGGTATATAGTTGTTATGCTATGTTTTATTTTTTATTGTTGCATTTTTATTTTTTAAGTATTTTTGATCCAGGGCTGGTTGAATCTGCAAATGCAGAACCACAGAAAAAACAACAACAACAACAACAAACAGCTAAAAGTTACATCCCCAAATCTATTATCATTTCTTTGTCCTATCCCCATTCAAATCACATAAACATACAAATTCTGTGCAAAAAACTATATGAAATTCCTTGTGTTTCACTAGATAAACAACTTGTTGCTTCCTGCCTTTGTGCAAGATTTCTTTTCAGTTTAAAGTTTTCTTTCTTGTCTGGCAAATTCCTGCTCATTCTTCAAACTCCCTGCAAGTGTTTCTCTGTAAAGTCTTTCCTAATTATTTCTACACCTGAATTTTAGATGATCATTTTCTCCTTTATGCTTTCCCACTGTAACCTCACACACCTTTTTATTGTATACACTATTTTTAGACTGATGTGTATTCTGTCTCCCTTCTATGCTCTAAACTCTTCATGCCATATACCTGTATCATCTACCTTTATATTCCAGGTACCTTTGAAATTGATTGACACACAGAGGTTACTCAGTAAGTGCTTTGAGAATGAGTAAATTGAATAAATAAATTTCTATGGTAAATCTCCATTGACTATGAAAAGGAAAGCATCTCAGTTCACCATCAAAACTCTGAACCAATCCTTGTATACATCTTTATAAATAACTGATTCTGTATTTCACTTGTGTAGATACATGTAGCAGACTGAAGTTAAGAATGTTATTTTGCCATGTGATGCAAAGTCTCATAAAATAATAAATGAGAGTTGTGATAAGTCTCAATGACTATTTAATGAGGCCCATGGAACATGGCTGGAACAAATGCAATGAATGAACATGGCTTGTAGAAAATCAGAATGAAAAAGGGGGTGCTAACACCGTATGGCAAGAGGCGAAATTGCTAAGGATACCTAAGGGACATTTTTATAAATATAGAAATTGTTCAAGTAAAATTTTTGTTTTCATTTTTTTTTTAATTTTTGGTTGAACACATTCTTTAATAGCTCCCTAAGAAAGGATACATGGAGGCTAAATTTTTGGAAGCTTTTCTTCTCTGAAAAAATGTCTTTAGTCTACTTTCGTTTTGGTTGGATAAAATTGTATTTCAGAAATAAAATTTTCTTCAGAATTTTGAAGATATTTCTTCTCTATGTTCCAGCTTCCAGTGAAGGCTATCTGAATCCATTCTAACTCCTAATCCCTTATAGACAGCTTTCTTTTCTTCCTCTCTGGAAAGTTATAAGAATATTTCTTTTTTCTCCCCAGTTATCTGAAATGTCTATGTAATAATATGTCTTAGTGATAATTTAATGCATTGTGCTGAGCCTTAAATGGGCCCTTTTTGTCTGGAAACTCTGGAAGTTTTTCTTGATTTCTTTAATGGGTTTTTCCTTAGTTTCTTCTCTGTTTTCTTCACTTGGAATCTCCATCACTTATTTGTTCAACTTCCCAGAATGAGCCTCTAATTTTCTTTTGTCTTCTTGCTTTTTGTTGTTTGCATATATATAATTTTCTATTCTCTGAAAACGTTCCTCAACCTCACTCACTAAATTTTTTACTTTAGCTTTTTATTCTTCCTTTTTTAAAAGTTTATTTTTGCTGTATTTTTTTTTTCATTTTTATTGTGGTTTCTTTTAATAGCATCTTGTGTCATTGAAGTATTCCTCTTATTTCTTTGATAAATTAATATTTCCTCCATGTTTCAAATTGTTTTTACTTCTTTGTGCTCTACACTTATTTAGATGATTGGAACCTTTTACACAAAGATAGAACTTCTAAATTATGAGCTTTATGACAAATTAATAGGGCTGTGCCATGTATTTGGGGATTTTAGTATCTTTAGATGTTTCCTTTTAGGCTGGGTGGACAGATCCAGAAAGGACTTTCTAAGCTCTTGCCCAAAGAGTATAAATATAACTGTCAGTATTTTAGAAGGCAAGAAAGACAACTGTGCTAAAGCCTTTAACCATGCTATGCAAACAGTTTTAGATTTCTCTTTTTTCACGTGGTATTTTTCCATTACCCAACTTTTCGTAATGTCAAAGTCCTACTATATTAGACTTCCCAGAAGAACATAGTAAATAAAAACTAACAAACAAAGTCCTAACTTCTAACTTTCTACTGGCTGCAGGAAGGAAATTACCTAGTTGCAGAGAGCAAGGGAAACCATCTGGGAATCTAACTGCTTTTTGAAGAATCTTTATTAACAGCCACACCATAAGCCTGCTTCCAAAGCTTTCTGATTCCACCAATTCATGATCCTTTTGGAATTTCAACAATTCAAGTTAAATTGTGTCTTCAATTTTCTCATTGGACTCTATTCCAAGTTGGATAATGGAAAAATACCACATGAAAAAGGAGAATTGTATAAAAGTTTGCACAGTCATTGTTACAAGTGCTAGCACTTTTGTTGTTCTTGGCTCCAGTCTACTATACCAGTGGCCATTTCTTTGTTGGCTTCCTAGATCACAAAATATTATTGCTTTGCTTCCAAGGAGGATGACATGAACAGGAAAAAAAAGAGTAACCTGAAGGATTAGAAACCTCACAAACACTACCTCAGCCAAGTAATCAAGGTCGACTTCAACAGTCCCAAGTCATGATGATAATATGTACCCTGGATATAGTACTGTGAAAATGACACTTTACTCCCTCAAAATGTATTTACAAAAAAAAAAAAAAAGGCATCAGGAAAATATACCATTTGACAAACATGCTTTTACAGAATACCTGACCAGTACTTCTCAAAACTGTTAAAGTTCCAAAGACAAAAAGAAACTGTCACAGTTAAGAGGAATCAAAGGAAACTAAGGAACTTAAGGGACACAATTATCAAATGCATTATTAAATACAGTGGTATCTTGGATGGGATCCTGGAAAGGAACCAATAAGTAAAAACTAAAGAAATCTGAAAGAAGTATGAACTTTAGTTAATGACAATAAATTAATATAGCTCATTAATTGTAATAATGTACCATATTAATATAACATATTAAAAATAAAAGAAATTTGTTACAGGGCATATGAGAATCTCTGTACTATTTTTATAATTTGTTAGTCTAAAACTCTTCTAATAAATAAAATAAAGTTTATTTTAAAATATTGCTATCATTACTCTGTTCTTTCTTGTGAGTTTACATTGTTTCAAAAAAAATCCTACTCTTATTTAGTACGGTTTTAAAAGATTACTATAATAAATTACTTTAATAAACTATTTTTGTGGTAACAACTCAGTGTTCTATTTCTCTTCTAAGATTTTTAGTCTGCTTGATACTGACTTTACAATGAAGTGAGATTTTAAAAACCCTTCTGGCTGACTGATAAATGAAGAGAATTTCTAAAATTAGGAAGACACTGTATACTTGCTCCACCCTAAGCCATAGTTACATATGCTGAACCCTTAGTTTTGCTGGAGCATATTCCATCCAGTGAAAGGACACATGGATCAATGACTTCAAAAGTATCTCTTCAGAGGCAACTGAAACACTCTGGTCTCAATGAAATCAGTAAAACATGATTTCTATATAAAAAGTCCTGCAAATTTCCTTAACATGATTTGATATATTAGCCTAGAATGGTCAGCACGATTACAACTCAACAGAACTTTCAAAATCTCCCAAAAGGCCCTAAAACAAACAGACAAAAATACCAGTGCTCTACTGTGATTCTGACCAGAATTGCAAATGGTACAAACAATTGATACCATTTCACTATAAAAATACTAAGGAGTCTTAAAGATACATTCTATATTAAATGTTTTATTATTGAAGACTTCTGTTTCAGATTCAACTTTGCAGTTTTATGATCCATGTTTCATGATTCTTGCCATGACTGGCACATCATTCATCCCATTTCTTTCGAATTTCATTCTCTTCTTTGTCCTACACATATACACATGTATGCATATACATGTAAATCACACGTCAAGACCCTTAGTTTCCCATTAATCAATTCATTGCTTCATATCCGTCAAACCATGCTCATATTCAGTCTTATTAAAGTCCTATTTTTTTATTTCTAGAATTTGTCTAAATCAGACATCTCAAAGAGGTGAAGATTTGACTGATCAAAGGTAAACTCACTATTTTCACATTACAATAATAAAAGTCTTAAGGAATATGTTTAGTGAATATATTTACATTTAAATATAAGGTGCAAGGTGAAGGAAGAAAGGCATTTCTATTCAGTATGTGATCTATTAAATACCTGGCAAGTTATAAATGTACAAAGGAATCTTTATGATCTCAAAACTATATATTGATACTGATTTCAAACTCACTGTGTGTATGCTTTGCTTTAGACCATATTTAAACTCCCTAATCCCCAAATGTTTTCTAGGAAAAAATAGACCTTAATGCGTAACAATTCAGGAAAATTACTAGACCTACAAGGAAATATTACCATATATGTGTGGTCCTTTGAAGCACTATCCAAGGTCACTTTTTGAAAACAGAATTGTTTGAAAAAAGTTGTGCATCACTAAACAATGATTGACTTAGATGGAATTCTATCTGATCAGATTTCTTTTATGCTGCTTAGGAAACTATCCCACAAGTCCTCAACCTGAATCTCTCTCTGCTTTAGATTCTCTGAAATCAGCTGCTACTAAGAGTTCAGCCAGATGCTGATATCTCACAAATCAGTTCTCCAAGGAATGGTAGGTAAGAAATTGCTCTTTATTTAAGCTTTAGATCTAGTTTCATCTTCAGGGATTTCTAGGAGTTGAGTGATTATGTTCCCCTTATCTGCTCTCAGACACATATTTTCTAGTCGTCATCCAGAATTGGTCCCATCGAAACCGAAGTTTGAAAACTGCCCTCAATGAAGCAGCAAGTCATACTAGGCAAACAAAAGAAATGAAAAAAAAAAGTAGAATTCTATCCAGAAACAAATATTATTAACCAAGTTCTCATTAAAACCAAATTCTCTGGAATGTTTTCCTAAAACATTTACATCATTTTTATTAAATTAAAGATAAATTAATCTTATAAATGTTCACAGTACTTGACATGACAGAGTTGGAAGTTCTATAAATGTGTGAAGTTTCAGAGGTTCCAGCAAAGATAAAACATGTTAGTGGCAGCAATTATTTGATGTACGGGTATGTGGAATTTAAAAATCTCCACTATAAGATGATAGTGAAAGAGGGTTCACGAAGAAGACAAATGGAGTTGAAGAAGGGCTGTATCAACTAATGACACAAGCTGCTTTCCAAATGCTTAATTATTAACCCTCGGAGCAATCCCAGGAGGTAAGTACTAGCATGATCATTTTGTGGATGGAGAAGCAGTTTTAAAGAGGCTAAGTCACCAGTAGTCACCAAGTCAGTACAGTCGAGTCTCATTATTTTCATATAGTATTAGGTGGTCTGCTTAGAAAGGCAACACAGGACAGAATGCCATGGGAAACAGAAGAAACTCGGTCTGGCCAGAGTTAAAGTGAGACATTCTCTACTCTGTTCATCATCCTGAGATATGTAACAGCTTTGCATTTCTGTCTGAGAGAACTCACCCATCAAGCCTCTAGTACCCAGAGTGAACACATTCAGGTAATAGCTGTCCTCAGAGGATGTCATGTTAATGTCTTATTCAGCAAATGGTAGCCACAATTATATAGCTGTTACTCAAGATTGTGAGTCATAATTTATTCTTCATTTATTAATATATTTATATATTGCCTTATTTCAAAACCTAATTTGTAGTGGCCAAGTCAGGAAAATGTTTGTTTTTCTTTAGTTTTTATTTTTTTGGCTCTGCTACAAACAAGTATCTTTGAGCAATTCAGTCAGCCCTTCTTGGACTCAATTTTCTCATTTGAAAATGAAGAAATGAATTCAAACTATCCATGAAATCTCTTCTTTCATTTTTTTATACAATGCTCTGATTTCTTTAATATGATCAATGAGAACTGAAAAAGACTTACTGCGCATAAAATATCACATGAAAAAGGAGGCTATATAAATACAAAGTAATATTAATATAAATGCAAAACAAACAATGATCCCTGTATTGTTCTGGCACTTTACTACCAGTGATGACATTAGTAGGAAGGTGATTCACAGGAACATAAGGATCCTGTTTAAGACAATAATGAGAGTGACTTAGAAGAAGCAAAGCTAAGTAAACACAACATGAATAAGCAATAACTAAGTGGAAGTATGCTATTTAAAATCAAAGTGAAAAGGAAAGAATGAATTTATGGTTTCCAAGAATGGGTACCAAAGCAGAATATAATGATGAGAAGCTCGGAGGAAAAATACAGGCTAAATACTATCAAATAGCCACAATGATACAAAATCCTAAATTCTGGAGGGCTCTGAATTATATAAATTACTTGATAAAGTTTTCCAGGGTAAGACACCAGGGAACTTACAAGACTCCAGAAATTAGTTTGCCTTCAGATAAGACTCTTCTTGCTAATATGCTTCCTCACCTCTTGAACTGGGTTCTAGGTGATCCCTAATGAGGGCTCACAGCTGTTAACTTGAGGATAACCTCCCGCTGAGGCTAACAGTTTCAGAACCAGATGCCCTTTCTCTCTGGTGCTTTCATGGTGACCTAGTTGCTCTAATTCTTTTATATGGTAGACCACTGTCCTTCCTCCCACAATCCCAGAAATACAACTTCAACTTCCATACCTGCCTGGCAGTGGGACTACTGCACAAAGGAATGGGGATGGAGAGGGTTGGAAGAAAGGAAAAAAAGGAAACACATGAATTACTGTTTGACTTGACACACGAATATACCCCAAGTAATAAATCACCATACAGATGGAAATACTCTCCTCAGATTTGGGGATGGTAACCATCTCAGCCTGGTCTATTCTTAGAGCTTGGATAAACCTCATTGAAGAACTGTAGATTAAGGTATTTATTGAATGAACTTTGTGAGAACTTTCTTATAATAAGGGCTTTTAAAACATGTTATCAATTTTTATATGTTATCATGTTAATTCTTTCCATCTCTGTATGGTATTCATTTCAAAAAAACCATAGTGTAGATACTATTACCAAGACAATTTAATCAAGTCCTTTGTCTCAGATATGCTTCAAGTCTTTGTCTTACATATGACAAACAATAGTTAATTCAGTCAATTCAGCAAAAAACATTCATTAGTGAAATTCAGTTAGATTATTGTTTGGCAAGGTCTGAAGCCCCTTAAAAAACATTCTTTAGTGAAAAGTTTAATACTTTGTTTTGGCATCTTATATTTAAATAGCTTAATTACTGCATATTATAAAGCATGAAGTTGCAATGATTATTAGCTTCTACTTCGATAATCATGTTTTTTCATTGTCTTATCCAGATATTTTGAAAGATCCCTCGTGTATTTTGAGAGATTAACCACTTTTAAAAATAATTTATTGCAAAATAAAACACAAAAACACAAAAAAAATCATACAAATCAGATGTATGGCTAAGCCAAGGAGGTCAAGAAATACAACCTTGGCCAACCACTCCCAAGGCCCTTTCCTGTGGTCCCTCCAGTTTCAACCCTCCCGCTTCGCATATGCAATTAGTGCCCTCACTTTTACAGTAAACACTTTCCTCTACAGGTGTTTGTTTGTGCATGTGTGTCTGTGTGTGTGCATGTGCACTTGCTTTAGCCCAGACATTTCTTTCAAAATATCCTCCTTTATCTGTGCCACTTTACAATTTTGATTTAATGTGTCCTTTAAATGTACATCCTGTTCTTTATCTACATAACGTTTAAACTGTAGTTTCTCACAGTCTCTGGATTTTGCAGATTATATATTCATGGTATGTTTAAATATGTTCCTCTGGGCTTTGTATTTTCTGCAAATTGGTAGGTGAATTCAGAGGCTTGAGCAGATTCAGGATTGATCCCATTGGCAATAGTATTGATATCATGCCCTTTCTAAATGAGGCCCATAAGCTCTGGTTTTTTATCCTTTTGGAAAATAAATTATTTATATTCAATGCCTGAATCCATTAATACATTGGGGATTGAAAAATATAGGAACTATAGTTGATCATTACTTTTTAATTTAGATACTTATTATTTTATTAAAGTATACTATTTTTGCACTACCTTGTTGGGTTCCTAGGATTACAATTCATACAGAAGAGGCAGAACAAAATTTTCCCTTTGTTTACCAGTTTCAAGATAATTGATTAATTATCTGTATCTGTCATACTCTAAAAGGCTAGCCAGTTTTTAGAAAACATCACTATGAACTCAGGGATGTAAACACATCTAATGATTTTAATAACTCTAATTACTTTATTTTTGAAATATAAATTAGCCCATCTTTGGCTAGCAGGGGCCTCTTTAAATTGACCCCTGAGTTTTTGACATCATTAGTCTATGATAGCTTCCTATCTGGAATGACAAGCTATTTTAGACTTGTACATTTAGGTCTCAACCTGAAATCAGCCACTTCTCCAAGAAATTGTGATGTCCTTTTAGTGGGATACAGTATTTCAAAACTATAGTCTAGGCACTATGCATGCTCATAGGTACTATACTGGCAGTGTGAACCGGTAAATGTGGACTGAATATTCCCCATCTCGAAAATTAAGATGTTGAAACTCCTACCCTTAGTGTGGCTATATTTCCATATGGGGCCTCTAAGAAAGTAATTAAATTAACTGTGGTCAAAAAGATGAGGCCCCAATCCAAGATAATTGGTGTCCTAATAGGAAGAGACACCAGAAAGTGACCCCCACAACACACAGACACACACACACGTGCACGCGTGCGCACACACACACACACACACACACACACACACACACACATTGAGGAAAGGCCATGTGAGCACACCACAAGGAGGCAGCTGCAGTCTGTAATCCTATGGGAAAGCCCTCACTACTGTAATCCTGCTAACACCTTAGTCTTAAACTTGGCAGCCTCCAGAACTGGCCCAAAATATTTTCTGTGGTTTAAGCCACCCAGTCCATGGTATTTTGTTATGGCAGCCCAGCCCAACCCCACCAAGACAGTAAACCTTGAGCAACCACGTTTATACACACAAAACAAGGCAAAAGCCTTGCTTTTTAGCATTTGATAGACTCCTTGGTGTAAATATTCCCATTATGGCCAGTTTCAGGCTACCAAGGTGAAATCCCTGAAAACAGAATTGCAAAGAAATGTGTACAACTAGGTCTCATGAGCTACATTACCTGAGTATATCATCATTACATGGAACCTCTTTTCCTTGACTCTCAGTTAGTGGGGATCTACAAGTAACTGTGTTTAATGTTTACCACTAACATTTTGTTATTTTGTGAGTAGATCTAGCTCATCCACTCACAGATTCCACTGGAAGGGCTTCTGAAAACAATGTTTTCTGAGTCCTTGCAAGTTGATAACATTATACTTTGCTTTTAATACTATAGAGTTTTACTGGTCAGGCACTGTGGTTTAGGCCTGTGATCCCAACACTTTGGGAGGTTGATACAAGGGCATTGCTTGAGTCCAGGAGTTAGAAACCAGCCTGGCAACATGGCTGAACAAATCCTATTTCTACAGAAAATACAAACATTAGCTGGGCATGGTGGTGCACAACTGTGGTTCCAGCTACTCAGGAGGCTGACATAGGAGAAGCACCGGAGCCCAGGAAGTTGAGGCTGCAGTGAGCCATGATCGTACCACTGTACTCCAGCCCAGGTGACAGAGGAGGCCTGTCTCAAAAAAAAGTATTTTTTCCCTGTGAAAATATAAAATATGTGACCCCGTTTTCTTCTGGCATAAATTGATGCTGATACAAAAAGTTTGACATGTTTTTGACAATGATCAAAAAAAAAATTTTGAACAGTTTCTCCTGTCGCCTTTATCCTTAGCTTGCTAAATTTTGAAGCCATTTCCAATAATTTTTTCTGAGAGTTAGAGAGACCAAAACAAAACAAAAAAAGTCAGTTTTGAAGTTTCACAAAAGCTGTTAGACTTCTCCGTTCTCATCACACTTTCTTACTGTCAGCCCCTTGCACTCTGTTGTTACTGGAGTGGGGAAGGTTCCTCCCAATGTATTTGCTGTTTTCAAATTAATCTAAAGTCCTTTCCAGATGACAGCTACTGGGTTGGTTTCCAGTTTTCTTCCATATATATGTTAACAATATTCAGCCCTTTCAATTGAGAGCCTGCTTGGTTTTTAATACCTTGTCCCCTGGTTACATTGTACATGCTCTCTGTGAACTTTCAGTTTTGTTAGTAGCAAATACAGAACTATTGCTCCTAGAAGAAATACAGGGTTATGTTTCTGGTCCTAATAATTTTGTCAATTAATCATTCACCTTGTATTTTGTGTGTTTCTACTTAAAGATATTTTATTTAACAGTTATTTTTGATGCATTAACATTGAACTCACAGAAGGCACTATGACTTATACCTTATCTAGCTCCTTATATATATCTAGCTCCTCATCTATATCTAGCTCCTCTGTCTAGAGATTTAAGGAGATTCAAAAGCTATGCTGCCACCACTGCCACATTTTCAGAATTGATCAGCATTGGATCCTTACCTTATATACTCTTGCAATTCTTCTGGTAATTATTTTTTGTGTCAGATCATCTACTAATATTTGATTGTGAATAATGTAATGTGATTATTTATTTTCCCATGATCACAGGTAATAACTCCCAACATCAAGTTAAACAGAATAATTGATACTATAGCATATGCAACATTATAGAGCATGGTTACAATAGGAAAACATTTGACAGCAGTTTAGTAAGAATTTAAATCTAAATTGTATTTTTAGAAACATTTTGCAAATGCAACTGGACATATACAGAGAGATAGGTGAATTTTCACCAATATTCAGAATAATTATTAGAAGCAAACTATAGGTTTATCAATAGATTACTGAAAGCATGTCATGCAACCATTTAAAATGATTATACACACCTATACTTAATGCTTAACAGAAAAGTTCTGTAATTATTTTTCCAGACTTGTTAAAAGAAAATATTGTATAGAAAATATGTATATATGCATATATAGTCTGCTTTCACACTGCTATAAATAAATACCCAAGAATGAGAATTTATAAAAGAAAGAGGTTTAATTGACTTACAGTTCTGCATGGCTGGAGAGGCCTCAGGAAACTTGCAATCATTGCAGAAGAAGCAGCACATCTTACATGGTGGCGTCAAGAGAGTGAACAAGGAGGAACTGCCACCTATAAAACCATCAGATTTCATGAGAACTCACTCTATCACAAGAACAGCATGGAGGAGTCCAACCCTGTGATTCAATCATCTCCCACCAGGTCCCTCCCTGGCACATGGGTATTACAGGGATTAGAGTTCAAGATGAGATTTGGATGGCGACACAGAACCAAACTATATCAATGCAAATATATATATATATACATAGAAAAACATCATTAACTTACAGTGACGTAATTTCTATTGATAAAAATATTTTGGTATGGCTTTATTTTTCTACATGATAGTGCATCACTTTTATATCTAAGAGAAGTATAAAGCTCCTTTTATTAGGAGGTGGAGAAAAAAAAGGTTGATGAACATTGGAATTCAACAGATCTAACAACAAATACAATCATCTTCATTATTTGTAGGCTCTGCATTTGCAAATTTACCTACTTGCTAAAATTTATTTGTAACCTCAAAATCAATACGCACTTCACTTTTGCAATCACTCACAGACATGAGCAGAGTGGTGAAAAATTTGAGTTTTCTGAAGATTGTATTTCCAGCTGAATTCAAACAAGGCAGCACTTTGCCTTCTTATTTCATCTCTCTTATTGTAAACGTGTCCATTTTGTGGTCCATTTATGCCATACTTTTCGCATTTTGTGCTTCTTGTTGATGACGGCTGTTTAAAATGGGCCCTGATTATAGTGCTGAAGTGCTGTCTAGTGTTCCTAAGTGCAAGAAGACTGTCAAGTGCCTTACGGAGAAAATAGACATGTTAGATGTGTTTTTTGCAGGCATAAGTCATAGTGCCTTCTGTGAGTTGAATGTTAATGCATCAAAAATAACTATTAAATGAAACGTCTTTAAGTAGAAACACATAAAATACAAGGTGAATGATCAATTGACAAAAATACTAGGACTAGAAACATAACCCTGTATTTCTTCTAGGAGCAATGGTTCTATATTTGCTACTTCAGTGTTTGTGAAGACTTTATGTGTAGTGTTCAGCCTTGGTTTGCCCCAGTTTTCAAATTTTTAGATTTTAAATGACTTTTTGGATATCTTCAATATGTTCTTCAGAAATGGTTGCTACTTGCTTTGTTTGTCAGTGCTGGAAGGTATTTTCTTTTCTTCTTTGTGCAATCATCTGTAATATTTTCCTAGATAATGGGCTTTTATTTCAAAATATTTCTCATGAGTGCTCAGGCTACAAAATCTTCCCCTTGGGGCAAGAGTATGATGTCATGTAAACCTTTCTTTATGTAACCTTCTAGTGTTAACATATTTAAAATTTTACTTGATTGAAACTGCTAAAGAAAAATGTCTGGTTAGGTACTTCATTTTCTTATATAGGAAGCTGTCATGGTCAGCTTCAGCTGCTATAATAAAATATAAATTTGATAGCTTATGAATGACATGAATTTATTTATTGTAGTTCTGGTGTCTGGAAAGTGCAAGACCAAGTGCCAGAAGATTCACTGTCTGAAGAGAGCTTGCTTTCTAGTTCATAGATGGCAGTTTCTCCATTTGTCCTCTCCTGGAAGAAGGGGATGATGGTCTCTCTAGAATATCTTTTATAAAGGCACCAATCTCATTCATGAAGATTCCAGTTCCATGACATAATACCTCCCATGAACCCCACCTTTTAATACTATCATCAGAGAGATCCAAGATGACTGATCACTAGCAGCTCGGGATTGTAGCTCCCAGTGAAAACACAAAGAATGAGAGGACGCCACACCTTCACATGAATTCTTGTTGCTCACGCACCAGGAGATTCCCAGCAGAGGAGCCCCACGGGTCGCCAGTGCGACTCTTGTGACAGGCGAGGCGGTTTTGCCGGCGCCTCGTAGCGTCGGTTCTTGGTGCAGAGTCAGAAAAGCACCATCAATCTTAACGCCGCCAATTTAGTCGGCGCAGTGGGTTGCTCAGCTTTCGGCGCTGAAAATCAGTAAGTTGGACGTCCACTCAGAAACCCAATTACAAAGACGGTAAGTATAAAGACCACGGATGGATAAATCTACAACGAAGGGAAGAAAACAGTCAAAAAAGGCTGAGAATACCCAAGATCAGAATGCCTCTCCCTCAGCAGGGGATCCCAGTTCCTCATCAACAACAAAACAAGGCTTGATGGAGAACGAATGTGTACCAATTACAGAAGCAGGCTTCAAACTGTGGATAATAAGAAATTTCTGTGAATTAAAAGAACTTCTTCTAACACAATCTAAAGAAACTAAGAACTTTGAAAAAAGGTTTGACAAAACGTTAACAAGAATACAAAATTTAGAGAGGAAAATAAGTGAATTGATGGAGCTGAAAAACACAATACAAGAACTACGTGAAGTATGCACAAGTTTTAACAGCCGAATTGATCAAGCAGAAGAAAGGATATCAGAGGTCGAAGACCAACTCAATGAAATAAAACAAGAAGACAAGATTAGAGAAAAAAGGATAAAAAGGAACGAGCAAAGTCTCCAAGAAATATGGGACTATGTGAAAAGACCTAATCTACGCTTGATAGGTGTACCTGAATGTGACGAAGAGAATGAATCCAAGCTGGAAAATATGCTTCAGGATATTATTCAGGAAAATTTTCCCAACTTAGTAAGGCAGGATAATATTCAACTCCAGGTAATACAGAGAACACCACAAAGATATTCCTCAAGAAGAGCAACTCCAAGGCACATAATCGTCAGATTCACCAGGGTTGAAATGAAGGAGAAAATACTAAGGGCAGCCAGAGAGAAAGGTCAGGTTACCCACAAAGGGAAGCCTATCAGACTTACAGCAGATCTCTCAGCAGAAACCCTACAAGCCAGAAGAGAGTGGGAACCAATATTCAACATCCTTAAAGAAAAGAACTTTCAACCAAGAATTTCACATCCAGCCAAACTAAGCTTCATAAGTGAAGGACAAATAAAGTTTTTTGTGAACAAGCAAGCACTCAGAGAATTCATCACCACCAGGCCTGCTTTACAAGAGCTTCTGAAAGAACCACTACACATAGAAAGGAACAAACAGTATCAGCCTTTCTAAAAAATAGCAAAAAGTAAAGAACATCAATATAACGAAGAATTTACATCAACTAATGGGCAAAATAGCCAGCTAATATTAAATAGCAGTATTAAACTCACATATATCATTATTAATTCTACATTTAAATTGACTAAATTCCCCAATTCAAAGACAGACAGGCAATTTGGACAAAAAACCAAAACCCATCGGTATGCTGCATCCAGACCCATCTCACATTCAAGGATACACAAAGACTCAAAACAAGGGATGGAGAAAGATTTACCAATCAAACAGAGAGCAAAAATAAATAAATAAGTTACAATTATTTATATAATATTTTATATATTATATATATTTTTAATATATTATATATATTTATATAATATATATTATAAAGCAGAAGTTACAATTTTTGCCTCTGATAAAATAGTCTTTAAGACAACAAAGATCAAAAGAAGCAAAGAAGGACATTATATAATGATAAAAGAATCAACGCAACAACAAGAAGAGTTTAAGATCCTAAATATATACGCACCCAATACAGGAATACCCAGACATACAAGACTTATAAAGAGACTTAGACTCCCACACAATAATAGTGGGAGACTTCAACATTAATATTAGATCTATGCGACAGAAAACTAACAATGATATCCAGGACTTGAACTCAGATCTGGAACAAGTAAACGTAATTAACATTTATAGAACTCTCCACTTTACACAAAATATACACTCTTATCAGTACCACATCATATCAACTTAAAAGTTTAAACGAAATGTTGGTTGGCTCCTTGTTTGTTATTCTCTTCCCTCATTTTCTTTCATGTCTCCATTATTAAGGACAATTACAGGCATACCCATATTTAGACTGCATTCTAGCCCGGGCAACAAAGCAATACCCCCATTCTCTCTCCCTCTTCCTCTTTCTCTTTCTTCCTCTTCTTTATTCTTTTTCTTATTTTTTCTAAAAATAAAAAATAGTAAAAAAAAAAAAATACTATCATCACATAGAGGGGTTAGGATTTTAAAATATGAATTTGGGAAATGAGTTATACAAGCACTCAGACCACAGCACAGCATAAGACAAATATTACAAACATTGCTTTTTAAATTTAGAAATAGAGGAAATATGCTTGAACTACTCAAGACCAATAATAGATTACAATTACATTATTTTGGGAAACAATATCTGATTCATTTACTGTATAATTTTACAAAGCTAAATGCTGAAAAGTTATTAATTAAGCTATTAGGATTAGTATTTAATAGATGTGTACAGTGCAGTTACTTCTTTGGTAAGTTCTATGTGTTTCTAAAAGAGATATAGTATATAATTTGTGATTATGTCAGACTTCAAAGCTTTCTCATTGACATATGAGTGGCATTTAGATATTCAGGTAGGATGAAATAGGCATGCCAGATGAGGAAACATCTACAGCAGGTGTCCCCAAACTTTTTACACAGGGGGCCAGTTCACTGTCCCTCAGCCATTGGAGGGCCGCCACATACTGTGCTCCTCTCACTGACCACCAATGAAAGAGGTGCCCCTTCCTGAAGTGCGGCGGGGGGCTAGATAAATGGCCTCAGGGGGCCGCATGCGGCCCGTGCGCCATAGTTTGGGGACGCCTGATCTACAGGAAAAGTCAAAAGAATGAAAATAATCGTGTTGTATGTTGGAAATAGTGAGATGTTCTACCTTACTGAAATTGCATTTCATAGGATAATAGGAAATTATTTATGCCCTTGAGTATAGAATTTCAAACATGTTTGTATCCTTGACATCTAACTGCTCCACAGTATCAACTGAGTTAAAGTGATCTAAGAGATATGTTCAACCTACTCATTCATTTTACAAAAAAGGAAACTGAAGCCCAGAGAAGTCAGGTTACTTCTACAAATCCTACTTGAAACAAATTGCACACACTCACCAATATTTCCCAATTCCTGTTCTAATGCCATATCCAACACCAAAAACTTCCAGAGGGCAGAAGTCATTTAATGTTCACCCACCCCAAATCCACTAGAGGCTTATTATAAAGATTCTGTTGAAGGTAACATAAAGGCAGAAAAACTGAAATCTCCTTAGAATTCCTTGTTCAAAAGGAAGGATATCTTTTCAAATGAAGGAGATATGGCTCTGATTTAATCTTTCATACAATCTATAATACAAAAAGGACTTTATAAGACTATGTGTTCAGGCTCCAGTAGCTTTTCTCCAAAGGAAAACAAGTGAAACACCTCAGTTCAACTAGTGTATGCTAAATGGTGGGATGACTCATGAAAGACATCCAGATTTACTGAACATTTTCTGCCCTTAGGACAATATTGGTATTGATAATGCCTATCAGTATGGAGGGGAAAGGTCATTCATTGTAAACCTTTACATGTATGTCTTCTCAAGGAAATCCAAGTGTATTAATAGAAAGTGAAAAATGCCCTCCATCATCAGAGAATTGTTCTATACCCTTCCAGACATCCAACTCTTTCTAAACTGTGGAATGTGGCCAATGCAATAGTCTTCAGATCTTTGGCATTTTTACTAGGAGTGTTAAGCTGATCAACTGAATTTCTCATTTCATAGCCATGTGTTTTGTTTTGTTTTCAAAATGTAGAAAACAGGTTTTATAGTACCCATTTTTCTCAAGGTAAATGTCATGCTACTATTTTTATTACAAATCAATATCTCCTTTAAGTTTGTTGTATTTCTATTACTTGTTTGTAACTTTCCCTATTTTACCCTGACATCTATACTAAAAATAATTAATCTATGTGGCACACTGAAACCTGAAGAAAACTCCAGATTCCGCTGTCTTCTAAATGGTTAATTAAGTTTTGACCCTGTTGTTCTGATTTTACTATACTCACAGTACCTAGTACTAGTAGGCACACAGAATATTTGAGGAATGAATTATTGAGTGTCACGTCCTTAGAAGTAAACCACAAAGAATTCCTAGTAAAAGATGGAGCTGTAATTGCAAAGAGAAAAATAATAACAATGAAATATTTCATGTGTTGGTCACAAGAGAACTAGTATTCTGTGTGCATTAACCATTTTTCTAGCTGCTATTTTTTACAGATTTTCCAGAAACCCCTAAGAGACATAGAAAGCAAGTGTTTTATAGGTCCAAAGAAGTTCATTGACTTAGAGTTGCATATTCAGTAAACAAAAGTGTTCCAACTCCTGACTTCAAGCCCATTGTTCTCTATAAGTCCACTATAACATGCTACACTCACTTGTTATGGGTGTCACAGATTACAACAATTTGTTAAATACTTCAGGATTTTGTCTTTAACATAGTAATTGATATGAAAAGTAGTAGCATTGGCATTTTGAGCATTTCACTGGTAACCTATTTGAGGAGACAGTCATTGGAAGTTCTAAAAACTTTTAATAGAAAGAAATAACAAATTTAGTTAAATATGTGTCATGAGTCAAAAAACTGTGACATATGTCAGTGGCTGATTTATGTCCCTCAAAAAAAAAAAATCTCACCCATTGTGTACCTAAAATATGCAGATTTCCAGCTAATATATGTAGTTTTTAGTTAAACCACACAACACTGGAAGGCAATGCTAAATAAAATATTTGCAGAGCAGACTGGCCTTCCTTGTAATAGGAAATATACCTGCCAGAAACTCAAATAGCAATTTAAATATGATAAATTCATAGAAGATTTTGAAAACCTTAAAAGAACTCTCCACTGTGTTTATTTTCCTAAACATAAAATCAGGCATCATATTTGTCTTGCTATTTCAGAGATGTGCATCCTCTTCCAAAGCTGTTTGCATGGGGGACAGATGCTCTGCAGTGAGCAAATATCAAGGAAGTAATGAATTGGAAGTGACAAGTGCCTTCAGCCTGAAGTCCAAAGGGAATCATCATCTTGAAATCATACATAGAAGAAGGAGCCAAAGCAAGAATGAAATGGCAAAAATGCCCATGTTAATCAAAAAATTAAGCTCAGAGGTTATGTTAGGCCAAGCTAACTGAACCAGTGATGGTCTCTCTTTCATTTTGAATTAAAGTGTATTCATAAATAAAGGACATGCTGGAATATTCTCAACTAGATTAGGGGAAACAAAACAGCTGAATCAGCAGCATAATCAAGAAATATTTGTTAAAGTAATATGGATTTGTTGAGCAAGATAAACAGATGTGGCTCTGTCTCTGTAAGACTTTATAAATGAGGACTGACAGCACTGATCTGGGAAAAAAACTGTCAAAACAGAATATTGATAGGGTGGCATTATGCTAAGAGCATTTTAGACAGTACTGTGTGTACATGGAGTTTCTACCTTCTGGAAACTTAGAATCTAAGAAATATAAAAATAGAAACAGAAAAAGACAACAATCATCATGATAATCACTAGTGCCATTTCCTGAGCTGTTGGATGATGCTAAGTAATAGGGCATGAGCTCTACATGCATTGCCTCTTTCAACCTTCACAACAGCTCTAAAAAGTTATCTTATCCATTTTATCATTGGAGAACTCAAGGCTTAGAGGTAACCTGCTCTAGATGCATAGTCAATAATGAGTGGATTCAAAAAGATCTCACCTCAAAGCCTGTGAGCTAGTCCTCTATGTTACTGCCTCCTAAATTAGTCACAAATATATCGGACTATTAATAAAAGAACAAAACTAATAATCTCAGAACTGAATAGTGATAACAATGTATTGACTAAATCACAAAACAAAAAGAAAAAATCAGCCCATTTATTAATAAAAATGCTATTTATAACTGCACAGAGAAGGGGAATCTAGCATATGCATTTGACCCTAATGGTAATTGCCATTGTATGAAAGTATTGAGTGTGTCTAAGTTGCAACTTTGAGAAACGTAAAACAAAAATGCACCTCTATTCTCTCTCAACATCAGATACCAATGACTGCAATTAACAAAATAGATTTTAATAAAATCAACCAGTATTTTATAATTGGGAATGTTAAGATAACCTTAATTAACAAATTTTCTATTAGTCTCTCTTTATTTATAAAATCCGATAGCCTTTAGTCAGTGACTGAGATACCAAATCTAAATTAACGGCAGGCATAACTTATTTAGACTTTCTCAAATGACAATTAATGTGTTATATACCCTCAATTAAGAGGAATCTAGAAGTTTTGAATAAATATAAAGACAGAGCAGGAATGCTCAAATAATCATAAATGAAAAAGGATAACAACCTATCAATCAAATAACCTAAATAAATTCCACTGCACTATAGAATGGTATACATTAGGGCCAGATCAATCTTTAAGAAGGAGGAGATGAGAATAAGTGACAGTAACACACATATTTATTGTTTATTGCAGGTAATATTTTTACATTGCATTTTCTCTTTTAAGACTGTTAAGAGTGAGTAAAATTAGCTAATTTCATGGATGAAGAAATTGAGCCATTGAGAAGCTAACTAATTTTGCAAAAATCAGACAGTCATTAATGGTAGTCATGATATTTTAGTGTTTTTGTTTTTGTTTTTATTTAGAGTTTGATGCCTTAAAAGTGAGACAGGAGCAGAGAGTTAAAGTAAACAGATACTACAGTTACATTTTCAGTCTTAATTGGACTGTCCCTCAGTTGATATTATGAAAATTTAAAAGCGCAGTTAAAATGGGTAGGTAGTTTTATTGGATGGCTTCTGTTTGGGCCCAAATATTTCTATGACAGACACAGGAGGCTGCTGTCATTATTTGCTCTATTGTTGATATTAGAGTAACATTTTGTACAAAAACTGCTGTTTTTCCAGACTCCTGCATTTATTTTTTTTTCAAGTACCAAAAGTCATTGTAGGAAAGAGTTTAAAACCTTTTTTTATAGAAATGAATGGCCATCAGCCAAATGTCTAAAGGAAATTGTCATGTAGAAACTCCACACAGTGGTATGAACACACAATCAAACTTTATGCAGGAAACAAAATGGTCTGACGGTATAACATAGTCATAAAACAAACAATAACTCACATCCAGAGACCAAAAATGTTTCTCATCTAATCTGTGCAACAATTTAAATGTACAGCATCCAACTATAAAAACTGAGTCTGTTTTCATTTAGGATGTAGAAAACTGCAAAATAAAATTCAATCAAAAATACAAGACAGATAACCTACAAAACCGTAATTTTGTAGAGCATATCAGATAGTTCAGATTTTAGGGCAACCTGGAAAACTGAGATTAATGAGGTGGTAAACCTCCTGAGGAGAATAGGATACATGAACTGTTACATCTTTGGCAGAGCATAGAAGTAAGTGTCCATCATAGAAGCAGCTGAGAAAAAAAAAGGCTGAATTGTAAACACCTTCTTAAAGTCTGAATATAGACTGCTTCTGGAGAAAAGGCAGCTAACTTTTCAACACTCACTCAAGACTCTGCTGATTTCAAGAAGTTGTTTACTACTGCAGGAGGAACAAGAAATTCTTTCCTGACACAGCTATCTGCTGCTGGGGTTGGGGTAGGAAACTCCTTCTATATTCTTGTACTAAAACAAGGCATATTTTTGCTGCCAATGTGGGAGAAGCAGGAATCTCATCTAACCTAGTCTCCTGAGATACAAAGTTCAGGTTTGTAGCCCTTAAGAGGAACATGAGATTTGTTTATTTTCTGGCTTTCTGGACTCTAGGTTGAGTCGGAAGAGGGGTTACTTGCCTTTGAAAAAGGGCAGAAAGGAAAAAAATAAATAAATAAATAAATAAATAAATAAATAAATAAACAAGGCTGTCTCTGCATTTCACATAAAAATAGCCCACTTAGGACTAAGGCAAGAAGAGAATAACCAAGAAACATAATTACCCCAACCATGACACTTCAACTGGTATGAAGCAATAGCAATATATCACAGGGGGAGGATGGGAACATGGCACAGGCATTAAGAATCTGATGAAACATAAAAGCAAAACAGGAACACTAGGAGAAGCTCTCCAGCATCCCACACCTCACAGTAAGCACAAGGTAGCATTAAATCACCACTGGAGATATTTGAAACCTGTGATGTGCTCAATTTGACAGTTAAAAGTAATCACAGGCCAAATACAGTTCAAATTACAAAAAAAACATTTACTCAATTTCTCAGCATAAATCTGGGAGAAGAAAAAAACATGTGCTTTTCCAGGAAAAGATGGTATTGACTTCAGCCTCTATTATTTTTATGTGCAGTATCCAGCATTCAGTTGAAAACTGGAAGACACAGGAAATACATATAAAAAACTGCCCCATCATCAAGAGATAAAGTAGTCATTAAGTCAGACCCAAGGATGGTCCAAATGCTGAAATGGTCAGATAGGTAGTTTAAACAACTAAGGTTAGTATGTTAAAGGATCTCATGGAAAAGGTAAATAGCATGCATAAATATATAGAAGGCTTCATCAGAGAGATGCAAACAAACAAAAAAGAGACAAATTGAATTATTAGAAATAAAACACATCAGTATCAAGAAACCAATGTCTATGATATTATTATCAGCACCTGAACACATGAGAATAAAGAATTCATTAACATTAAGATTCTCAATAGATAGTATTCAAACTAATGCCAAAAGAAAAAAAAAAAAACAGATGAGAGTATCAGAGGTATTGGGACAAGATCAGTCTAATAGATGCATATTTGCCCTAGAAAAGGAAGAAGCTCAGAATGGACAGAATAAATATTTATAGAGATAACATCCTAACATTTCCAAATTTCATTTAAGATAATGCCAAAGATCCAAGTAGCTTACATAATGCCAAGCAGGATAAATACAAAGAAAAACTAAGTATGTTATACTTAGATTGTTAAAATGAAAATGAAAGAAGAAACTATTGAAGATAGTTGAATACAAAGAAATATTACATAAATAAAATGAACGGTAAGAATTTTAGCTGACTTCTCATCAAAAAGCAATGAAATCAAAAAGTCAGTGGAATGCCATCTTGGATGTGTTGAAATTTTGTAAAAAGAACATCAGAGTTCTTCTAGTCAGAAATATTCTTAAAAATCACCATGACATATAAACATCTACAGAAATATAAATACAAAATAAATTCATATCCAGCAAAGTCACAAGAAAAGAAATGCTAAAAGAAATTATCTAGGTTAAATCAAAACGTAATCACAAAGAAATCCTTTTATTTTTCAATCTGTTTGTATCTATATAATAGATTATTCCAATTTGAAAAAAAAAAGACCCTATTGTTAGATTATACATATTTTTAATCCAGGTTAACAGTCTTTGCCTTTAAATTGCCTTTATTTCATATGTTTAACTTAAGTACTGATATATAGGAAATAAAGCTTTGAATTTTAGTTTCTATTATTCTGTCTTATTTTTGTTTGTGTTATTTTCATCTCTTTATGTAGATGAAGCTTATTTTTAACTTTTCATGTTGAAATAATTACACATTTACAGGAGGTTGCAAAAATAGGACAGAGGTGACACATATCCTTTATCCAGATCCTCTCTATTATTACATCTTATGTTACTGTAGTACATCAAAACTCAGAAATATTAGTATAAATGTATATTTCTGACATTTATAGTTGTGCAATAATTACTAGAATCAAAGATACAGAACTATTTCATCACCACAAGACCTTACTCATACTACTTCCTTTAAAGTCACACTCATTTCTATCCCTTCTATTATCCCTAATCCCTGGTCACTATTAATCTTTATTTAATGTATATTATTTTGTCATTTTGAGAATGTGCTATAAACAGCATATGATCTTTAAAGATTGGCTATTTCACTGAGCATAATACGTTTAAGATCCATCCAGGTTATTGTAGTTTATTTCTTTCTACCACTGAGTAGTATTTTATGGTATAAATATATCACATTTTATTTTGTTATTCTCACTTTGAATATCTGGGTTGTTTCCAGTTTGGAGTGATAAAGCTACTGTGAGCAATCCTGTAGAGGTTTTTGTTTGGATATAAGTTTTCATTTTTCTGGAATAAATGTAGTACAACTGCTGGTTTGTATAAGAGTATGTTTAATTTTTAAGAAATTGATAGAGTATATTACTTTACATTCAAATCACCAATATATAAGAGATCCAGTTTCTCAACATTCTCACTCAAATTTGTAAGTCACTACTTTTTAAGTTTTAGCTATTTTAATAGTTGTGAATGATATTTCATAATGGACTTAATTCGTAATTTGCTATTGGTTAGTGATGTTGAACACTTTTTCATATGCTTATTGGTCATCTGCATATCCTCTTTAGTGAAATATCTTCACTTATTTTGCCCATGTTCTAATTAGATATTACTTTTTTCTATTGTTGACATCTGAGATTACCAGATAAAGGTCAATATTGCTTAGAAATACATATATGGGTAGTAAAAATTTAAAATAATACAAGGAAATGATTTTCATGCAACTCAGGACACTTGCTAAAGCTAAAGGAGAAAGAGTTGTGATAAAGATGGCACAAGCAAAGGCTCCTGGGTTGCAATCGGTGTTCTTTCTTGATATAGGTGTACTTTTTATTGAAACTGGTATTGATTTTATCATTGTTTTTTAAACTTATACTCATGTTTTTACTCTTTCCTTCATGTCTATTGTGAGGTACAGTATTTTTTAGTAATAACAAAAATGTGAGTATTCTGAAGCATTTACTAATTGTCAGACATTTTTCCAAATGCTTTCTTGAATTCACTGTGCCATTTAACCCTATCATCCCTACCAATGATCTCAAGAAGTAGCTACTATTATTATTCTACTTATGGATAAAGAGGCTGAGGTTCAGAATGGCTAATTTCTTTGCGGTATCTTGGCCAGTAAATGCCATAATTCAAATAAGCAACTACTTCTGTCTGATTCCAGTGGTTATATTCTTACCCATTATGCAAAAATAATCATTTTATTGGAACAATAATAATGTTTATTATTTCAGCTCTGATTGTTATTGAAGATTTGAAACACGTAAGAATTTGGAAAATAACTCATTAATAGCCACAAAGACTATGGTAATGCTATTTTAGAGATAGAATATTTTTATTTTAATAATTTGTAATTATATGAACTCTAGCTCTTACGAATAATTGTATATAGAAAAGTGATCATTCTACTGCTCTATGTTGTAACTACTGAATAAATTAAGACACATATCCATGCCATTTATTATTATAGTAAAAAATAAATATCAGTTTCTTCATAACCACTTTACTCAGAACTGATGGCATGGGTATGGAGGGAAGGTTTTGCCCGAAAACTGATAATATCATTAGAGTTGAGAACCCCATGATGATGCCTATGGCGGGTAGAGCTCATTAGCAAAAAGCCTCTAACCAACCTTTAATAAACTACACTCCTGCTGATCTGCGGCTGCTTTGCTCTTCAGGCTTCTCTCCTAGGAATTTAGAAAGAGATATTTAACAGTTTATATTTATTAGCTCAATGACGATAGAACTCTGACTTGCTCCAGGCCATGCAGTAGTTACAGAAGTACAGAGAAGAATAAAACTTTACTTCTACCTTCACAGCCTAGTGGAAGGACAGATTCTTTAAAGCTACTCTGTCATGACACAAGTAAGTGACGGTGGTAGAATTTGAACCCAGTTTCAAAACAGTTCTTAGCTTGCCTCTTATTCCTTCTTACAAAGAACAAATGATCTTTTTTTTCAGATGTTTTTCTTCTGAGTGACCGGAAAGGACAGGTAATCTAAAACTATTATTTTTACATCTGGATAATATAACACAGAATTAGAAAGGGCCAAAGCCAGCATTAGAGAATATACGGCTTGCTCAGAATTTATTTACTTCAACATCTAGAGGGAAAAGGAATAAAACCCTCCAGTGGCAACATTTAACTTCTATGTTTCTACAAATCTGCATGCAAAGCATATTAATTCTGCAATTATTCTTAAAAGTACAAATTTAATATTACTTGGTATCTTATAAAAGTTTGAAACAAAAATAAAGGCAGCATAATAAACAAAAATGTAAGAAACTTGGAGATTTTTCTCACCATCATGAAAACAAAACCCCAAATCACAGGCGCATATTGTTATTATGCACCATAACTGAGTTTACAAAATTTTAACTGAGTTTACATACCATAAACTGAGTGTACAAAATTTTAAGTAGGCTAGAAATTTCTCTTATAACAACCTATAGCAAATAAGACAAACCTTAAATTCACGTATCTACCTTTTTTTTCCCACAGCATTCAGGTGTCCATGAATAGAGCAAAGCGGTCATTCTGGAGAAAGCAAGTGCTTCTCCGCAATGGCACAAGGCTTCTGCCCAGGATAAGGCAGGCCATTAGGACACAATTCTAACTTTTATTTGGTACAGAGAGTAGAAAACTCCATGCTTCAAGGTTTGGTCAAAAACAATGACGATCTCAGGGGAGAGCAATTAAGAGAAGGCTGATAGTTCCATGATACAAGAAGAATGACAGAGTAGCCAGAAGTTTCACAGCAAGAACCAAGAAAAGAAACAGCTAAGAAGAGCACTCCTGAGATAACCATCACTCTTTGAGTCAGGAAGTCTGTGTGCATTATGAATACCTCCATTCAGGAGAAATCAGAGCTGGATGCAGGGCAGATTTACAAGCATTCCCCAGTCTGCACACAGACCCTCACTGGCACAAGCAGCTTAAACAAAACTTCTAATAAATCACACTCATCTCTCACAATCTGGAAGTCTACGTACATTTCCAAAGTCATGTCCTCACATGAATAGAGAATCTTCAAACTAGTAATCATCTATAACATAAAGTGAAGCAAAAATATATAAACTCCCTGAAGTGTGATAGCAAGCTTACACACACACACACAGACAGACACACACACACACACACAAACACCAACCACACACACCGCTAACCTTTTACCAGTACATGGCATACCCAGGGGCAAAACCTAAGTAGCCAGATGAAAACCTAAAACCAAGAAAATACAAATCTGAACAAGAACACCATAAGCTACATGTCGCTGTAGAAATAAACTGCATGATTAGTTCAGTCGAGTCACTGAACAAATAAGCAAATGTCCAAGCAAACAGCAAGCACAATAATTCTAGGGGTAGGGAAGGGGAAGAAAAATCAGCATCCAGAGATTCTACAGCATACCATTCAGTTTTCCACAAAAAAATATGTAAGCCATACAAAGAAACAGGAAAGTATGATCCACACACAGAAAATAAGCAGATAAAAGTCACCTTTGAAAGGACTCAAAGGGTAAGCTTAGAAGATAAAGATGTGAAAGCAGCTCCTATAAATATGTTCAAAGAACAAAGGAAACCATAGTTAAATAACTAAAGGAAGGTATAATGACAATGTTTTATCACATAGAGAATATAAATAAAGACATGTATCCTTGGTGCGGTGCCTCACTCCTACAATACCAGCACCTTAGGAGGCAAAAGTGGGCAAATTGCCTGAGGTCAGGAGTTTGAATCTGCCTTGCTAACATGATGAAACCCCATCTCTGCTAATACAAAAATTAGCCGGGTGTGGTGATGCACATCTACAGTCCCAGCTACTAGAGAGGCTGAGGCAGGAGAATCACCTGAACCCAGGAGATGGAGGTTGCAGTGAGCCACAACTGTGCCAGTGCACTCCAGCCTGGGCAATAGAGCAAGACTCTGTCAATAAATAAATAAATAAACCATGTAAATTATAAGAAAGCCAAACTGAAATGCTGGATCTGGAAGCATGATAACCCAAATGAAAACTCACTAGAGAGGTTTGACAGCACATTTGTGCTAGCAAAAGACAAAACCAGTAAACCTGAAGACAGACCAACGGAGATTATGCACTAAGCACAGGAAGAATAAAGGATGTAGATACAAGAACAGATACTCAAGAGAAATGTGGGACACTATGTATAATGGGAGTATCAGAGAAGGAGAGAGAATGAGAAAGAAACAGAAGAAATGTTTAAATAAATGGTGGCTGAAAATTTCCCAAATTTGTTGAAAAAACTTTGATCTGCACATGCAAGAAGCCAAATGAACTCAAAGTGGGATAGACACAAGGAGATTCACAGACACTTCATAGACAAAATGTTGAAATCCAGAGATAAAGGGGAAAGCTTAAAAGTAGAAAGAGAAAAAAAAGTCACTCATCAAATATAAAGGAACCCCAGTAACAGGAACAGCTGACTTCTAGCCAGAAAAAAAAAATATATGCAGGCCAGAAGGTAGTGGATGAACATACTCAAAATACTTAAAGTAAAAACTGTCCACCAGAATCTTATATCCAGCAAAACTAACTTTCAACATGAAAGTTAAATAATGATATTCCTAGATGAACAAAAACAGAGAATTTATTGCTAGCCCTTCTAATTTCCAAAAAATACCAGTAAAAGTTCTTCAGTCTGAAAGCAAGTGACTCTGAAAGTAACTTGAATTCACATGGAAAAAAAAAATACAAATAATGGTAATTTATGTAAATAATTACAAAACCAATATGGAATATTTCTTCTTCCTATCTTATTTTAAAGTCCAATATGCTATCCATTGCATGATAGAGCCACATCCTATCTTATTTTAAAACAAATTATATAAAACAGTATGTATGTACTTGTATTATTGGGTCTGTAACATATAGAAAAGTTATATACTTGATGGTAACAAAACAAAGGAGCTGGGTAGAAGCAAAGATTTTTGGAGAAAGGAAATGGCACAGGATGATAATTATAATACAGAAGCCAAAATTAAGAGAACTAGAAATAGAAAATAAGGTTAATATTAAAAAACTCTGTAAATATGGACTTGTTCTGCTTTGAGCTTTCTAAAGAGATTATATCAAATAAATAAATAATGTATTATTGATTGTATAACATATTTATGTATAACAATATTAACATAAAAAAGAGTTGCAGGAAGGGTGCAACATAGGATTAAAGTTTTAATTGGAACTAAGGGAATGTAAAGTCTGAATCCAATTGTGATATTGTGAGACCTGATTGACCATCAAGAAGTAACTACAAAATATATAATTAAAAGTATTAAAATAATAGAGTAGAAAATATTCATTTAATAGGGAATAAGAAAATGGAAGTGAAATAAAGAACAAAAAAGAGATATGAAAAAAGCAAAGTAACTGGTAGATGAAAATCCAGTAACATCAATAATAGGATCAAGTGCAAATGAAATAAACAGTCTTCACATATGGAGATGATGATGATACTGGTTCAAAAATACAAAATCCAGAGATTTTTTTTGCCAAGTTAGAGTGCAGTGGCACAATCATTGCCCACTTTAACCGCAAACTCTTGGGCCTAAGCAGTGAAATTCTCCCATCCCAGCCTCCTTAATAGCCAGAACTACAGGTGTGTACCACTAGGCCTGGCTACATTTTTTTTTTTTTTTAATTTTTCTTAGAGAAATAAAGTCTGTGTTGCTCAGGTTGGTCTTGAAAGCCTGGCCTCAAATCATCATCCTGCCCTGGCTTCCCAAAGTGCTAGGATTTTAAGGGATAAGCTACTGCACCTGGCTCAAAAAATGCATTTTTAAATCAATGGGCCAATAATAAAAAATTATCTTATGTAATCCAGTTTTTCCCAAACCTGAATTATTCTCTGAGTAAAAAACAATTAATTAAAACCAGTATTCCTTTTACTGAGATTTCTGTGTCCCTTGTACTGAGACTTCTACAGCTATGACACATTGAATTTATAGTATAATATACAAAGCAAACACTGTGTCTATAAAACATGACAAAATTATTGCCGGGGAGATTTTGGAATATCTGTTTTAGTTTATGACTAACAGTATCAGCTAAACAGTGTTCTATTGTCTATATTTAACTGAGTAATTTTGGACTGAATGCTATAAAAAGATGTGTTGACAATTTGATTTAATTGATTCATCTGACTTTGTAACCATCACCTTTATAATCCCCAAACCCAGTAAAAACCTTTCACTTGTAAGTCAGAATAGTCAATACTCAATCAAAAAATACTTTCCCTAAAATTAAACTGTAAAGATTTTGTCTAATTAGAAGCAAGAAGAATGATTGAAGTATTTCCAAAGGAAGGTTAATATTGAATATTTTCCTTATCTTTAGAATTTCTACATTATTTCAAGTATGTAAATTCATGATCCATTTAAATGTTCTATTGTACAAGTTTGAGTTTCATGTAATGTCTGTACTTCCCTGAGCAAAATAAAAATTTGAATATTATGGAAAATACAGTCATGTGTCATTGAGTAAGAATACATTCTGAGAAATGAACAGTTGGGCGATTTCACCACTGTGTAAACATCGAGTATTTCAAATAAACCTAGATGTTATCTCCTACTACACACCTAGGCTATAAGACATACCTATTCTTCCTACACTACAAACCTGTACAGTATGTTACTGTACTGGATAGTATAGGCAATTGTAACATAATGGTAAGTATTTTCGTATCTAAACTAGAAAATAAATGATACTATAATCTTATGGGACCAATGTTGTCTACAGAGTCCATCATTAACTAAAACATCATGATACAATGCATAACTCTCTGAGATTTTGTATATTATTATAACTATTTTATCCTAGTATATGTTCACAAAAAATTTCACTTAAATTTTGTGATTACAGTCCCCGTGGTCAGAAATAATGGTACATGCAAATGAATAATTATCTGCTTTCTTACGTATATGCCTTTAGTCACAGAAATGGTTTGGTTTTGATTACTTCAAAATTAATTCATTGTTTTCCTAGGTCACATCTTTATGTGAGTGAATAAATGAATACGTAAATGAGCAAATGAATTCTCGTGTCTATTTTGTTTTCACTAGAATCTAAACAGAAACTGAGCCTACCAAACACAGAAACAATTTTCATATACACATAAGTCACAGGACTTTTATTCTGAACTTCGTATCAAAATGAAAGAATTCCTATTCCATGGAAATTATATCAGTACAAGTTTTTAAATATCTGTCCTAGACACTTACTGTCACTCTTAGATGAATTTTATGCATTTAGTAGTTACGTATGATTCCTTGAGATAAACTGAAAAGATATATAATTCCCAGAAAACACCCTCAAGCTGAAGCCATTACAAAACTAAAGATTTCTTATTAAAAGGAATATGGATTATTTTGTAATTCAGTAAAGATATACTGAGTACCTAATATGAAGCATTATAGTAAAGCCTAATAATAAAACAATATACAATAGACATCACCCCAGTTCTCAGATACCTTACATATTAATACATGCCACTAGATGAGAATACATAAGACTTTCAGAGATATGGACAGAAAACAAAATGACTTAGATTTTGGAAAATATAACTTATAAAACAGTGTAATGCTTGATTCCTTCAGCGTAGTATCTTGAGGAATACACACTTATTTAAAGATGCAGATGTAATTCAATTAAAATCATTTGAGTCTATTTAACATTTTTTGAAATCTTCTTTGATCTCAAATTTCAACCCTTGAAGACAAATTTGATTATATAATTAACAAACTGTAGAATTATGAAAATATTTTTAGCTATCATAGCAAAGTAAAATATATTTAAGTTTGACTTCGTTGAAAGAAAAAAATTCTAACAATCTACATCTTCTATCTCTCCAGAAAGAAGTTAATAGTATCCCTGAGGCATTCACTCCATAGTCTCTAGTTCAGGAATTTTTTTTTTTTTTTTCAGTTCATTGTCCCCTTCTAAAGTACAAATTTGAGTGGTTTTATAAACAAACTGCTTAATATTTGCTTCTTTCCATAACTCAGTTTCCTCATCTGTAAGATGTGGATCATAAATGTGCTCACATCACTAGGTTTTTGTTGGAATTAAATAAAAACTGTATATAAAACATTAAAATAGAGTGCCATCAATTCAAAGGCTAATCCAACACTTTAGCTTTTAAGAGTCTAGTTTTTCTCATACACTCAGAAAACTCTCTCTTGTCATTGATTCTGTCTCTTCCACATGATGTGTTATCATTCTCAAGATAATTATCTTTGTCAAGATATTTTTTATCAGGCTACATATATACCTTCCCACTTGAAAAAAAAATCCCCTTCATATCTGTTCTGACATAAGGATTCATTTCTCTGTGCCTTTCCATAGCAAAGTATTCACCACAGTAATTTTAACTATGTTTCTTACTTCCCAATGTTTTTCATTTTCCTCCAACTAGGTTTCTATTCTCACAACTAAGAAAAATTGTACAAATCCAAGTCATCTATAACTTCCACACTGTCAAACCCACATGACTCAGTACATCTCTTTTCTAACTCTGTAAAGTACTTATGAACATCTATAATCCCTTTCCTTGGGTCTTCTAGTCAGTCATCAGCAACATCCCCTATATTCTCCATCTCTTCCCTATAATTTCATTTATTTTAGTGCATTAATCCAACCCCACCTATCACATGTTGATTTTCCTTCCTTAAGGTCTCTCAAAGATTGACTGTTTGCTTTCCCACAACCCACATACTTCTGGTCCTCAGTTAGGGTAGGTTTCCCTTGTTCTCAATTGGCATGGCCAAAGAATGCATCCTCTTACCCTTGAACCTGGAGACAGTTAAGGATCTCCTTCTGTCCTCCCTAAATACTCCCAGTTTGTATCACCCTCCTTAGTTGAGTCATCTACAGGGCAACTGCCCCACTTTTCTTTTAGATTTTACATCAAGATTCAATGTTATTTTCTACAGCATGACTATTATTTCACTTTTAATGATTTCACTATGTACATAAAAAATCCTTAAACACTGTGACTGATTTTCCTATGTGATACCAATTTCATTGAACAGAACAGTTCTTGAAGAAGCACACTGGAAAGCTGTGATCTGGAGCTTATGGGAGGCTTTAGAAAGAAAATAATATATATCTGGGCCTTAAAGATGAAAGAGATTGCACAAAACAAAAGAGGCTAAAGTGTAGGGGAATAAAAGGAGGCAATATGGCTGAAAAAATAATATGTAAGAATTATTTCCTTAAATAGACCTCAAAAGTATACTATTTCTCTACTTAAATTGTGTTCCCTCCCCTCTCTGTATATGAAATTCCTTCACGGCTTTCAAGCTTGGACCAGAACTTAAGACCTTCTTACCAACATTCCCCAACCATCTTAACAAAATGCCAAGCAGCCTACATTTAAATTCTGTGTGCTATCATCAGGATTATTTACTAAACACTTCTCATATATGAACTTTTTTTACATTCTTGTTTGTGTCTTCACATAACTTCCTCAGTGCATAGATTATGATGTGCTTACCAAGGGAAGGATGAGGCCTAACACATCTTTTATGTCTCTCCTTTCAATCAATGCTAATGGCAGGATAATGTATAAAGCAAGTTTTAAAAGGTGAACATCATGTTTCTGAAAAGTTTTGGCAAATATCAGTACATATATCATTGACAGTATACTTCTTACAACAGTAGGGATAAAGTTTGTTATAGGTCACACAGAGTCACAGTGACCTATATTTGCTTCTTCGAGCAAATGAGAATACAGAGGCTAAAAGACAGTAAATGGTACATCCCTATTACAGAGCCACAAGTCTGGAACTGAAATTTAAGTTTATTACTTCCTTAGTTATTATACTTTTTGTTATACCATTCTGCTTCACAACCATTACCATAATCAGTGGCATTATTATTATACTTTAGTAAGGATATATAAAACCAAATGTGTTTTATTAGAACCCTCAAACCTATTCACATGAGTCTAGACATCACTGTTGCTACTCATTTTACATTCTTTCCTTCTCATAAATTAATGGGTCCTTCAAGATGCATCGCCTTCCCTAAAAGTGTTAACATTTTTCAGTGCTCACATCTGTTTGCTGGAAAATTCCATTCATTAGGCAAATGATTGGTTGTATTAGTAAAAAATTTACTGGAAGATGTTATAATCCCAAGAATAAAATGAGGCCATGAACAACACAGCTTGATGACCCACGCTTTGGAAGCACTATAATTTCTCTGAAAGTACAATCAGAGTCAGACAATATGTAGCATATTGTAATAAAAATAAATTAATGTTATGCCATCATTTCTTTTGTTCGCATTATGTTTTTATTTTCTGTATGTCGTCCTAAGTTCTAAACTGCATTCTTTAAAAGAAACAGTGCTGTCACCTTGCTGATATCCTTGGACATTCAAGTGCTGAACTAAAGCTACTTTGATTGACACTTAACTACCACCAATTCCTGGGTCATATATTACTGATAACACTGATGAGGTTTATGGCTACATCTGATTGATTTGCCACACATTTTGTAGTGGTTTTGCTGTGCACTTAGCATGTGACAAAGGTGACATTCTGTATTAGTCCTTCTCATGCTGCTAATAAAGGCATATCCCAGACTGAATAATTTATAAAGGAAAGAGGTTTAATTGACTCTCAGTTCTGCAGGGCTGGGGAGGCCTCAGGAAACTTACAATTATGGTAGAAGAGGAAGCAAACAGGTCCTTCTCAGGGTGGGAGGAAGGGAAAGTGCCAAGCAAAGGGGGAAAAGCCCCTCATAAAACCATCAGCTCTCATGAGAACTCATTCACTCTCACAAGAACAGCATGGGTGTAACTGCCCCCATGATTCAATTAGCTACCACTAGGTCCCTCCCATGATATATGGGGATTATGGCAGCAACAATTCAAGATGAGATTTGGTAAGGGGACACAGACAACCCCTATCACATTCTCTGCTCTATAGCTGCTTATCAAGTGGCTTAGTCTGATTCTGCTCCTATACTCAAAGGCCCTAAACTAGACAGTTTATAAACAAAAGAAATTTGTTTCACACAATTCTAGAGACTGAGAAAGTCAATATCAAGGCACCAGCAGGTTCCATGTCTAGTGAGCTCTGCTTTCTGGTTCATAGACAATGCCTTCTTTCTTGCTCTGTCCTCATTTAGTGGAAGAAACTAGCTAGCTCTTATAATATGGTGGGATTAAATAAGCAGTAATTCCAATCATGAGGGCTTCCCCTCAAGATCTAACCACTTTCCAAAGATCTCACCTCCTAACACAACCACCTGGAAAGTTTAGATTTCAACCTATGAATTTGGTCCAGTGGGGAAATACAAACATTCAGACCCTAGGAACGAGCTTATAATTATAGAAGTAAAATTCCCTTAACCCAGCCTAAACTTAACCAGCTAAGCCTCTTTTCTTTTACAACGTAACTACTGATGTTTGTAACATCGTGAAAAGATGTGGTTATTAAACAGAAATCTTGCTCTTCAAATTGTGATCCAACAATCAGCAGCAGCCACAACTGAAAGCTTGTTAAAAATGCAGACGTCCAGGCCACAAATCTTGGCCTACTAAATCAGAATGTGAATTTTAACTCCTATGCACATTAAAATTTGAGAAGCTGCACTCTAGCATACCCAATCACTTCTGTTCCTTTTACCTGGGATGTATCCTTACCACATGTCAGTTGCATTTGTTCCCATATGCACAACTCTTTAAAAGTCTGTGTGTTGTTGTAATGAAAAAATGACATGAATCCAGAAAGAAAGGTAGTTAAAATTTTTATCATTTTTATGTGCTAAGTTATATACTTTGTCAAGGTTTAGCAAATATAAATCACGGCGATAAAGGACATTGAATTATTTGTAGGTAGAACAACCATTAATATTTAAAAAGGGGGGAAAATGTAAAAATACAAAGTGATGCTGAATTGGGATTGCTTCATATGTGGCTTTATGTGCCCATGTTAATGTAAATATATCAAAATAGGACATCCTAGATATTGCAGAAAACATGGCTTAGAACTTGTTGACCTATGTAAAAATACTTGTCAACAACGTACATCTCTATGGTTTGAATTAAAACAATAGATGGGGCCAGATCTCAGAGGCTCTTCAGGAAAAAATAGTCAAACATTATTCCAATCTTGCTTATATGATATTTTACACAGAGATAAGTAAACTATTGCTAAGTGGGAATATGAAATTCATGAAACTGAGTATAGACTAATGGAAAGAGTTTAAGTTCAGTTTTCTGTAATTCATTCATTCAACAAATATGTCCAGAAAATCTGCCAGAGATAAGAGCTGGACATACAATGTGAGCAAGACAGACACACTCCGTCTTCAGAGAGGTTCCCTTCACAGTGGTTCCCTCTGGCAGAGAGACATAACGCTGTAAAGTTGCTTGCTTTTATCACAGCTCAGTTTTCTACTCCAGAGAGACAATCTTATCTACTTCATGGAGTTTTGCTGAAGGTTAAGTGGGATTATGTTGTATCTAGAAGTTCAACAAATCTAATCTCCCTCTTTATCTTTGTTCAATATACAATAGAAATCATTGGAGTTTCTTGAGTAGAGGACTTCCATGAATCAGAGCTTCTTTTGAGAAAATCAATTTAACTTACAGAACAATTAGTTTAGGTGGGAAGTAATGCATGGTGTTCTTTATTAGCAAAATATGGGAGACAATTTACAGTGAGAACTCAGTTTTCCTGACTGAGGCGAGTTCTCAGCTAGTCTTTGGAGTTCAACCTAAAGCACTAAATCTCTTACCCTCCCACCAGCTCTACTTCTCCAATCATCTGTAGTTTTATTTTTGAGTTGCAAGCAAAAAGCGAATAACCTCTTTGGAATATTTCTTGTTCCTAAAAAGCTATAAATGTCATTTTTATGTGATTTTTAGAGAAATACTTTGTAAAATAAAAATTACATAAACATAGTCCAATCATTGGTAACCACACCTTCTAAACAAAGCTCTCTTTCCCAGAAAATTTCTAACTTGTATGAGTACTTAATGCATCCAACACTTTCAACACCACTATCTCCCACCTTGCCCTCCAACACATGTTCCCATATCCTCTTATGATTAGCATCTTTCTAGATTCGCTTCCATTCGGTCTCTCGCCTACTTCTCATTTATCCCAAGCCATCTTTTAACAAACGTTATTCAGTATTTGTTTTATAAATCATTCCTGTTTTATAAACAGTCAACAGAAATGGAAGGTATTTGTTTCAATTAAATCAAGTTCTCTATTTCTCTGCTACTAAGATATATAAATTATAAAGCTCTAAAATGTTTCTTTGCCTTAGAAATCTACTTCTCTTTTAAATATAGATTTGATAGCAGAGGGGATGCTAGCAAAAATGAGCACAAATGTAACACAATTTCAGAGATTTTTATCTTCAAAATAATTACTAAATGTATTATGTTTTATAGACCTACATCTAAAAATTAGCTTGGCTGGGCATACTGGCTCATGCCTTTAATCCCAGCATTATGAGAGGCCAAGGCAGGAGGATTGCTTAAGCCCAGGAGTTCGAGACCAGTCTGGGCAATGTAACCAGAATTTCTCTCTACAAGCAACAAAGAAATTATCCAGGCATGGTGGCATGCACCTGTGCTCCCAGCTACTCAGAAGATAGAGGTAGGAGGATTACTTGAGCCTGGGAGGTTGAGACTGCAGTGAGCCATGATTGTGCCATTACACTTCAGCCTGGGCAACAGAGTGAGGCCCCATCTCAAAAAAAAAAAAGGTTTTTTAATAAATAAAAGTTTTTAAAAAATTAATTTAATGTCATTCAATTGGAAGAGTATGGACTTTAGAGTGAGGAAGTGAATTTGAAATGATGCTCTGACACTTACTAGTTCTGTAATATCAGGCACATCATCTAGTTACGGACCTTCGATTTCTTCATTTTCAAAGAAAGTTTTTCCAATAGTATAGAATTGTTATGAATATTAGATGTAATAGCCAAATGCCATATAATAAACAATAAAGTATGTGTTTTAGTTGAAAGACAATGTTAACTATTTCCAAAAAGTTTACTTCTTTTTCGAAGGCAATTTATTTTTGTTCATAGTATTCTGTTCTAGTATTTAAATTTGTGTAACTTACATATAAATTGACCAAAGTTTTGCACTTTTTGCCAGAATCAATGACCTTTCCATGTATTAAAAAATACTTATTCTATCTGCATATATAATGTGACCAGTGATAAATTCTGCACATTTTTGCACAAAAAACTGAAAACATATGTTCTGTTTGAATTCTCATTGCTGCCCAATGATTTGGGAACTATTTCAGAATGATAACTTATGTGACAGTTCTGAAAATTTAAGGAATTCATAAAATATATAAGAAACATTTGTGTCTCTCAAGTTTTTTTAATCCTAGACTGAGTCCTTAATCCTAGAAATACTCATAAGGTATCTGTGATTCAAAATGTCATGTTTACTTATGCTGTGCTTATAATTCTGTGAACCTTGAGACCACACTGCCCTTATACACTCTTTGAACACAATTTCTTGAAACTTCCATTTTGTCTCATGATTCATCCAAGTAACTGCTTATTCTGTTTTCCCCTTTCAGAGAAGATGTTAATATTTCCCTCCAATTCTGAGGTGTTAAGAAGGACCAGAGAATGAATCAATTCAAAAGCAGCATTCTCTTAGGGGTATATTAAATATAATTAACATGTCATATTATAAAATATTGGTCCAGGTGCTGCACTGAAGAATGAAAGTAGTGCTCTAGGAGTGTGCCTGTCCAACAAATGTGGATGTGACTTCAGACCTAACAAGAATACAGGAAAGAGAATCACGTAAGTGGTCAAAAATTCAGCACAATTGCAATACCGTGGCTACCACAGAGGTCTCTGAGAATTAAGTGTAATTTCAGGCAAATTATTGGTCCAAACAAACAACACTTACTTTTGGGATTGTATTGCTTCTTTTTAACTGTTTACCTTTTAAAATCCTCATTTCTCCCCCTTTAATCTTAACATATTTGAAGAGAGAGAGGAGGTTAATTTGCATTTCTCCACCAGAGGGTCAGGGACCAACCACATTTCCACTGTGCCTCTCTACTTCTTCATTTATTTCTGCTTTCTCCCTTTATTCATTTATAAAATACTTGAGCACCTGTTAAATAGTTAGCACTGTGCTCAATGCCATCTGCCACATCATAAAATGGAGACATTTTCTCCAGCATATTGCCTGAACAATAGCAAAATGACATAATAAATTCCTGGGAGGCTAAGCCCATTATCCAAATCACTTATGAACACATACACAACCACAGACAGAGTTTGTTTACCTTAGAATGAATATAATCTGATGAATCCATATGCAGTGTAAGTGTATTCGTAATATCTTAATCCAGAAACTTGTAATCTCTTCACCCAGAAAAGTCAGGAGCAATTGCTACATGGACAGGATTTGGCATAATGTTATGCCAGATGACATAGCAAATACTCTGCCTTAAAGTTTTCTGTAGACCCCAGGGTGGTTTTAACTTTGACAAGACTGCCAAAAAAGATAATGAAAGGTTTTTCCTACTTACATGTTAAGCATTCAGATGTTAGAATAAATATACCACAAATTATATACATACTACAATAATCATTTAATAACAGTTTTTGCATTCTGTGGCAAATATAAAACACCTTTAAGTAATAACAGGAGTACTAAATAAGCTAAATGTCTACCATAAAAGCTTTTGGAAAATATTACACAAGTCCAGACCACTGTGATAAAAACTGAATTGATAAATATTATCAAAAGAACTAGTTCTAATTTAAATTATAGCTTCATAAAAATTATTTTCCAACTAAAAATTAATAATTGAAATGCAAAATCAAATTTGCTTAAGTATAATACATGAGTCCTTATGCTAAATAAAATTAAGTTCATTAAAAAATTCCAAGCCATGACATTTTCTAGGATTTAAGAAGTAGTGCTAAACTCTCACTTGCTCCTGTAATTTTTTCTTTATTTTTTGATTAATATGGCTCTATTAAACCTGTAGGATTTTAAAATTCAACTCTATATTTGAGTCTGTGCATGTCACTTATTCATTCCTCACTTGATAGCAAATCATTCAAGTGAAAATACACCAGCAAAATCCTGAGCAATTTGAATGCGAATTAAATCAATACAATAAGATAGAAGAATTTTCCCTTGTAAAGAGTGCAAGTTCAGGCAGCTGTTCAGGATCCTTATTTTGTTTAATCTTAGTAGTATAGCTATATTTAAGGCATTCATTGCAAACATCATTTATAAGTGTGATGAAGCCCAGAGCAATAAGACTTATAACCAAAAGGTGAATGTATTCAGGAAACTAAAGAATAGATACCAGTTCTCATTCTAAATTAAGTTGAAACAACATGTCACATGAAAATCATGAAGTTAGCCATAGAAATCAATATGAAAAGTTACTTTCTGTTCCATCATTTGCTCATACAACTAACAATGATAGAGTATGAGTGTAGTTGAAAAAGTATAGTGTGGATATAAATTTTTTCAGAATATTCTAATGAATAATTCCAAAAGATAAGGTGTTTTTCCATGAGTTTCTCTTTGTTTCTGAGGTAAGATTAATCTACAATGAAAATGAACACCAACAAAGCAGCAGCACTAGAGTATCAAATTCCAAACATGAGATAGGTATTAAAACATGTTTGAAACCAATTTGAATCACCTCTACATTTTAACATAAAACATTTTTAAGGAAAAGCAGTACAACTAAATAAGTTAAATGTTTATGGGAAAATCTTACACAAATCCCAATCACTGTTGTAAATAATTTAATCAATACATATTATTAAACATTTGCATTTTAACAGGCTATTGGGCCAGGCAGGTTTTGGGGTACAGAGATGAACAAAGCACTCCGTAGTGTCAGGGGAGTGGGGCCCCTGATGTAAGCAAAGAATTAACTGCACAGTGTGGCTGGAGACCATACAGGTATATATAATGTCTTGGGAACAAATAGGAGAAAGTTCCTAATTGTACCTAGAACAAGGCCAAGGGATTCACAAAAGAGAAAAGACCTGAACTGAGAGGAGAGAACAAGAAGATTCTCATACTTGCTTCAAAATTACAAAGATTCTGGGCACACAGCAAAGGCTCCCAAAGCCCAGAGACCACCAGTGAGGGAGGTGTGACTTGAGAAAGGTTAGAGCATCTCAGTCCACTTGAACCGGTAACCAGTCTTAGTGACTGACTGACTAGTAGTCCAAGTGAAGCTGCAAGATCTACAGTACTCACAGGTTTAATCTACTACTTGGAAATCTTTGGTATACCCTCTGGTAATCTACTAGACACATGCTCTGGGCTTAACACATAAGAGAGTTGTTATTACATAGGTTCAATATCCACTTAGCAGTGGGTCTCTACCTGGTCACAGACAGAATTAACAAAATGTGTCCAGAGTTCCTATCTATCTCCCAAGCTGGTTGCTCCCAAGACATTATATATGCCTGTATAGGTCTCCAGCCACACAGTGCAGTTATTCCCAACCTGGTTGGGAGACAGAATTATTGCTCTTTCTCTATCTACCTGCTAATATTACTCCTCTTCCGTGCATTTTCTCTGACTTCTTCTGAATCACTATCTCTCCCTCCATTTCTCATGGCCTTAGCATCTGGTAAAACTCCAGAAAGTGTGAAATAAAATGGTCCTTGCTCTAGTTTTTATTTTCTTTTTTTAATTCCTGAGATTGCAGAAAAGAAAGACAAGTCATCAAAACCAAGGTCAGAGAACAAGTTAAAATGCTCTTGGAGAATTGGCTTTCAGGACAGAGGAAATGAGGTTTATCTGGCAAAACTGAGCCAAGGCAGAAGCCAAAGTCAGATGGATTAGGGTAATCAAAGCCAAAGACAGGCAGTACTGATAGAAAGGAATTTAATCAGGAGAAAGAGCCCAAGTATATGGAAGATTGGATCTAGAGACAAAATCATGGCCTTTTTAAAAGGACAGAATCTGTCCCAATCTCCCCCTTCTTAATACACAGAGGTAAGATACTGAGTTTTGAATGTATAGAATCCTTCTAGTTTATTATGGCTATTCTGATAAACTACTGTGTTAATAGTAGATGTTTTCTTTTGAAATAAATATATGTTCAACCCTCCTGTATCATTTCAGTGATTTCTTGCACCAAGGCAAGCAGATGACGAAGACAATTTTTGGTAAACAAGACTGCTTCTCTTCCTCAAAAATCACATCTATGATATATTCATATCCATAGGTTTGTGAGTAATAGTTTGCCCCTAAGTCAAACACCCCCATATTACTTGATCCATGTAGGTGGAATGGAAGGGGTGAAGGGGAGAGTATGTAGTAAATGTTAACCAATGTTAATTTAAAACCACACTAAATAAGTTGATTTACTAAGAGAAGAACTAGAAATTCACATAAACCACATAAGAATCGTCTTCTCTCCTGGTTCTTTTTTCACCTGACCAAGGGCTGCTTTATTCCCTAAATGACACTCAATAATGAACATCAGAAGTAATCTGGAAAAATGACCTTACTTACATAAGTAATAAGCAAATTAATCTATTCATCTGTATGATGCCACCTACATAAATTGCTAGCTCCAGATAAAATACAAAATACAATCGTAGTTCCTTTAAGGTTTCATTTCATTTGCATGTCCAAAATAATGTGTTCCTTTGAAACAACACATTTCAAAAGCAAGCAATAACCCAAAACTGTTATATCTGATAAAATCAAAACAGAAACAAAAAGACAGTTATTATTGTCTACACTGTATACGTACTTTTTTACTTTAAGGATAAATGCATGCACAAGTTACACATCACAGAACATGCCTTAAACAATAGCCTCAGCCCCCTCAACTCTTGACATAATGCTCTATTTGGGTCCTTAGAAGTGGCTTATCAGAAAGTATTAGGGTGAGAAATGACATTCACTCACTAATGTGTTAGTTTGGTTCAGACATAGTACATTTCAGGAGTTAAGAGTCCTAGGCTTGTCCCAAACTCAATGAGAAAGGCAAGCCCTGGACAAGTCCTGCTGTACCTTCTTACTATGATACACCATAATCACAAACATTTTCACACATAATATTTTTACACAGAAAAAGATAAAAGTCAGCATTCTAGAGTGCTCATTGTGTTTGTGGAAGGTGGAAAAGTATCACCATCAAATTGTACAGTTTGGAAGTTATTAACGAAGCCCAACAAAAATTTCATTTTCTCCCACCCAATTCCCTCCCCAAGTCACAGCCAATCTCCTGGATCCCACAAAAGGAAAGCCTTCCATTGCTCTGAACTGTGGAGCCAACCAAACAGGTCCTGCTTCTGTTTCCCCTCAATTCGTATCTGATGATAGCTCATTTTACCCACCTGAAACTAATCAGAACCTTGAGTCAAATTATTACCCGGAGGAAAGCACAATGAATACAGATACTCGGTGAAGACTAGTCAAGGGAATCCCTTATGAGCATTTAGCGCTAGCCTCCTGGTAATCCATAGGAATCCTATCTGAAAAGCTGTGATTCCAGAACAATATCCCTGAGTGAAACGGAAGCAGATTTTTTTCCCACTATGCCTGGTGTAATGAGGAAAAGGAAGACTTCAACAGAAGGACTTTAGAACAGAAGGTTATTTAATTTCTTCATTGAGCTATGCTTCTATTCAGAACCTATTTTAAAAGTTCTATTTTTTCAGTACTCTGACAAAAAAAATGCGTTTTTAACATTAAGCTGTTCTGTGTTAGGTGTCTCACCTTTTCTCAAGGGTATTCATTAAATTTACAGAATAAATGGCATTTTGTGGAAATTTGTCCTGGGGCTAGCTGGTCTGTTCTTGAGTGGTGGAAGGCAAAGTGACACTGCTGATACAAAGACATGTCTGTCCAGGCAGAGAAACCATCAAGGAGGGAGAGGTGGTTGGAGAAAGCCTACCTTTCCAAAGAATACAGAGGTTCTAAGTGACAACTGTGTTATCCGAGGACAGCATGATTCATGACTGGTGGGGAAATAAAAATAGACATTGGGTCACAGATTTCTGCTTTTGTTCCTGAGTATATAGACATTAAATTACACCAATCCAATCATTCAATAAATACCATTCAGTCAAATAATGCCTGACTCATCATCTTTTTCTTTTTTTTCTGTACCAGATAATTCTTCCTCTACCTTTCTTTTGTATATAGATTATGTGATACTCGCCCCAATTTAATCACCTAAAGAACAGAAAAAATAAAACCCCCATTGAGAGCAAAATATGAAATAAAGTCTGAATTTGAAAATTAATAGAGATACACAGTACCAAAGCTTAATGTCTATCTGGCTTGTACCATGATACACAGATTCAGGTTTTGTGGGGTTGAAAGATTACCCAATTGCAGTGGAGTTTTAGAAAATATAATCACAAATAAAAAATGAAGTATAAACATAAATGTACATTTATAAAAGAAAATAAATTATTTTTAAAAGCCAACAAATATATCATCATACATATTAGGAAATAATGTTGTATTTATATTAATTAACTGCCTGATTACTCTCCATAATATACTTTTGTTTTTACAGTCTTCTGGCTGAATTCTCTTGATCTTCTCTATCGATGATATTGTAATATTTTCTAGAGGGACAGTAGAAAAATAATTCAGGTTTTTCTCTAGTTTAATTATTAATTTAGAAAGTTAATATAAAATTAAGGCTTACATGAGAGTAAATCAAAATAATTTTAAGTTCTATGTTGTACTGAATTATGTAATATGTAATCAAATTACTCATACTATATACATTGATTTATTGATGAGTATTTGTAGTTTTTTGTTCTTTTGTTTTTGTTTTTTACTAGAACTCTTGCTTCTTCTGATATTTTAAGTGCACTGATGGTGTTTGCATGCTCTCATTGGATAGAAGTACCAGATTTCATCAGGAAAAAAAAGTGTCAATGTGTCAAATATACTAAGATGCAATTCAATGTGTTTGAGAAAAAAATAGCAGCTTCACATAAAGGAACACTAGATATTTAGAAAATTGCTATAAGCTTGTACCCTACAACAAAATTTTGAATTGTTTTTTAACTGCCTATTAAAAAGCACATTAAATTTATAATTTTAATACTATGTCAAGTACATGACTCAAAGTAAAAAATTTTTATTATGAGTAGTGGTCAATGCAAATTAAACTCTTCATTTATATTTTACACGTCTGATGATTGGCAAAAATATCTCTAGGCAGCTTCCAGTATATCTAAGTTTAAGCCTAGTTTGTCTTCCACTGCCTGTAAACTTCTGGTACTGAGTGTCATGGAACATATTCATGTCCCAACACAGCACCTGACCCTACACTTTCTTCTGATAAATCCAGATGTTGTATTGTTGTATTAGGGTGAAACGGTAAATGTGTATGTGAAACAGGTTCTGTGGTAGGAAAGAGAAAACCTATTTTACATACAGATTTACCATTTCTGCTGATCTTCATTTTTAGCATGTAGATACAAATTTCCATCTGATACATATTCTTTCTTCCTAATGAAGTTCCCTGGGGGAAGATGGCCGCCTAAGAACAGTGCAGGACTTCAGCTCCCAGTGAAAGTGCAGAGGGTGAGTGGACACCGCATTTCCAGATGAACTCTTATTGCCCATAGACCAGGAGATACCCAGGCAGAGGGGTCGCCAGCGTCGCAGTCCCAGCCGGTGCAGCTCTTTTGGCCCCCGCAGGGCTGATTCCGCCCGCGCGGCTGCTGTGACCACTCCCTGCTGCTGCGGTTCTCCATACAAAAGCCACTGGTCTGGGAGCCCTCTTAGCTGGCGAGCAGAGCCCTGAGACGGCAGAGTTGCCCATTCATCTGAAATAGCAAGTCAGGCCAGGAGATTCCTAGGCAAAAAATCCACCAAGAGCTGACGCCGCAGTTCGAGCCGACTCCGCAGTTCGAGCCGACTCCGTGAGTGGCAGCACGGGAGATCCCGGCGCCTTTTCAACAAGCGACCGGAACACTGGGTCCTTCAACTTAAAAGAAAAGACTCTGAGTCAGGGAGCCAGGTGATCAGGCTCAGTTGGTCCCACCCCTCCACCCCCAACAACAAGGAAAACAAAAACAGTAATTGGAAACCCTCTGGGTTGAGCCTTTCAAACCAAGCACAGCTGAACCGGGATGGTCCAGCTCTGTGGGGGAGGGGCTTCCACGATTACTGAGACTCTCCACCTCTAAGGAGGCAGGCTACCGTTGCCGAGGCAACCTGCCACAACAGAGAGAGTCCACCATAACAGAGGCGGGGCCACCATTGCTGAGACAGTTCTAACTACGCCCATATAAAAAGGACTACAGGGAAGAGCTCAGGGCAGCTGGGCAGAGCCCACAGCAGCTCAGCAAAGCCCCTGCGGGCAGGCAGTGGCTAGGCGTGCTGCTAGCTGGGCGGGTCAGACCTGAAAGAAAAACCAAAAAAGGCAGTAGTGCGACAGAAACTCATAAAGCTCCAACTCCCTGGGACAGAGACAGACAACAGGTGGATAAACCCACAAAAATGGGAAGAAACCAGCGCAAAAAGGATGAAAACTCCCGAAACCAGAACACCTCACCTCCTAAAAGGGATCACAACTCCTCACCAGCAAGGGAACCAGACTGGATGGAGAAGGAGGGTGATAAAATGACAGAATCAGACTTCAGAAGGTGGGTAGTAAGAAACTACAGTGAGCTAAAAGAACATGTTCTAACAGCACGCAAAGAAAAGAGGAACCTTGAAAAAAGATTGGACGAACTGCTGACGAGAATGGACAGCATAGAGAGGAGTATAAGTGAATTGATGGAGCTGAAAAACGCAACACGAGAACTTCGTGAAGCATGCACAAGCTTCAACAGCCGAATTGACCAAGCAGAAGAAAGGATACCAGAGGTCGAAGATCAACTCAATGAAATAAAAAGAGAAGGCAAGAACAGAGAAAAAAGCGCAAAAAGGAATGAACAAAATCTTCAAGAAATGTGGGACTATGTGAAAAGACCTAATCTACGTCTGATAGGTGTACCTGAATGTGATGAAGAGAATGAATCCAAGCTGGAAAATACTCTTCAGGATATTATCCAGGAAAACTTCCCCAACCTAGCAAGGCAGACCAATATTCAAATCCAGGAAATACAGAGAACACCACAAAGATATTCCTCAAGAAGAGCAACCCCAAGGCACATAATTGTCAGATTCACCAGGGTTGAAATGAAAGAGAAAATGCTAAGGGCAGCCAGAGAGAAAGGTCGGGTTACCCACAAAGGGAAGCCCATTAGACTCACAGATCTCTCAGCAGAGACCCTACAAGCCAGAAGAGATTGGGGGCCAATATTCAACATCCTTAAAGAAAAGAACTTTCAACCCAGAATCTCCTATCCAGCCAAACTAAGCTTCATAAGTGAAGGAAAAATAAAATCCTTTGTGAACAGGCAAGCACTCAGAGACTTCATCACCACCAAACCTGCTCTACAAGAACTCCTGAAAGAGGCTCTACACATATAAAGGAACAACCAGTACCAGCCACTCCAAAAACACACCAAATGGTAAAAGAGCATCAACACAATCAAGAATCTGCATCAACTAACCAACAAAACAGCCAGGTAGCATCAAAATGACAGTATCAAATTCACACATAACAATACTATCCCTAAATGTCATTGGACTAAATGCCCCAATCAAAAGACACAGACTGGCAAATTGGATAAAAAGCCAAAACACATCAGTGTGCTGTATCCAGGAAACCCATCTTACATGCAAGGATACACAAAGGCTCAAAATAAAGGGATGGAGGAAGATCTACCAAGCAAATGGAGAGCAAAAAAAGGCAGGAGTTGCAATTCTCATCTCTGATAAAATAGACTTTAAAGCAACAAAGATCAAAAGAGACAAAGGACATTACATAATGGTAAAAGGATCACTGCAACAAGAAGAGCTAACGATCCTAAATATATATGCACCCAATACAGGAGCACCCAGATACATAAGGCAAGTTCTTAATGACTTACAAAGAGACTTAGACTCCCACACAATAATAGTGGGAGACTTTAACACCCCATTATCAATATTAGACAGATCAACCAGACAGAAAATCAACAAGGATATCCAGTACCTGAATGCAGACCTGGAACAAGCAAACCTAATAGACATTTACAGAACTCTCCACCCCAAATCCACAGAATATACATTCTTCTCAGCACCACATCACACCTACTCTAAAATTGACCACATAATTGGCAATAAATCACTCCTCAGCAAATGCAAAAGAACAGAAATCATAACAAACAGTCTCTCAGACCACAGTGCAATCGAGTTAGAACTCAGAATGCAGAAACTAACTCAGAACCGCACAGCTTCATGGAAACTGAACAACTTGCTCTTGAATGTCGACTGGATAAACAATGAAATGAAGGCAGAAATAAAGATGTTCTTCGAAACCAATGAGAACGAAGACACAACATACCAGAATCTCTGGGATACATTTAAAGCAGTCTCTAGAGGAAAATGTATAGCAATGAGTGCCCACGTGAGAAGAAAGGAGAGATCTAAAATTGACACCCTATCATCAAAATTGAAAGAGCTAGAGGAGCAAGATCAAAAAAACTCAAAACCTAGCAGAAGACAGGAAATAACTAAGATCAGAGCAGAACTGAAGGAAATAGAGACACAAAAAACTCTTCAAAAAATCAATAAATCCAGGAGCTGGTTTTTTGAAAACATCAACAAAATAGACCACTAGCCAGATTAATAAAAAAGAATAGAGAGAATAACGAAATTGATGCAATAAAAAACGATAAAGGTGATATCACCACAGATTCCACAGAAATCCAAACCATCATCAGAGATTATTACAAACAACTCTATGCACATAAACTAGTAAACCTGGAAGAAATGGATAAATTCCTGGACACCTGCATCCTCCCAAGCCTAAACCTGGAAGAAGCCGAAACCCTGAATAGACCAATAACATGGTCTGAAGTCAAGGCAGCAATAAAGAGCCTACCACCCAAAAAAAGCCCAGGTCCAGATGGGTTCACAGCTGAATTCTACCAGACATACAAGGAGGAGCTGATACCATTCCTTCTGAAACTATTACAGACAATCCAAAAAGAGAGAATCCTTCCCAAATCATTTTATGAGACAAACATCATCCTGATACCAAAACCCGGCAGAGACTCAACAAGAAAAGAAAATTTCAGGCCAATATCCATGATGAACATAGATGCAAAAATCTTCAATAAAATACTGGCAAACCGATTGCAACAGCATATCAAAAAGCTCATCCACCATGATCAAGTAGGATTCATCCTGGGGATGCAAGGCTGGTTCAACATACGCAAGTCCATAAACGTAATTCACCACATAAACAGAACCAAAGACAAAAACCACATGATTATCTCGATTGATGCAGAGAAGGCTTTTGACAAAATTCAACAAACCTTTATGCTAAAAACCCTCAATAAACTAGGTATTGACGGAACGTATCTCAAAACAATAAAAGGTATTTACGACAAACCAACAGCCAATATCGTACTGAATGGGCAAAAACTGGAAGCATTCCCTTTGAAATCTGGCACTAGACAAGGATGCCCTCTCTCACCACTCCTATTCAATATAGTACTGGAAGTTCTAGCCAGAGCAATCAGGCAAGAAAAAGAAATAAAGGATATCCAAATTGGAAAGGAGGAAATCAAATTGTCTCTATTTGCAGATGACATGATTGTATATCTGGAAGACCCCATCATCTCAGCCCAAAATCTCCTGAAACCGATAAACAACTTCAGCAAAGTCTCAGGATACAAAATCAACGTGCAAAAATCACAAGCATTCCTATACACCAGTAATAGACTTCAAGAGAGCCAAATCAAGAACGAACTGCCATTCACAATTGCTACAAAGAGAATAAAGTACCTAGGAATACAACTAACAAGGAACGTAAAGGACCTCTTCAAGGAGAACTACAAGCCACTGCTCAACAAAATAAGAGAGGATACAAACAGATGGAGAAACATTCCATGTTCATGGTTAGGAAGAATCAACATCGTGAAAATGGCCATACTGCCCAAAGTAATTTACAGATTCAACGCTATTCCCATCAAGCTACCAATGACCTTCTTCACAGAACTGGAAAAAAACACCTTAAACTTCATATGGAACCAAAAGAGAGCCCGCATAGCCAAGTCAACTCTAAGCAAAAAGAACAAAGCAGGAGGCATCACACTACCGGACTTCAAACTATACTACAAGGCTACAGTAATCAAAACAGCATGGTACTGGTACCAAAACAGAGATATAGACCAATGGAACAGAACAGAGGCCTCACAGGAAATACAACATACCTACAACCATCTGATCTTCGACAAACCTGACAAAAACAAGCAATGGGGAAAGGACTCCCTGTTTAATAAATGGTGTTGGGAAAACTGGCTAGCCATGTGCAGAAAGCGGAAACAGGACCCCTTCCTGACACCTTACACCAAAATTAACTCCAGATGGATTAAAGACTTAAACATCAGACCTAATACCATAAAAACCTTAGAAAAAAATCTAGGCAAAACCATTCAGGACATAGGTGTAGGCAAGGACTTCATGACCAAAACGCCAAAAGCAATGGCAACAAAAGCCAAAATAGACAAATGGGACCTAATCAAACTCCACAGCTTCTGCACGGCAAAAGAAACAGTCAGTAGAGTGAATCGGCAACCAACAGAATGGGAAAAAATTTTTGCAGCCTACCCATCTGACAAGGGGCTGATATCCAGAATTTACAAAGAACTAAAGCAGATCTACAAGAAAAAAACAAACAAGCCCATTCAAAAATGGGCGAAGGATATGAACAGATACTTTACAAAAGAAGACATACAGGAGGCCAACAAACATATGAAAAAAATGCTCATCATCACTGGTCATCAGAGAAATGCAAATCAAAACCACATTGAGATACCATCTCACACCAGTTAGAATGGCGATCATTAAACAATTGGGAAACAACAGATGCTGGAGAGGATGTGGAGAAATAGGAACACTTTTACACTGTTGGTGGGAATGTAAATTAATTCAACCATTGCGGAAGACAGTGTGGCGATTCCTCAAGGACCTAAAAATAGAAATCCCATTTGACCCAGCAATCCCATTACTGGTATATATCCAAAGGATTATAAATCATTCTACTACAAGGACACACGTGCACACAAATGTTCACTGCAGCACTGTTTACAATAGCAAAGACCTGGAACCAACCCAAATGCCCAACGATGATAGACTGGATAGGGAAAATGTGGTACATATACACCATGGAATATTACGCAGCCATCAAAAACGATGAGTTCACGTCCTTTGTAGGGACATGGATGAACCTGGAAACCATCATTCTCAGCAAACTGACACAAGAGCAGAAAATCAAACACCGTATATTCTCACTCATAGGCGGGTGTTGAACAATGAGAACACATGGACACAGGGAGGGGAGCACTACACACTGGGGTCCGTTGGGGGGAAATGGGGGAGGGGCGGGGGGGGTGGGAAGGTGGGAAGAGATAGCATGGGGAGAAATGACAGATACAGGTGAGGGGACGGAAGGCAGCAAACCACACTGCTATGTGTGTACCTATGCAACAATCTTGCATGTTCATCACATGTACCCCAAAACCAAAATGCAATAATAAAAAAAATTTTTTTTTAATTTAAAAAAAAAAATTTTTTTAAATAAAAAGAAGTTCCCTTAATGATTCTCATAGTGCAAATTTGCTGCTGCTATTACCTTTGGATCTCTGAAAAAGTCTTTGTTTCACTTTTTTTCTTTTTTTTTTTTTTGAGACAGAGTTTTGCTCTTGATACCCAGGCTGGAGTGTAATAGTGCAATCTCGGCTCACCGCAACCTCCTCTTCCTAGGTTCAAGCGATTCTCCTGCCTCAGCCTCCCAAGAAGCTGGTATTACAGGCATGCACCACCATGCCCAGCTAATTTTGTATTTTTAGTAGAGACAGCGTTTTCCATGTTGGTCAGGCTAGTCTCCAAATCCCGACCTCACATGATCCACCCACCTCAGCCTCCCAAAGTGCTGGGTTTACCTTTCCTTTAAAAAGATGTATTTACTGAATAGAAATTCTGGGTTGAGAGGGTTTTACTTCCCCTTTCAGTATGTGCTCTAGTTTGTATTGTTCATAGTCCACTTATGTTTTACCCATTTCAGGACTGGGAGAACTTTCCATAGGTCAGCTTCTGGAACATATATTTCAAAAACTCTTTTCTCCACTACCATCTCTACACTTCCTATATGAGTGTCTATTGTGATTTGTATATATCTATACACTATGCAATGCCTTTTTGCTTCTAACTGCTTTTAGGATTTTCTCTTTGTCACTGGTTTGTTAATGATGGCCTTCATTTTTCTTGTGCTCAGGCTTCTTTGCACTACTGTGACATTATACTGTAAATCAAATTTATAAATTTTTTAACTATTATTTTTTCATCTATTTTTTTCTGGGCTTTTTCACAGACTCCAGTGGTATACATTAGGCTGCCTGAGGTTGTCCTGCAGCTCAGTGACGCATTCTCCTTTTTTATTTCAGCTTTTCTGCTTTTGTGTTTTAATTTGAATTATATCAGTTGCTATGCCTTCACACTCACTAATCTGTTGACTGTTTTAAAAATCATCCATAACTCTATCATACTCATGTTTTCTTCTAACTTCTTGAATACCTAGAATATATTTATAATTGTTTTAATATACCTGTCAACTAATTATTTCATCTGTGTCATTTCTTGATTTCCTTATTATTTATATATTTTTCTGCCAGATATTATTAATTTTACCTTATTGAAGGCTGGACAATTTTTGTATTTCTTTAAATATTCTTGAGTTTTGTTATGGAATATAATTATGTGGAAACCCTTCAATTTTTCAAGAATTTCTTTTAAAACTTCTTAGGCTAAACCACAATAGCTAATTTTGCTCCATTACTGAGGCTTTTCAATTACTCTACTCAATGCCCTATATAAAGTAAAACGTTTCCTTTTATTTTTTTTTTTTTCCACTTTGCGATGGGAACACAAACTACTTCTGTCCTTGTGTAAGCTCCAAGAATTGTTCCATTTATTTTTTTTCAGGTCATTCTTTCACAACCCTTGGGTGGTCAGTACTCCTTATCTAACACTTGCTGAATGATACTCAGCTGAAGACTATAGATCTCAAAGTCCTCTCCTCCCTATGCAGCTCTTATCAATTATCTTCCTATGTTCTCTCTGAGTTTTCCACTCCAGCATACTGCTGACCTCTATTTGCACTTTCCTTCCTTGTACAGCAGTCTGGAAATTCTCCCCAGTATTAAGCTTGGTAATTGTAGTGACTACCTTGTTTCTTTTCCTTCTATCGACAATCATTTTCCTGCCTGTTGTACAGTCTCTGAAAATTGTTTGATATATTTTGTCTGGTTTATTATTTGGTTATGTCAGAAGGATAAGTCTGGTCCTTGTGATATGGTTTGGCTTTGTGTCCCCACCCAAATCTCATCTTGAATTGTAATCCCCAGGTGTTACGGAAGGAATCTGGTGGGAAGTAACTAGATCATGGAGGTGGTTTACCCTGTGCTGTTTTCTCAACAGTCAGTGAGTTCTCATGAGATCTGATGGTTTTCTAAGTGTTTGGCAAGTTTCTTCTTCACTTGCTTCTCTCCCCTGCCACCAAGGGGGACGTGCCTCCTATAACTTCTGCCATGATAGTAAGTTTCCAGAGGCCTCCTCAACCATGCAGAACTGTCAGTCAACTAATCTCTTTCCTTTATAAATTAAGATACTACCCAGCCTTGGGAAGTATTTTTATAGAAGTGTGAGAATGGATGAATACACCTTGTATTCCATTCTACCTTGTATTCCACATAGAAGTCCATTAAGTATAAATTATATGTAGAGGTTCAGCATTAACCACATTAAAATACCTCAATTAAAGCAAACCTGACTGTATTCCAAATTCAACTTCTAGTAGCTGGATCTCAATATGCTCACAGCCACTCCAAAGGAAGTCAAGGTGGGAATACACTTTGGTACTCTCTTGATGACTTCCAGAGGATTCTGATTTTCTTTCTTTTAACCATCATCTTTTATTTCTGTATCTGATGTGCATAAATCTTGTACTGCCTGGAATTTTAAAGCTAAAACAAATATTTTAATGGGTTAATAGAACACAGAATTTTTACACATAGGTTATAAAAAATCATTTTATTCATAAATAAAGAGTAGCCACCTATATTCACCCTCCCTTGTAATCTTGGTCACCATTCCAACCCAGGTCTAATTTTCAGTTACATCTTCTGAGAATATATTCACTCCTATGGTGTAACTTCAATGGAATATTGCGACTGGAACCATTCCATAGCAGGTACACCTTTTTTTCTTTAAAAACCATTTTCCTTAAAAACTGTTTCCTTTTTTTAATTTTCTTTTGTACTTGGAAGTTTATAGCCACACCACAATTTAGTCAAAAGTAGAGAATCAGTCCAGGTGCACTGGCTCACACCTATAATCCAAGTACTTTGAGAGGCCAAGAAGAGAGGATAACTTGACTTCCGTAGTTTGAGACCAGCCTGGGCAACAGAGTAAGACCCTATCTCTACAAAAAATATATATTTTTAAAAATTAGCTGGGCACAATGGCATGTGACTGTAGTCTCAGAAACTCAGGAGGCGGAAATGGTAACACCACTGCACTTCAGCCTGGATGACAGAGCAAGACCTTGTCTCAAAGAAGAAAAAAAAGGTAGGACATGAGTTACTAACTTTTTTAAGGGTAACTTCTATTAGAAATGAAGATATAATTTAAGTTCTTTGTAGATTATGGATATTAGCACTTTGCCAGATAGGTAGATTGCAAAAATTTTTTCCCATTCTGTTGGTTGCTGGTTCACTCTAATGATAGTTTCTTTTGCTGTGTAGAAGATCTTGAGTTTCATTAGATCCCATTTGTCTATTTTGGCTTTTGTTGCCATTGCTTTTGGTGTTTTAGTCATGAAGTTCCCGCCCATGCCTATGTCCTGAATGGTATTGCCTAGATTTTCTTCCAGGGTTTTTATGGTGTTAGGTCTTACACTTAAATCTTCAATCCATCTGGAGTTCATTTTCGTATAAGGTGTAAGGTAGGAATCCAGTTTCAGCTTTCTGCATATGGCTAGCCAGTTTTCCTAACACCATTTATTAAATAGGGAATCCTTTCCTTATTGTTTATTTTTTGTCAAGTTTGTCAAAGATCAGATAGTTGTAGGTGTGTGACATTGCCTTCAAGGCTTCTGTTCTGTTCCATTGGTCTATATCTCTGTTTTGGTACCAGTACCATGCTGTTTTGATTAATGTAGCTATGTAGTATAGTTTGAAGTCAGGTAGCATAATGCCTTCACCTTTGTTTGTTTGGGTTTTTTTTTTTATGCTTAGCATTCTCTTGGCTATGCGGGCTCTTTTTTGGTTACATATAAAGTTTTAGGTAGCTTCTTTTCACAAATTTAGAAGAAAAAAACAACACTATCAAAAAGTGGGCAAAGGATATGAACAGACACTTTTCAAAAGAAGACATTTATGCAGCCAACAAACATATTAAAAAAAGCTGATCATCACTGGTCATTAGAGAAATGCAGATCAAAACCACATTGAGATATCATCTCACACAAGTTAGAATGGCAATCATTAAAAAATCAAGAGACAATAGATGCTGGACAGGATGCAGAGAAACAGAAATGCTTTTACACTGTTGGTGGGAGTGTAAATTAGTTCAACCATTGTGGAACAGAGTGTGGCAACTCCTCAAGATCTAGAACCAGAAATACCATTTGACCAAGCAATCACCTTACTGGATATACATTCAAAGGATTGTAAATCATTCTATTATAAAGCCACATGCACATGTATGTTTATTGTGACACAGTTCACAATAGCAAAGACTTGAAACCAACCCAAATGCCCATCAATGATAGACTGGATAAAGAAAATGTGGCACATATACACCATGGGATACTATGCAGCCATAAAAAAGGATGAGTTCATGTCCTTTGCAGGGATATGGATGAAGCTGGAAAACATCATTCTCAGCAAACTGACACAAGAACAGAAAACAAATACCACATGTTCTCCCTCATAAGTGGGAGTTGAACAATGAGAACACTTGGACACAGGGAGGGGAACATCACATGCCAGGGCCAGTTGGGAGCTGGGGGGCTAGGAGATGGATAGTAGGGGTTGGGGGGATACTAGTAGGAGAAATACGTAATGTAGATGATGGGGCAATGGATGCAGTAAACCACCATAGCACGTGTGTATACCTATGTAACAAACCTGCACGTTCTGCACATGTACCCCAAAACCTGTAGTAAATAAATTTTTAAATAAAAAGGGACAAAGAGATATAACATACCCACCCCATATCAACCCAATAACACTTATCCTTGAAGTATTTCAGGCCAAGAAGTGAAAAGTTCCACTACAAGGGCTTTGTATTTTCAGGGTATAAAAGGAAGACCTATATGACTTCTTGTGTATATTCCTAAGGAGGGGCAGAAGACAGTACATCTAGATTTTAGGGGTAACAGATAATAAAGTCAGGGCTTACATGGCTTTCTTGGGACCCAAGGAAGCATTCAACACTAAAATAAGGGAGTATGAATTACTATAATCTTAGGAGATCAAGCATGGAACACCTTTGGCCACACTTACAGTGAGAGAATGGGTTCATCTACCCTGAAAAAAAACTGGTCTCTGGGAAAGAAGCTTGACCACTGGCACAACAATGGGCATGCATCATCTGTCAGCCTAGGGAGCACTAGGCTTCAATAGCTCTCCTTTGCTCAAGGGAGGAGCCAGTAATATGGACATAGTTAGACCCTGGTTCTACATAGTCTGAGTAAGATTCTGAGTCCCTGAAGAAAAGGACAATAAGACCCTCAAAAAGATGGTGCTGAATTTCCTGCTGCTGGAAAATGTAACCAGGTCTAGTAATACAGAAAAAAAATGTGTTTCTGTGAAAAGTTAAGCTGCTCATTCTGTTACCATTTTAAAATTAATATTGTCAATTGGGATTCACCCAAAAGAATATTTTAATCAATTCTTAAATATGGAAATTAATAAATACAAGTTTTATTCCAAATTCTACATATGGAGAAAATGCAGTGTGCAGGGTTATTTTGTTTGTTTTTTCAAACTTTATTTCAACATGACTATACTTACAGAAATACACTCATATTGGCTAGTAGAATGCAATTTAAGTTTAACTTATCCTACACAATTTGGACCAAAAAGTAGATTTTAAAAAAAGGATTGCATTCTGGTTTATTTTTATCTATTACAAATGAATAAAAGATCCTTGATCAAATGCTGCTAAGGAAGGCAGCAAGAACCTTGAGAAATGTACCTTTGGTTTGCCTCAGACAAATAACATGCATTGCACTGCATACAATTATAAAATTGGTGCAACAAAACACTGTTGTAATGTTTTTCAATGCAAGTTTAGAAAGCTCAATAATTAATTGATATGAAAGGAGCTTGGAGGGAGCCTATGTAAACGTGAAACTGTAAAAGCTGTGATTTAGCTAATATTGTATATAGTTTATAAATCTACAAAACCTAAGATTCAGGTAATTTCATCAATCGTAATCAACACTATTTGTTCACTTCATCTGCTGAGGTCAACCAGAAAACTGGGCACACTAGCTTTAAGTTTTCCTGACTTATACAAAAAAAAAAAATTAAGTTTCTTCCTCATTTTTTCAATGCAAGAATGACAGTATACTACAGACCAGGTATTACTTCCATTGTGAACATTCATAAGATGACATACAATGAAGTCTACTTGGGTTTTAATTTGTATCAACACTCATAGGCAAAACAGTCTCCAGAGTTAATGGCCACATGACTTTAGAAGTAACTCTAAAAAATAAAATGGCATTTCTTAGAAGGCTAGAGCAAAACATTCCGCCATAATTATAAATCTTATCCAAAAAAATGCAGCCCCTTAGGAATTACAACTCAATAAAACAGTAGCCTCAAAATGAAACACAGCTCTGAAAAAAGAGGAAAAAATATAACTTAAAATATCTTGAAAACCAATGTAAATATAGGTTCAAAAGATAGTTATGAGATTAATTTGCATAAGACTACCCAAGATTAAGGCTTATAATATATCCTAGTATCTCAAGTTTATTAACAGTTAGTAAACATCAGTTTACAAATAACATATTCTTTTTTTGTTATTTTCTCAAAAGGGAAAATTCTAGATTCAATTATATTGCTTTTTCTATAGAGGTAATTTTTCTATAGAAAATTTAGAGGTAATTTATCCATAAAAGCCTTTACATATATGTTACAAGACATAATTAAGAATAGTATCTATTAATATTCCAATAACATCACCCTGTTCCTCTTTAATAAAAAATTGGTGAAAGCCCTTGGGCAGTACAAATCAAGCCTTAATTTAGCCTCAATTATTCCTTAGTTTGGTTGAAAAATATTCATTCAGTGCTTACTATGTATCAGGTACTATTTTTAACAGTATAATTAGAAAGCTAAATAAGGTTTAGTCACTTGCCTTATGAAGTTACAGCCTCCTCCTTCTTTCATTTAAATAATTAATGCATGTAAAATATTTAGATATGCTTGGCTCATAATAAGTACTTAAGTATCTGTAGGCATTAGCAATGATAGCAGTCACAGTCATAATAGCAATAATGGTAACTGTATTGCATTGCTCAATTTCTACTGATATCTTCTTTACTACTTTTGACCAAGCTGACTGCGCTGGGATTGATCTTTTCCATTAGCCAGGGTTCAAAGCAGTAACTGTAGATTTTTTTCAATCTCCACCTAAAATGAATCAAAGCTTCTTTTAACTTTGATTACTTACTAATGTTTGCCTTAAGATTTGTTTATTCTGAAACACCCTGCAAAATAACTCCTTCTAATCACTTATTATCCTAGAAATGGCTTCCTTTTATACATTCAGATCTCAACTACTTACTCAGTTTTATTATTTTATTCAAGTTTTTTCTCAATCATTTTCAACTTGGGAAGAATAAATTCCTGAATCTTGTCTGAGAAGACAAAAATTCCTGAATTTCCCTCCTGAAGGAAACAATAAAAAATACAATATAATTGAAACATGCACCAATAGATTGGAGGAGCTTAAAGGTACTGCAGTATTCAGTAAGTATTAGTACTTTTGCTCTCTCTTCTTCCTGAAACTAAAAATCAGAGTTTTGAGGCTTTCCTGATCATTAGGTCGTGAATATTTATTATAGCCTAGTTTCTCTTTCTCTTCTTCCAGCTCTGTCTCATTTTCTACTATATCCCTTGACTCTTGAGGATTTATAAGCTAAGGAAAGCTGTAGCACTTTCTTGACAGAGGTTTTTATTTGTAATTCTTCACCACTGTTCTCAGGAGAACAGTACACTCAGTTTCATTCCAGGTCATCAAAACCTTCACACTGAAGCCAGCCAGATGTTCTATTGCACTGCAGAGCTAGAATATGTTTCGTATTTTTAAAGATCTTTTTACCTTATGCCCATTGTTTCATAGAGAGGCCTAAATATATTTTTTAAAAAGATAAATGGAAAGTCTTTTTCAAAATTCCTTAGTAAGTTAGAAACATTATTATTTATGAACCTTCAATGACCTAACACTGACTGATACTCAGAGACTAAAAAGTTTTATTACTTTAGCCAAAATCTAGCTATCCCATAGAATTAGAATCTGCATACTCCTGAATTTGGATAGAGCAAGTTTAAATCGTGAAAAAGAATGTATTTCCCCATGTGTTTACTCCCGTTTCAGAAAGCCAGATACAAAAAAAAATTCAAAGTCCTTTTTCTCCAAACAACCTTAACTTAACAACATCTAAAATTACCTGACTCTGAGATTAGATAGAAAGGGAAGATTTTATCTCTGTAGGGTGAGAAATCAGGAAATAATTAATCTAAGTTTTCTACTCACCCTATGATTTTCTAACTTTATGCTCAAATGCCAATGATAAAATTAAAGTTATAAATTGTAGCACAGCATGACCATTTACCAAATGTAATATTTTTACTTAACCAAAAGGTAGATTTCAAGTTTCCTTTTAATCATACTTTCCCATGGGCATTAAAATATATGACTTGATTTACACAGCTTTGCAAAAACATCCACTGGTATAATGGAGTAAATCTGCCTGCTGTCAGAGTTGATAATAGAATATATCATCCCAAGAATGAGTAAATTTACTGATTGGGTTGAACACACAGCCTACAGATGCGAGATGTCATTGTACATCCAGGCCATGCTATTTTATTTGTCTCATCACCAGCTGGCAAATGATGTTGGAACAACTGACAAAAGAGACAAGCTGCAGGGCCGGGCGCGGTGGCTCAAGCCTGTAATCCCAGCACTTTGGGAGGCCGAGGCGGGTGGATCACGAGGTTAAGAGATCGAGACCATCCTGGTCAACATGGTGAAACCCCGTCTCTATTAAAAATACAAAAAATTAGCTGGGCATGGTGGCGCGTGCCTGTAATCCCAGCTACTCAGGAGGCTGAGGCAGGAGAATTGCTTGAGCCCAGGAGGCGGAGGTTGCGGTGAGCCGAGATCGCGCCATTGCACTCCAGCCTGGGTAACAAGAGCGAAACTCCGTCTCAAAAAAAAAAAAAGAGACAAGCTGCAGGTGCTCTAGAGAAAAAAATCTATCTTTGCATTTTTCCCAGAGAAACCATTAAGGAAGACTCTTTGTCAGATGATGAGACAGGTATAATCCCATGTACACTAATGAAAATTTTGTCAAAAGAAAAAGAAAAAAATGGCCTTTCTTCCATTTAATACATATTCCTTTGTCCCACTCACATTTTCATCCATTTTACTAACAGGCTAGTCTCATGGGAACACTGGTGTGTACATATCCTTTCTCACAGAACACTTCATGGAGATGAGGCTTCCTGGCTCTACCGCCTAGGCCCTGGCTGTGTTTCTGGCCTGATATATATGTATATTCCTCATACTCTCTGTTTCATGCATCTCTCTCACCAGATCCTATCTTCCCTTTCTTTAGCTTGCTCACCCCAACACCTCTACAGCGTGTCTTTGACCCCTATCTTTTCACAAGGATCTAAAATCCATTGATGCTTCTCTTCTTTAATAACCCACATCCTTCTGTCCTCGTTTCTGCCCTTATCCAGCTTAGGTTCCTCTCTATTCTGTTATATTAATGTGGCAAAAGCCCAACTTCTGGTTAAAGTCAACTCTCTATTTAATACATGTTTGCTCCAGGGCAGCAAATACATTGCAGAAAAACACAAAATCATACTGATTGGTCTCAATGCAAATGTGAGCCCTGCGTGAGACTGGGTGCATACCAAATGGGCCTTTAGTCATCATGCTGGTTGTTCAGTAACTTGTTCACCCTCCAGAGATGATAATTAAATACCTTTTCAGGCTTTAAACCACTTTCTAAATCTCCTCCCTCAGCCTCACTCTCAGATGATAATCATGTTTGTTATTTCTCTGAGATAATATTAACAATCAAAAGAAGTCTCACAAGCTCCCCATAACCACATACCCATCACAACCATTTATAATTCCTGTGCATTTTCCCCTTCTCCTGTGTATAAGCACTACTTCATTTTCCAATCCAATGCCAACTACCATATGTGTGCAATGGGTTTAAGACATCACGCCTCACATAATCGAGACTATCACTCCAACAATTCTACTCCCCTTTCTGTGTATTCAGTTTCTTATTTTCTCTCTATTGCATTATTCTCATCCATGTATGAACACACTGGTATTAATTCTATTCTGAAAATTAAAATTACACATAAAACATACTTTTTACTTTGTTTTCCCTATAGCAACCACTTCTCTTCTTTATTCTCATATACAGCAAATAAGAAGTATCCTTGAAAGCCAAATGGGTATTGACTTATACATTTCCTGTCTTCTCATCTTCTGTTGGATCCACTCCAATTAAGCTATTATTATGCTACTCCACAAGTCAGTTTTTATCTTAGTCATCAAAGATCTCCACATTGTCAAATCAATTAATCAAGTGACTATATTAATCATATTTAATCTTCAAGCCAGTTCTCAAATTTATTAACTTCAGCCTGGATTTTCTGATTTTCAAACACATATACCCCAAACTTATTTGCCATCTTTACTTGAATATCTGAGAAGCAACTCATACTCTATAAGTAAAAACATAAAGTAGTGACTGCACAATATCCTACTCTTCTTTTCTCCCCCACCCCCCCAAAAAAAACCTATTGTTTAAAGAGTCTTTTTCATTAGGATAAGTGAAAATTGCATTTACAGATATTCAGGACAGAGCCCTGAAGTCCTTTATGACTTCTGTCTTTCTATGCTACACTACATCTAATCCATTCAAAAAATCACATCATATCTTCAAAATGTATTTACTTCTTACAACCACCACTGCTGTGACACCCCGGTCTAACCCACCAATTATTTCTCACAAAATTATTACAATGGCTCCTAATTAGTGTCTCTGCTTCTTTCCCTGCCTTACTACAGTACATTTTATAAAGCAGTGAAATCATATACACAGTTAACTCAATATTAAATCCAATAGCCTTACCATGACCTATGAAATCTTACATTCTTTCCCCTTGCTACTTCTCTGACCTCCTATAAAACCACCTCCTTCCTCATCTACACTAGACTTCTTACTCTTCCTTAAACAAACTTTACACCCCTCTTCCCAAGGACACAGTACTTGAGGCCTTCTTTAACTTAGCACATCTTTCCTCAGCAATGTACAGAACCCACTCCCCCTCCTTCCTTCAGGCCTTGGCTCAAATATCACTTTAACTTAGTGGCCTTCCCGGATCATCCTATACAAAATAGCAACACCAGCCTCTGAAGTCTTTTCCCTAGAACTCTCACTTCCTACCTGGTCCCCTTTATTCTGTTTAATTATTCTTCCAATTTATTATATGTATGCATGGGAGAGAAAGAGGGAGAGAGAGAGATTAGTTCTCTATTAGCTATCTATATCTGCGTAACAAATTATGTCAAAATTTAACATCTTAAAATAACAAACATTTATTATCTCACAGTTTATATGGGTAGGAATGCAGATGTTCCTTCGATTTATCTGGTTCAGGAGTTCTCACAAGGCTGTAGTCTAAGTACTACCCAGGGCCACCATGCCCGGCTAATTTTTGTATTTTTAGTAGAGACAGGGTTTCATTATGTTGGCCAGGAAGGTCTTGATCTCTTGACCTCATGATCCACCTACCTTGGGCTCCCAAAGTGCTGGGATTACAGGCATGGGCCACGGCGCCCACCATGAGCTAACATTTCTAACCCATTGCTTTCTTGCCTAGGACTTTTGTTCTCATTAAAATGAGAGGATGCTTTCTGTGGTGTATTGGATTTAGTATTTTATCAATAATTAGACCCCCTAATGAGAATTTTCTCTTTTCAGTCTCAGCATGTTAAGGCTCTATCTGCCATTCGGAGCTCACATTAGATGGTACCACTGCAGTGCTATCTTCACCTCCTTGATGTCCCTACTACCTTCTCCACCTTCTGTGAACTCATGCAGTACCTATATTATATAGCCTTAAGGTCACTTATATGTATGTCTGATCTCCTACAAACCACGAACTCATTGAAAGCAAATACATTGTGTTCAATCAATGTGATTCCAGCCAAGTTGGAGCAGTGCCTATTTATATGTCGTAGTCATAGAGTATTTGGCAGAGTCCTTGCATATTGCAGGCACTTGACAAACATCAGTGGTAAATAAGTTAGTAGGTTTCACTCTTTTTCAGTTCCTGGTTCTTTATAGATTTTTGGAAAATATTTGTTAACTAACTGAATTCAAGCCCTAAATCATTTATAACCAATGAATAGCATGGCATGAGCCCCTCTTACATCTTTCAACTGGAAGACTGGTCAGAGAGAAGGCAGGAAATATAGAGAGGAAGAAAGATACAGATTAGAAATAAAGACAGACTAGAAATAATCTAAATTGGACAATACAAAACCTTATACCTCAGTTTCCCCAATTATAACAATGGTGCAGGGATGGTGTAAAATAGGAGTTAATTTCCTTTCCTTTAATTTCCTTTAATCTTAAGTCTTTAAAGGTGAGCTTATACGGAGTGTCTTCTACTCAAAGCATCTGAAATTGCCGGGATTCACATTAGTCTCTAAATTTCACCTTCAAGTTCCTAGGCACAGCAACAAGGAGGGCCCAATACAGACTAATCCAAGCTGCTCATTAACTATATCTACAGCAACAAATCACCCAATGCCACGTTTCCACCCAGTATTGATTTATGTAGAAAAAGTAATCCAAGCTCAGAAGTCCTCCCAGTCATAGAGATTTTTTTTCAACCTGAACACTCCTTAGAGCAGAGAACTCAAGACTGTTCACGTACGTCAAAAAAACAGGAATCATTTTCGTAATTCTGTGAGATTTGCTAGAAGATGGCAGTAAAAGGTAGATGCTTGTGATGACATGGCAATAATTTGTATTAAACCAAGCCAAGGATTTTACGAAGATAAAGTATCCAGTTCCATCACAGCTGTCATATTGTCATGTTGAACTCAACATAGCCAAAAATCATCAAAATTATCTGCATATCATATCCCCTTGGTCCATCTACACTTAGTCCAACAAAGTTGCTGCCCACCACCCCCAGGGCTCAGTAAGTCTTCTTTCTGCCTTGGCAAAGAAGAATCAGCATCACACCCAGATTAGGGTCACCTCAGAGGTTGGTGTGAATCCAAATTTGCAATCCATCTGGCCTGGCACGTGTACTTCAGAGGCCTCACAAAGAGAGCAGAATTGGAGTTGTGTTTTACTGTCTCACTAGATATAAGCAGATTACTTTCTAGGGGGAAAGTTTTCAGGCTATTCAGGACATTCAGATTGTAGTAAACATGTAAAACTGGGCTGTGAATCAAACCAGAATTAAAACAGACTTTTGAACATGATTCTAGTTCCCATTAAAAGTTAAGCAACTGAGTCTCGCACCTAAATTTATTATACAGCATTTTAATATCTTCATGTTTCAAAGATCAACAGGCAGTCCCTTACGGTGCCTTGGAGAGAAACAGAGAGAGAGAGAGAGGAGAGAGAGTCGTGTGTGTGTGTGTGTGTGTGTGTGTGTGTGTGTGTGTACCCTCATGTGTGCACACAGGCATGCATACCTTAAAACAGCAAACTACATTCCCATCTAGGGATCCATCTGCTCCAGCCACAATAAACAATCTACATAGGCTTAAAGCATATGGATGGCAGGGTTGATGTGACTTAAGGGTAAAGCATTTGCCCAGAGTTCTGCATGCTTTGATCAACACATTTCAGAGATTGCTTCATTGTCATCAGCATTTACTGCAGTGGCAAGGGTCCACTCAGATCATTCCCACTGGCAAGTCACAAAAGGAAATTCTTACGTAAATATTTATAGGACCCCATTGCCTTTCAGTTCACATACTATACACTTTACCTGGATTTTCTGCTTGTTTGTTTAGTTGTTTTCTTAGTGCCTAGAATAGAGAAAATGTATTACAGGGTTTCGTTTTTGTTTTCTAAATGATCACCTACATCCTAATGAGAGCAGTGGTCATGACAGGAAACAATGATTTAAACTTTTTCTGACTGTGCTAGAATCCTTGTCCAATACCAAAGAAGCTTGAAATGCACTACTTAGCACAAAGCTGTGATCTGCCCAGGTCAGGTCAGTATGTGAGGGCAGCCATTTGGGGAAATGAAAACTTTTACCTTTATAAAAAATTCTGTATTTCTTCCCCTTGTCCTCAATTTGCGCTGCCCTTTTTAAAAAAAAAAAATCTACTTTAGGTTCTGGGGTACATGTGCAGATCAGGATTGTTGCATAGGTACATACATGGCAAGGTGGTTTGCTGCCTTCATCCCCTCATCACCTATATTTGGCATTTCTTACCTCATTATCCCTCCCCACCCTCCCCTCCCCCTGATGTCCCTCCCTAACCCCCCACCACCACCACTGACTGCAGTGTGTGATGCTCCCTCCCTGTGTCCATGTGTTCTAATTCTTCAACATCCACCTATGAGTGATGACATTCAGTGTTTGGTTTTCTGTTCTTGTGTCAGTTTGCTGAGAATGATGGTTGGTTTCCAGATTCATCCATGTCCCTATGAAGGACACGAACTCATTGCTTTTTATGGCTGCATGGTATTCCATGGCATATTTGTGCCACATTTTCTTTATCCAGTCTTTATCACTGATGGACATTTGGGTTGGTTCCAGGTCTCTGCTATTGTAAACAGTGCCACAATGAACATATATGTGCATGTGTCTTTATAATAGAACAATTTATAAATCTTTGGGTATATACCCGGTAATGGGATTGCTGGATCAAATGGTGTTTCTATCTCTAGGTCCTTAAGGAATCACCACACTGTCTTCCACAGTGGTTGCACTAATTTGCACTCCCAACAGTGTAAAAGTGTTCCTATATCTCAATGTGGTTTTGTGTCCTGAGACTTTGCTTTTATTATTTTGTGATACATAATACTGATACCTAGTTTATTGAGGGCTTTTAGCAGGAATACAGCTGAATTCTACCAGATGTACCAAGAGGAGCTGGTTCCATTCCTTCTGAAACTATTCCAAACAATACAAAAGGAAGGCATCCTCCCCAACTCATTTTATGAGACCAACATCATCCTAATACCAAAACGGGCAGAGACGCAACTAAAAAAGAAAACTTCAGGCCAGTATCCATGGTGAACATCGACACAAAAATCTTCAATAAAATACTGGAAAACAGAATGCAACAGCAAATCAAAAAGCTTATTTATCATGACCAAGTAAGCTTCATCCCAGGGATGTAAGACTGGTTCAACAAATGCAAGTCTATAAATGTAATCCATCACATAAACAGAACCAAAAACAAAAACCATATGATTATCTTAATAGATGCAGAAAAGGCCTTCAACAAAATTGAACAGCCCTTTATGCTCTTTTTTTAAATAAAAATTTTGGGATGCTACTTTACTGTCTCCATGTTCCAATCCAGCCTTCTCCTATTTCTATTTGTCAGAATAAGGTCACTTATTAGGTCAGTAAGTGCTAGCACTTACTTTACAGCACTAGTTACTTTTTACAGAAAACCTCAAGAAAGGTAATTCAATAAATTCATCTCATTTGTGAAGTTTAGGACCTATCAGATCTGTGTGAAGAAGAGAATTCTAGGTGGTAACACAGTCTCTGAATTCTTTCTCTTAGACCACATCTCCCCAGAGATGAATGTTACCATGTTTAAGAAATATTCTCTTTTTATTTATTAGATAAAATATATTTAAACCTTCTGAAGAATGTTCAGATTCTTGAAAAGTCACATCTAGTGGTAATGGAAAAATAATTTCTAGAAATAATTGTACAAGAAATAGACAATTATAAAAATCATTTTACTATTAATTTATTTATTTTTGGATAAAAAGAGTAAATCAACACCTCCCATTTTAGGAAAAAAAAAAAAAAACCACCAGTTAGATCCACAGTTTGAGCTCAGTCATCCCTAGAAAAGATCTGAATAGATCAGATAAACAGGCCTAGAATTTTTAAACTCTGATTTTAAATGCCAGAGTCTATCAAAAATAGTAAATGGAATGAGAATGGTTCCTCACTTAAGATTTGACCATTTAAGGAAAAAGCAAAATCATCTTGACTGACTGTTAAACATGCTTGAACACATTTAAGCTAAACTGACCTTGTCTGGTTGAGTCTTTCCAGCCCAACTAAGCAATCCAAACTATAGCTAGAGTGCTCCAAGAAGGAATGAGCCATGGGGTTGAAAGCTTATCAGTTCCTGTCTTACATTAATAATGATGTATTTTATACACAGCTGACACGATCTAAATGCATATATTTTGATATATTACTAGAGTGATTTGTGTGACAAAATTCAGAACTAATACCTAAGCAATCATTTCACAGATTGGAGACAGTGAAATAGCCTAACAAATATTAAGAATGGCTTTAAGAAAGACATAAATTACAATCTAGCATGTACCACAAATATCATTTATTTGTTCTTAGAATGAGCCTATCATTCTAGGAAAAACTGTCTTACCCAATATTATTATTTATAAAATAATGAATGAGCCATGGGGGCAGATATTTTACCTGTTTCTCCTCCTTTTTCACTGCTAAATATGCAATGATGTATATGTGGAGGTGCTTGATGCTAAAGTTCCCTACACATGTAGGGTCTAAAGTGGACATAATAGGTCCTCCCACCTAGTTATCCACTAGTCTTCTAACTTGTCTCCCTGCTCTTATTCTCACTCCACAACCTCCCATCTAGCCCTCAAGCAACACAGATTCTTTTCAAAGCAAATTCCTTCTACTACATAGGAGCCCTTTATGACCCAGCCCTGCCTCCCATGTGATTTCCCTCTGATCATCCTTCCATCCTCTATGGCACGCTGGCTGCACCAGCCCTCATTCTGATGCTGAACAGGGTCAAGTACATTTTTGTCTTTGGGTTTCCGCACTAGCATTTGCCTCTGCTTGGAATGTTCTGCCTGATTCATGTGGTTGGCCTTCTGCTTATTCAAATCTCAAATAAAAGTCTTTAAATAAGCACAGGAACCATAATAGCAGCCAACACTTTTATAGTATTTACCACATGCCTGAAACCATCCTAAATGCTTTACATACATGAACTCATGTAATATGTTTAGCAAACTTACAAGTAGATTGTTATCAACCACATTTTACAGATGAAGAAACTAAGGCACAGAGAGGCTAAGAAAACGGCCCAAGGTCTGACCCTATTAAGTAACAGAGATGATTTTACTTCATGTCTCAAGTTCATTATTTTAACCACTTCGCCATTCTGCCTCTCAGAAAACTGCCACCCAGTTACCCTTTATCATATCATCCTATTTTAATATTCTTGATAGCACCTATCACTGCCTGATACTTTTCATATCTATTTATTTATTCATCTATATGTCTATTTCTGTACTTTTTCATACTGTCTGTCTTCCTTTCCTAAACCATAAGTTCTCTGAGGGCAAGGTGCAGCTTTGCCTTGCCTAGTGCAGAGAATCTATCTTCTAAAGCAGTGCCTGGCACTAAGGAGGCACCCACCAAACATTTGCTGAAGAATTAATCAGCGAACTAACTGTTGTGTGCCCAAATGCTTGTCAACTCCAGCCTCCAGGGTGTTGAATTGAATCTGGCTATTCACCCAGGGGATTCAGAGTTGTTATCCATTAGTTCATCTCGCTGGGACCAAGCCCAGTGATTTGCCATGATCCAGCTGATGAGAGACTGACATCAGAGTGACAATTTACTAACTCATTGCGAAGAATGTTCCTGTCAGCCAGAAAGCACTTTCACCACCTGTTAAGGAAGCCTCTTTGGGAAAGCAAATTAAGATCAGAAGGTTGCTCAGCAAATATAAAATTAAAGCAAAGGGAATTTGAAGACTTTACCAGACATTTTAATCAAGCAAGAGTGGCTCAATGAATCCTTCTCCCAACTACCAGGCAATTCTTACAAGTAGGCCAGATTGTTCACTCAACAGACACTAGCATGAGTCACCATGCCCGGCCCTAGTATGTGTTTTCAGAGTATGTCCTCTTGCTCACTATGCTGAACTGTCACTATAGTTATAAATATAAACCATAGTATTACAATAAATCCAAAGTCAGTATTTTATTTGGAAGTGAACAGTGGAAACCAACTGGAGAATCTAAGAGTAAGGCAGGGATATTTATTTAGTTATGCATTTCACAACAACTGTACATTATCACTCTCCAACTCTTTAGAAAGCTTCCTTCTCTGACTGATCTCAAGATTCCTTTGTATTTGCCTTTCCTAGTTCCTTCAGATCTGAGAAGGAAACCATTCAAAATGCCATTTCCAGGAGGCACCACCTTAGCCTTGTATGGGTCCTTGCACTGTATCTTTTGTCTGGTGACCTTTTATGTGACTTGGTTGCAAAATGACTCAACTCAGAGTCTCAATATATAATCTACTTGGATCAGACAAGTTCATGGATTGGTTGTTTTGAGATCAGGTTTCTGTATCTCGTCTAATTTTTGATGTAGGGCCAGAGTGTAGAGGGAAATGAGGAGTTGTACAAACAAGTCAGCTGAGGCGAGAGAGGCAGTTTCTCTTGGAAAAGGATATATGCAGGGAAGCAATAACTACCATATCTAGGGCACAACTAAATATCCCTGCCTTACTCTTAGATTTTCCAATTTGTTTCCACTGTCCACTTCCAAATAAAATACTGCCTTTGGATTTATTGTAACATTGTGGCTAATAACTATTTATAGTGACGGTACAGCAGTGAATAAGAGGACATACCATAAAATAACGCAGACTAAGGCCAGGCAAGGTGGCTCACTCCTGTAATCCCAGCACCTTGGGAGGCTGAGGTGGGCAGGTCACTGAGGCCAGGAGTTCGAGACCAGCCTGGCCAACATGGTGAAACCCCGACTCTACTAAAAAAACAAAAATAATAGCCAGGCATGGTAGCACATGCCTGTCGTCCCAGCTACTTGGGAGGCTGAAGCAGGAGGCAGAGGTTGCAGTGAGCTGAGATCGTGCCACTGTACTTCAGCTACGGCGACAGAGTGAGATTCTGTCTCAAAAAAAAAAAACAAAAAAAAAAACTAAAGAAAAAAAAGAAATCATACAGACTTCATTTTACTTAACCCAATATTTGCCATATTGATTTGCTAGGTCTCGGTTCCCTCATAATTATAGCACCTACTTCATAAGCACTGTCATGAGGATTCAATGAAATAATGCTCATGAAGTCCTTAGCACAGCGCCGAGCACTTACTAAATGCATGTAAAATATGAGACATTAATAGTAATTACTATTTAGCTAATGACAAAAGGCTTTGGTTATGTCTATATAGTACAAATGCTTCCAAATATAGACTAATAATTTGAAAGAAAAATAAGTTCTAAAGAGGATCTTACACATAAAACAACATTTAAATATGGCCAGAGTCAAGAATCCTTGTAAACCTGCCTTCTACACAGTGAGAGACATTGTTCATACCTCTGCCAACTGCATTGCTAGCATGCCAAATGACTGGACAATGGCTTGCCAAGGTTAATTCAGAATCCCTCAAGAAATAAATAAAAATACAATTTCTATAATCAACTGTGACTAACAAACACTATCAATCCCTCTGGAAAGTCACAATGCACATCAGCATACTGATGGTAGTAAAAAAATATTTCATTTAAAAATAAGATTGAATTTGATTTATTTATGGGTCTTATTTGACAACAAACATGAGCCCTTCCGTACACACCTATTTTTTCCATTTTATGCCTGTATCTCACAAAAAATAATATTGGGAGGATATGTTTTATAAACATTGCTCTAGGGAGAGAATCTAGGGTATTTGGTCACTTTCTTACCACTTTCAAATATGTACAGAAACTGAAAATTTTCCCTACCAATCACCTGACAAAATGCAATGATTTCTGACTTTTACATTTTACCTTCAACCTCAAGGCTATCACCATTATAGTAAGTAGAATAATGACTGTACCCCACAACAAAAGATTTTCACGCAACAGTCACCAAAACCTGTGATTATGTTGCTTTACCTGGAATTGGAACTTTGCAGATATGATTAAGGATAACAACTTTGAGAAGGAGAGATTATCCTAGATTATGTGGGTGGACCCTAACTATGTACACACCACCTTAGAAGTGAAGAACCTTTCCTGGCTGGAATGAGCATGACCTGACTATGAAAGAATGATCAGAAAGATGTCACACAGTAAGGATTTGGCCTCCTTTGCTGGCCTGGTAGATGGAGGAAGAAGCCATGAGCCAAACACTGTAGTAACTTTTAGAAGCTGGAAACAGCCCTCTGCTTACAGCCAACAAGAACACAGAGACCTAGATCCTATTTCTGCAAGGAACTGAATTCTTACAATAAATGGAACTAGCAAAGAAACAGATCCTCTCCCAGGGCCTATACAAAACAATGCAGCCTAAAGACACCTAAATCTTAGCCTAGTGAGACCTGTGTCAAATTACAAGACCAAACTGATCATGAATTGTACTTATTAGCCTAATTTTAATAAATTTTACATACAAATTTATGCACCCAGTTAATCATTAACCCAAATTTGGAGAAATATTCTTCACACTCTGTTTTAAAATTCTCATCCATCATTGACAAAATACTGAACTTCTAAGTTTTCTATTTATATATGCCTCTACTTTTAACTCAGGTAACTTACTAATTGATGAAATGTAGGGTTACTATGTGCTATTTTGAGTAAAGTAAGGGGAATATAAAAGAAGTTTGTAAGGAATAGTCTGACTCTTATACTTCATAAGAGTTTAAGAAATGAGACACACATCAGAATCATTTTTTCTAAAATTCCCAACTTACAGCAATACACCACCCACCACCACCCCAAGAACATGAACACGAATAGTCAAAAGTTTAGAGTTGAACTAACTAGAATTCAATCCGTTTATGACTATCTTTCCTGTATCTTTTTTTCTCTACATTTGAAGTTAAGTAAATTTTATGTCAACTGAGACTGAAAGAGAGAGATACAATACATGGTTGAAAACTTACACACACACAATACACAAATATACACACAGGCACATAATACAAGCACATATATAGATTCCCCTTCTCCAGCCTCACTTCAAAAACATAGGCCCTCCCAACTCTTCAGTAAGGGGTCAAAACCTATTTCAAACACTTTTAACACATTGATCCTTCTAAACATCTAAGATGACAAGTCCTGGAATGCCTTTTAAGACTGGCCCTTTGGCTGGGTGCAGAGGCTCATGCCTGTAATCCCAGCACTTTGGGAGGCCAAGGTGAGTGGATCACTTGAGGCCAGAAGTTCAAGACCCACCTGGACAATATGGTTAAACCCCTGCCTCCACTAAAAATGCAAACATGTGCTGGGCATAGTGGTGCACACCTATAATCCCAGCTACTTGCTACTCAGGAGGCTGAGGTAGGAGAATCACTTGAATCCAGGAGCCAAAGGTTTCAGTGAGCCAAGACGGTGTCACTGCACTTTCAGCTGGATGACAAAGGGGAGACTCCAGCTGAGGAGGGGAAAAAAAAAAAAGAGACAGAGAGACGACGACTAGCTCTTTGTAACCAGAAAAATAACCCTGAAAAACATCTTTATATGAACATTGTAAAATGTCTCAGAAAAACATGAAGAGCAAGAGTAACACAGATGCCCACTGGATCAACTCTCTTTCCCTTTGAGAAGACAGCAGCAGTTTATCACACCAGCAGTATATCTAGTCTTTCTATATTTATTGCAGCTTCCCTCTCTTGAGCCACAGGTTCCTATTCTCCCCTCCAGGCATCATCATCAACAGTTCTCCTCATGTGGAATTCTAATATATAAGACAGTTAATTAACCAGAGAGCCTCTCCACAGAGAGTTCAAAAGTGGATAGAAAAATCTGTATTCCCAAGCCTGAGCAGGTATATGCAAAATGTATTTTCTAAAGGATTAAGATTTGCAATAAAGAAGAAAAATGTTTCTAACTAATGCAAACTTTCTTAAATATCAAAACGGAAAACACATGAAAACTTGGGACCCTCAGAATATGGAGTTCCTGAGGATGCTTATTTGATTCCTAGACTAGCTTCTCTAAATTCAATTTTACATGCCATTCCCCCAGCCCATTCAGCTTTTATGCAAAGTCTTTGAGAAAAATTTCGCTTATCTCAGAGAAAAAAATGCCTTTCTCCCTGTATGCTTTCCTCTTTCCTTTAACAGATTACCAGAGTCTACATCTTACAAATTTGAGTAGCATTCCAAGGCTTCAGCAGGGTGCACACTGGTTTCTTACCTTCCAAGCCCTGCAACACAAGGGAAAGGTGGGAAGGAAGTGGCACAAAATAAGTCCTGCTTCTGGTGTGATATGAAATTAGATCCCCAATCCAAATTTTCTCTTTGATATTTCCATGAGTGGGAACAGTAAACCTGATGGTTCCTTTAAAAAACAAATTATTCTTCCCCTTTTGCTACTGACAAGACAACCTGAAAACTCAGGGAGTTGTATTAAGAAAGGTGCTATTAGCCAAGCATCTACAACTCCCTCATCTATTCTCCCACACCTCACCCTCTTTTCCTACATAGAATCATTGAGACATCATCAAGGTATTGTTAGGTAAAGTAACCTTGGTTTCATTTCTGCTCCATCCAAATATTTCGGCTTCATAAATAGCTATATTTTAATGTAAGTGAGAACTTAGAAATATATTCTCTAAATGATAATATTTGTTCAACTCAAATATCCCTCCACCAAGGGTAAAGATCTATTATACAGAGATGCCTTGTTCTCCCATTGGCCATCTTTTCTCTAAATACTTTCTAATATCTGTTTATTTTTTCAAACCATATTCCAGAATGGTAGCCAGTCCCATCTTTCTCTGGAATTAAAAGCCTTTTCCATTGCTAGCTTTACCTTGCTTGCTTATGACTGGAGGCACAAGTTTAGCCCACATTTGCAATAAACCATAAAAATAAAGGCCTGTTGTCATTTTGAGTGGCAGCCTTCTGGTTGAACGAACTATACATGAAAACCACACAAAGGCATTTGCAATCTTGGAAATCAGAATTCAAATGTTATGATCTCAGGATTATTTCCATAGTACCCTCTCTTGGCTCAGGAATGAAAACAGTGGCATGAAAGGTATAGGATCAGGAGACACTGGCACCAATAAACAAGATGGAATCCGTGATAGTTACTCTGTGTACTATTTCTGTTTGAACATATTTCTTTAGAGTTAAATGTATAGCTCTTCTTTTTAGGTAACAACATTAGGATACACATTTTTTATCATTAACAAACCTATAAAAGGAAAACAGATACATTATATCTACAGAAAAATAGTCAAAAGCAAAGACCTGTAGCCTAATAGAAAGCTCCAGAACCTGTAATTGAATATGCACCTTCTCAAAGGGGTTTGCTCCTTTTTCTACTTGGATTTCTTAAAACTTTTTTACAGATGCATTTTTAAAAATTTCATCTATGTTTTATTTTTATTTGTTTTTAGCTTTTAAATGCAGGGGTTTTGTTATGTAAGTAAACTTGTGTCATGGGGGTTCGTTGTATAGATTTTTATCACCCAGGTATTAAACCTGCTACCCAGCAGTTATTTGTTTTGTTCCTCTGCCTTCTCCCATCTTCTACCCTCAAGTAGACCCTAGCATCTATTGTTCCCTGCTTTGTGTTCATGCTTTCTCATCATTTAGCTCCCACTTATAAGTGAGAACCTGGTATTTTATTTTCTGTTCCTACATTGGTTTCCAAAGATAATAGTCTATATTTGGAAGCATTTGTACTATATAGACATAACCAAAGCCTTTTGTCATTAGCTAAATAGTAATTGCTATTAATGTCTCATATTTTACATGCATTTAGTAAGTGCTCGGCACTGTGCTAAGGACTTTATGAACGTTATTTCACTGAATCCTCATGACAGTGCTTATGAAATAGGTGCTAAAATTATGAGGGAATCGAGACCTAGCAAGTCAATATGGCAAATATTGGGTTAAGTAAAATGAAGTCTGTATGATTTCTTTTTTCTTTAGTTTTTTTTTGAGACAGAATCTAGTATGTCTCTAAATAAAATACACCTAAGCAATTAAAAACATTCTGGAGAATCTTCAGATGCAAGAATACGAGGTCATGCTTGAACAATGACAAAAAAGATGTTGATTTGTTGAACCCAGGAGGCAGAGGCTGCGGTGAGCCGAGATCGCACCATTGCACTCCAGCCTGGATAACAAAAAGCGAAACTCCGTCTCAAAAAAAAAAAAAAAATGAGGTTCTAAAAGCAAAGTTGAGCTTGATTAACACTCAGGTATTTACATGCAAGCCTATCTTATTCCTAAAGCACCATACTGTTTAAGCTTTTAATAGTAAATTAAATCACTCTAGTTTTTTGAAATTAGAAATCTAATATAGAATGTTTTATTAATGCATATATTAGAAAATGGTTTTAGATAATTTGAAACAACAGGCTAACAATATATTATATATTAAATTAACTTCATTTTAACATTACACATACAAAAATTATTATGTAACTTACTTAGCCTATTGAGTGCTAGAATTTAGCCCCACTCTTAGCAAGAATATATAAACACGTGTCCATCAATAGTGGGACTAAAAATAACTCAAAAACAAAATAGATTTCTGAGCAAAATCAAATTCTACCCAATAATATTTAAAGAATTATTGTGTAAAGCTTACAATTTACTTTTAACTATAACTAATGGTTAGCCTTAGTTCAAAATTAATGTTTCCCAGTGAAAAGATTACAGTGTCAATAATCAACAAGAAGATGATGGGAAAGAAGTTCTTCAACCAGCTCCCTTAAAAGACAGCTCAGGGTCACCATCAATAAAGAATGAGCTCATTCTTCAACAACAATAGTCTCAGAATCACATGTACTGGTCTCTCATTTGTTCCAAGATGTAAAAAATACTTTATTCCTTTATTCTGGGAGCTTTATTGTCATTTTCTTTTTCTGGTTTCTTTAACCCTACTCTAAAGCTCAAAAGAAAACTGCCCCCACCTACACACACACACACACACACACACACACACACACACACACACACACACACACGCAAAGCCTTCCTTCACTAGATCATTATTACCATCAGTTTTAACTGAAAGCTAGTTTCAGTTTAAAATATATTCATTACTTTTTCAACTCCTCAGTAGAGTCTGTCAAAGTCAGAATTGGTCAAACATTACAATGGCCTCATTGTGTAATTGATGCCTGCAGGAATCTTTGCATGAAGCGGATGAGGGGATAATCATGGGTTACAATTTATAATACTCCATGGTCATATTTTATTAGCTTAATGGGCCTTTTCCTGTGTTTTCTTGGGATTTCTATATTTAAAGAGAAAAAGAAAAAATAACAAAGAAAAGGAGAAGCAGGAGAGGAAAAGGGAAAAGAATAAGGTATTTTTGGCTTCCCAAATATAATTCAGTGTTCGAGGCCATCATAGTACTAGATTTTCTTAATTAATGTTAGAATAGATAGGAGCTACAGCAATACACTCATGAAATTTCACTTTCTTATTGCTTATTTTGAGCTCTGCAGTGAAAATCAAGTTAATTCAAAATTCACAGCTGGCTTTGTTTTCCACTACACTTTCTTAGCCTGGACTACCAGAATAATTGCTTCTTTTCTCCACCTCAGGTTAATACTATAGATCTGTTTTAAGGTCCTAGAGAGAATCTGGCAGAATGAGAAAGCAATTATATTCTACCCAATTTCATGTTTCCCAGCAAATAGGTGTCCTTATGACACTTATGTCCTTATGAGCCTTAAAGCAGGAAAAAAAAAAGAATGAAGAATTCGCATGACAACTTAAAATCCCCAGTGGCAAACCACAAAGTGAGATTATTACACTGGAAAGAAAGCATAGGCTACTATTGGGAACATATTCTTTTTACCACTTCTAAGTTCTGAGAATTCAAGAGTAACCTTCATGAACACTATTGATTGCCCTAATGGGAATTTTATTTGACGAGAATGCTTGGAAGCCACTATGGGACTCTGTCAAAAACAGGCTGATTCAGAGTAGAAGGAGGATGAAAAGTTTGCAAACTGAAGAATACCCACTTTCTTTTTGTCCTTGCTCTATATTCAGCCTCTTTTGAGCTACAACAGTGTCATCAACTGTTCTACAGGCAACAGTGTAAAGATAAGAAAGACTCACACGCATTTTTGTCCCCAGTGTGCTTAAAGTCTAGTAAGAGAAACATCCAGATGGCAACATGATATGATATATGCTTTGGTACAGCTAAACACAGTGTGTTACAGGTACACTAAAAGGGATACCTCAGAGCCACTGGGAGAGAGAAAAGAGAGGTTTCCAGGAAGAGTTTACACCTAAGCCAAGTTCTAAGGGATATGTAATAATTCAATAAATCAGGTAAATAAGGGAGAAAGGGGTGTACCAAGCATATGGGTAGTAAGAAAAGTGAGAAATATGCAAGAGAACATGTACTATCTTAAAGAGCCATCATTTATTGCTTTCCTTTTTTTTTTTTTTAAATAAAGGTAGTAGGGCCTACCAGTTGTTAAAATAATCATTTATTGCTTTCCTTTTCATTTTTTAAAATAAAGGTAACAGAGCCTATCAGATGTTAAAATTATCTTAAGGTTAATTCTGCACATTCTGAGAGAGAGAAGGGTTTGATGGGGAGGACCTAAGTCAAGTGGCTAAGTCCACTGATATTAATAATAGTAAACTGTAAATAATAGCTTATATGCAGTGAGTGCTTACTCCACTGTTGTTCAAATCCCTGAGAAATACTAAAATAAGCTGCCGAAATGAGCTTCAGTATTGTCAGAGCATAGAAACCATGTGCAGAGAGTGGTATGGGATGAGGGTGAAATGTAGGGAGGTGTCAGATCAAACAGAAACTTTATTCATGGACAATATGAAAGCATTAAAGGGGAGGATGAATAGACTTTAACCTCCAAAGTACTATGACTGTATGAGGGCATTTGGGTCATGGAAGGACGACAACAGCACGGCAAACATTAACCGACTATTTAATACACGCTGGATAATAAGAATAATCCTACAACTAACTTACTGAGTGTTAACTACATGCCAGGCACTATTACAAGACTTTTATATACATTATTCCATTTAATCTTTTTCAACCTTCTTATAAAGTACACTATAATGATTTGATTTTACAGAAAAGGAAACAGAAGCACAAATAGGCTCAGCAAACTGTCAAGGTCATATCAATTGCCCTATTGTGGAGCCTGGATTTAAATCTAGATTTTCTGACTTCTGAGCACATGTTACTACTATTCTCCATTCTGTTTATGTTTTATTTTGTTGGTTTTTAAGATGGTTGAGGCTTGACCTACCCAAATAATAAAGAACTAGGAAGTAATGGGAATATGATGACCATGCTGAAGACAAAATATCAATAGCACAATATTGCCTAGAAATAAGAAAGCATGGGGCTGGGCACGGTGGCTCATGCCTGGAATCCTGGCACTTTAGGAGGTCACGAGTTTGAGACCAGTCTGGGCAACATGTGGAAATCCTGCCTCTACTGAAAATACAAAAGTTAGCTGGGCGTGGTGACAGGCACCAGTAATTTCCAGCTACTTGGGAAACAGAGGCAGGAAAATCACTTGAACCTGGTAGACAGAGGTTACAGTGAGCTAAGATTGAGCCACTGTACTCCAGCCTGGGTGACAGAATGAGACTCTATCTCAAAACTAAATAAATAAATAAAATAAAATAAATAAGGAAGCATGGTTTATAGGTAGAAGGACAAAAGATGGGTAGTAAGAAGCAGTTGGGCCTGGGTTCACTATGGAAAATTTGCAACTGTTGGCTTCCATCTTTTAAGGAAAGTGCTGACAAACGGTCAGTGTTGGGAAGAAAGCTGTAGAGATTTTGTTTTTGCTGTAAAATGTAAAGAGTGCTGACTAGAGCAACATAAACAGTTGTTTTTTTTGTTTTGTTTTGTTTTGTTTTGTTTTGAGACAGAATCTCGCTCTTGTCATCCAGGCTGGAGTGCACTGCAACCTTCACCTCTAGAGTTCAAGTGATTCTCCTGACTCAACCTCCTGAGCACCTGGGATTATGGGCACCTGCCACCATGCCTAGCTAATTCATGTACTTTTAGTAGAGATGGGGTTTCATCATGTTGGCCAGGCTGGTCTTGAACTCCTGACCTCAGGTGACCTGCCTGCCATGGCCTCCCAACATAAAAAATTATTTTTTTTTTTTTGCCAATAGTAAGAGCTTAAGTTTGAAGATGATGAATTTAGGAAAGTAAGTAATACAGATAAACCAGCCCAATGTCCATGAGGGATAACTGCCCATACAAATCATGGTTGAAGACCTAAGGGGAAATGACATGAGTTAGGAAATGTGGGCACCTCAGACTGTGAGTTAGAAAAATTACAGGAAAATGATGTCTTTTTTTTTTTCATAAAGGAGTACCTATTCTCTAGGTCAGCAGGATTCCATGTGAACTCTGGCACTGTCATTCTCTCCACCCAAAGTTCAGAGTGAAGGGAAGAATGAGTACTGCTATTTTAGAAGATAAGTTTTTTTTACTGCCAAAAACAAAAGGACAAGCTAGAAAATTAAGGCTTAAAAAATAGTACCCTGTAACATTACAAGTTTGAACAGAAAAATGTGTTCTTCACATATCTTGAAAATTAGATTATACTTATGCTACTTTCTTACTTGAAACAACCTTACCCATAATTGAAAATATGCGCTATACCTGAAAATGAAATAAAGGACAATGAATTATTTAAAGCACTGCACAGTTATGAAGTGATATCACTATGATGTTAAATTATATTGTCTCTCTTATTAAAACACAAATAAATGAATAATTCTGAACTTGTCTTTAATCCTTGACTTTTGTGAGGGAGGCTTAAAAAGTCTAATATTTTTTTAAAAAACACATTCTTTTTATTCATTAGAGTAGTCAATTTTACATCATCCATCATGCTTGGAGTCTGTGGAGAAAAATGAAAACTCTACTTTCATAGTATATTTAGAAAAGATAAATTTAATAAGCTCACAACTCATTAATAGAACACAATTCATCATGTCTGTATGACTGTATTGAACCCATCACTATCTATATAGTATCTTACTAAAATGGAAAAAACAGATTTTTTTGAAAACTGTGAACCCACGAAACAGAGGCTTGCCTTTTACCTTTAAAGAGACCTAACCCTGTGTCTTCTTTCCACTGGTAGAAAAGAAAGGCATATAATTAACTCTTATATTTTACACTGTTATCTGGTAGGAAGGTAAATTATACTAACAAGAGAAAATAATTTCAAAATAAAAATATCAACTACAGTCACATGTCACTTAATGATGGGGAATGTATTAGATAACTAAACCATTGTGTTATCATCATAAAGTGTACTTACACAAACCTAGATGGTATTGCCTACCACACACCTAGGCTACATGGTATAGCCTATTGCTCCTAGGCAACAAACATAGACAGCATGTCACTGTACTGAATACTGTAGGTAACTTAACACAATGGTAAATATTCATGTATCTAAACATGGGAAAGGTAAACTATATATTATGCTCTTATGGGAGTACTGTCACATATGCAGTGTTGTCATTGACTGAAATGTCTCAATGCAACATATGACCCTATTATAGTGGGCTGAATAATGTCCTACCCACCAAAAAATCAAATTCTAATGACCAGGACCTACCAATATGTTACCTTATATTGCAAAAAAAAAGAAAAATGAAGAAGAAAAAAACCCTGCAGCTGCGATTAAGTATTTTGAGATGGGGAGGCATTATTCTGGATTTTCTAAGTTGGCCTAATGATATAATCACAAGGGTTTTTTGTTGTTGTTGTTGTTGTTTTTTAAAAAAAGGGAGACAACAAAGTCAAAGACAGGGAGAGCAAAATGAAAGTAGAACTAATAGGGAAGAAGGAATGAGACATGACACTACTAGCTGCTGGCTTTGAAGATAAAGGAAGGGACTGTAAACCAAGGGATGTAGCTGGTCTCTAGAAAGTGGAAATGAAAAGGCAATGGGTTCTTTCCTAGGCCCTCCAAGAGGAATCAGCCCTGCTAACACCACATCTTTAGACTAGCGAGAATGATTTTAAACTTCTAACATATTTAAATTTTTAAAAAGTAATAAGTCTGCATTGCTATAATCCACTAAGTATATGATAATTTGTTACAGCAACAATAGAAGACTAAGACAATAACCTTTCATGTTGTACTCACCATCCATATTCAGATCTGGGGGAAAAAAAGTATCTAGGATATACTTGGTGGAAAGAATCTTCCGTGCTCAGAGGAAAGTGGATGAACTAGTACACAAGACTGAAGTAAATTTGACTGCCATAGCCCCATGGTGGTGTGGTATGTACAAAGGAGGATAACATAGCAGCGAGGGTTATACAGGCTCCCAAGTACACTGATCGGATCTTTACAAAACATATGAATATATTAAATTATGGCATGTAACCTGAAACTATGAGTATCTATTACAGATCAATAAAAACAGGGGAGGAAAGAGAAAAAAGGAAAAACAGGTAAGTAGCCTCCTAAATACCCTAGTGTGAACTCTTCTAAAGACCAAACATATTATCAAACTATAAATGACATTTTTTCACATTTTATGGTTTTTATAAATTAACTTATATTTAAGTAAAGCTTATGCCTAGGCTTTAAGTCTCACTGACACACTCTTTGCTTCCTGACACGTGCCAACCTTCCTGCCCCTTAACTTGATTATAAATGCCTTGATCAAGTATGCCTTGCCTAGCACACATCTGTAGTACAGTGGAACCGATTTAGGGATTAAACATTAGTTCAACCACTGTGGAAGACAGTGTGATGATTCATCAAGGATCTAAGACCAGAAATATCATTTGACCCAGCAATCCTATTACTGGGTATGTATATACTCAAGGAATTATAAATCATTTTACTATGAAGAACATGCATACATATGTTTATTGCAGCACTATTCAGAATAGCAAAGACTTGGAACCAACCAAAATGGCCATCAATGATAGACTGAATAAACAAAATGTGGCATATAGGTACCATGGAATACTATATAGTCAGAAAAAGGGATGAGTTCATGTCCTTGTAGGAACATGGATGAGGCTAGAAACCATCATTCTCAGCAAACAAACACAGGAACAGAAACCAAACACCACATATTCTCACTCATAAGTGGGAGCTGAGCAATGAGAACACATGGACACAGGGAAGGGAATATCACACACTGGGGCCTGTCAGTGGGTTGGGGACTAGGGGAGGGAAAGCATTAGGAGAAATATCTAATGTAGATGACAAGTTGATGGGTACAGCAAACCACCATGGCACATGTATACCTATGTAACAAACCTGCATGTTCTGCCCACGTATCTCAGAAATTAAAGTATAATAAAAAGAAAAACTCTAATATCAAGCCCTAGCTCTACTGCTACTTTTGAACAATTCTATTAATTTATCTGAGTTTCACTTTCCATTATCTCCAAAACAGGACTAAGAGATGCCTAGAGAGAGATGAAAATAAAATGAGTTTGTAAGTGACTGAATAACACGTAATCATTGTACCTAACAATATAATAATGCTATTTACATAATGATATAAATTTATCTACCTTTACATTTCATGCATTACATGTCATTCTATCATCATAACGCCTCTGAAATGTCACTAAACAAATTGGACTGCTTTCTCAACTTAGCAGTTAAATAAACTAAAGTTCACATAAAATACTTTGTCTGAGAGTTAATAAATTCCAAAGCCCAGACTTGAATTAATGTCTTCTCACACCAAATACTAGGATGTCTCGCACTCAAGGCTGAGATAGACCCTTTCTTCTCCAAATAGAAAGAGCAGCAGGAAATCTTTCTAAAATACAACATGCTCTGTGATGGTACAACCACATTCATAAGTCAATACTACCATACCAGATCTGCAGTCACCACCATCCTGAACAGTGGATGTTTCAGGGAGGAGTGGGGAAACAAATATAATATGAGACCTAGGATTCTAAGTGTCTAGCATCAAGCCTAGCACAATAAAATTTCTGTGATAGAAGAAATGCTTATTCAATGAAAAAATAAATGAAGAGGTGCCAGAAAATGCATCTGTTCCACTGAAGCCCCTACACTGGAAAGCAGTTCTTTGTCCTATTTCCACAATTGTGTTTTTGCTTCCACAATATTTTTCGTACCTCTAGGTTTTAATTTGGAATGGATTTTTAATTTAGTTTCACTAGGTTTTGAACACCTAATTAATACTTTAAGCACTTCTGTTTGGATCAGAATGAAGATCCCTACTAATAATATTTAATGATTATTTATGGCAATATTTCAAAAATGAGCTAGTAGGTTTACATAAATACTTGAGATGGCTTCATTATTTTAACAAATGTGAATAGAGGCTGAAGAAGCAATACTATTTCCCAGCAGGTAGTTCTATCTAATAATGTGGATGGTAAATAGAATCCATTTGGAAAAACAAGGTTTCATGCTCTTTCTAATACAATTTCCACTTTTTGCTAATTTATCAGAGATTGCAGCCACCTAAACAGAAAACAAGTTGCACCATTGGGTCTTTCTCTTTATTGTTCTTTTTTTTATTTTTATAGTCGTACAGCAGGTATTAAGGTCAGATGTGCATTTTTAAAACACTTATTAAGAAGGCAACTGGCTGCTTTTTAACCTGCCTAACAATGTCACCATTATCATTACTATAAACAATCGAAAAGATTTTTCATTAATATTCAGACATCATTATAACAAGTTCTGGAAATAAGAAAAAATAAGGGACCTAGTTGTTATTTACGTCCTCTCAACTAGCGTACATTATCCATAAGAATGAGAACCATGCTTTACTCATTTATCTTTCTATTTTCACATTCTTCTGTCCGACTAAGCACTCTGGATTTTTTTTTCAAGGAACACATCCACAAAATTAAAATGATAACTGTAATGACCTTCTGACAGATATTCCACCAGTACCCATCATTATCATTTTAACAGTTGTTTATTGCCAGCATTCATTCATCATGGTCAGTGCTCATGATGTTTAAGTTGTTAAACATTTTAAATATCACTTTGACCTACTTCAAAAAATAAAGTTGTAAAAATTCAGTGGTGTAATGAATGTAAAACACAGAAAAGTTTCAGTATATGTTAATGCCAATAAGGCAGATGATGGAGATGGAGATGATTAAGCTGGGAAAAATGAATATAAAAGGAGAAATTACTAATTAAGTATCATGTTAATGACCAGATGAAAAAAGCTAAGTAACACTTTAGAAACTTAGAAAAGAGATTTGTGGAACCTATTCTGAACTAAGAAATACTTCTGGCCAGACATCGTGGCTCATGCTTGTAATCCCAGCATTTTGGGAGGCCGAGACAGGTGGATCACCTAGGGTCAGGAGTTCAAGACCAGACTGGGCAATATAGTGAAACCGTCTCTACTAAAAATACAAAAAAATTAGCTGGGCATGGTAGCACACACCTGTGGCCCAGCTACTTGAGAGGTGGGCAAGAGAATCACTTCAACCCCAGAGGCAGAAGTTGCAGTGAGCCATGCACGCCACTGCACTCCAGCCTGGGTGACAGAGTGAGACTCTGTCTCAAAAAAATATAAATAAAATAAAATACATGTGTGAGATAAACTTCATCAGGAATGAGTTCTAGCACTGCTGATCACGAGTTAAATGTTAATGAATCTATACACAATAAAGTGCCTCTAAACATAAACACACATAAAATTATATATTATTTGATGGACATGTTATGACTAGAGGCTTGCAGGACCCTAATATTGTATTTCCCCTAGGATCAATAGTTTGATATTCACTAAATCAATGTTTGCAATGAATTTATAGAATATAACTACCACAAATAATGAGAATGAAAATTGGTTGATTGGGAGGTAAGTAGGTAGATAGACGGATGGATGGATGACAGACAGATTAGATAAGACACACAGATAGCTAGATACCTAGACAGATATATAGATTAGATAGAGAGATGATAGATTGACTGATAGATGTGTGTGTGTGTGTGTGTGTGTGTGTGTGTGTGTGAGAGAGAGAGAGAGAGAGAGAGAGAGAGAGAGAGAGAATAGACAGATGTGGAAAGGTAGAGATATTGAGTGATTTCTCCTAAGCAACCTGGAAAGAGGAGGGGAAGAAGATGTACACTGAGAGAAGAAATGCCTCATATATATACTGAGTCTGGAGGAAGATCTGGCTTAGAATCCTGATTTATATACCAGATAAGAAATGCTGTTTATAGAGAATGAGTTACTAACTGTATGTCTTTTACTATTGTAGCTTCTGAAAACGTCAGCTTCCTAATTGAACACAATAGTAAAAGCTCAAATTAATATTAGCTTTTACATAATACTGATAAAGATGCATACTATAAAATGAAGTATTAAGATAAAATTATTTAAACTGTTCAAAGATTCCCTAGAATATAAACTATTATCATCAAGGTATTAGTAAGCATATAATTGAAAAAGCCACACGTTTTTTTTTTCTTGAGACAGAGTTTTGCTCTATCGCCAGGCTGCAGTACAGTGGTGTGTACCTTGGCTCACTGCAACCTCCACCTCCCAGGTTCAAGTGATTCTCCTGCTTCAGCCTTCCAAGTAGCTGGGACTACAGCACACCACCACATCGCACCACCACACCCAGCTCATTTTTGTATTTTTCGGTAGAGATGGGGTTTCACCATGTTGGCCAGGATGGTCTCAATCTCTTGACCTTGTGATCTGCCCACCTCAGGCTCCTAAAGCGCTGGGATTACACGTGTGAGCTACCGTACCCAGCTGAAAGCCAGGCTTCTAAACCTGCATTTAGCATCACTGGGGAGAAAAGCTATGGTTGATTGATGCTGTCCGCCAGGGCAGCAGTTACAGGAAGTAGGATGCTGGCTATAATCTTCTGTGTGATTTCCTATAGACCAATTTACTAATATGGTAAATTGGTGAAAAATAATGGCAAAACTGCAATTACTTTTGCAACAACTTAACATGTATGCTTCTAATATTATGCCCTTTGATCATGTGTGGAGAGAATTATGTTATTTAGCTTGGGAAACACTAAAAATTAATTTTAATCCAAGAGTTTTCCAACTGTTAGTCTCAAACTTAAAGTGTGCTGACAACATGAGATTAACAAAGGACCAAAACCAACCTGGAAAGCTGGCATAGCCTCCATATGACAAACCAAGTAATCATACAGACACAAGTAGGAGTTACAAATTAAGTACAACGTAATAAGAATGAGGAAAGTAGACATCAAGGGAGCTGCTGCTATGTGTCAATTTGACTGCTATTGCATTATGCAATTTTGGCAATCTGTGTTTATGAGGTGAGACCCCAAAGCAGCTGGCTGAGATATGGAACTAATTAGGCTAAGCAGTAGAAATGACAAAAATAAAATCAGTACCCAGGCCCCAGGCTCTCTTTTGAGCCTCTGGGAATAGTTCTTGTCCTAGCAGGAGACTTTTGCAGGGATCAGTAGTTACCAGGTCAAAGCTAAAAACTGGGAACAGAGGTAATTTTACTATGAAGCTAAGTGAGCTTTTGCTTCAGGAACCCTCACTTTCATGATTTTTCTTTCAATTCACATTGTCATATTGTTTTGTGAAACTTGCCAGAATAAGATGTTTTTTGCAGATGGGACCACTGTCTCTTTGTAATGCCCCTTCCCCTTCGTAAGCCACTCATATCCAATGGCTTTAGAGTAACTGTGAGTAATTTTGTAATCCTGCCAAAAGGAAGTTAAATTAGGGATACATTTGATTAGGATTTAGTGAGAGGATTATGGGGTTTTCAGTCACTACCTTAAAGTTGTTCATAACCGGATGCAGGTTTGGCTTCTTGAAATCTTTTTATCATCTGCAGCCAGTGGACTTGAAATTCTGACACAAAGATAAATGGCCAGAGACTATATCTGAATAAAGGTTTTTAAAGCTTGACAATCCTAAATAACATATATTACTAATAATCCATGAAGAAAAAAAGTTTCCAAATGATTAATAAACAACACATTTCAATCAATTATGGAAAAGGAAAGACTGAATTATCTATTATCTACAGAACGGTATCACAGTATTATTGTGAATAGTGATTCAAAAAATATAAAGCCAAATAATATACCAAAAAAAATTCCTTGTCAGGTAGTTAACTAGCATAACAATAATTTCATTAGACTTGAATTGTATTGTTTGTGGTTTTTATCAGCTTTGTAAGCTTGTAATTTTGTATTTACTTTTCATGCTGAATATTTTATTCCATGCCTCAATAAGACAAAGGTAGGATGGGGTCAGTTTGCTTCTAGATGGGGTCTGGCTGTAAATAAGCTTGGTCTGAGTGAACAATGAAACTTGCAATGAATCTAGCTTCAAGGAGGTGGGAAAGAAAAAACAGGAAAAAAAAAAAAAAAAAGGAATAAAGCAGTGCCTGGCCCAGCAAACCAAAAGAAATATGCCTCAGGGTAATACCATTTGTGGCATTATTCGGGCATAATTAGAAGGCAGTATGTCACTCCTCACTTTATTTTGTGAGTCTGTTTAGTGCAAGAAAACATTATTGGTTACAACTTTGTTTCCCAGTAAATTAGAGTCTTAGAACAATAGGAAGCATTAACTCTTTAAAGATCAAATACTTCAAGAACTTGAAGTAAACTAAGGCCTGGGACTTCAAATTAATATTCTGAGTTTGCTTAGGGACAGAATGTACTATTTAACTTTTTTTAATGTAAATCTTCTAAGAATTAATGTTTTATGAAAGCTGCCTGGAAAATGAATTTATACCAGTGAAAGCACTTCATGTTAATCAAGGGACTCAAGGCATAGCAAGAAAACAGTAACATTTTATTTTTAAATGGATGCAAAGAGCTTCCTAAGTCCCTCTCAGCATCAGATTACAAAAGAACATGATCTAATATTCTGTACACCTAACATTTATCACGAGGAATTAAAGATGAGCTAAAACCCAAAGGAAGCCCTTAAAAAATTTCTACTTTAATTTTGAGGAATCAAAATAATTATATAAGCAATGATTACATCAATTATTTTGCAGATCTGCATTAACTTCAGTAAAGTAAAATGCTCACCTAATTTTCTTTAAACCACTTAATATTTCACTTGGGTAGTAGCTACACACAGGTATGAAATCTAATATGTCAGTATAAAATCTGGAAAATATCTTTGTACTTTTGGCAATGCTTCACAATTCAGGAATTAACTCATAGTTGCCAAGATATCACTGTTGCAATGGCCCCAGTATTCACACTAACCATTTTGTGGCTTTTCCCCTTTCATCCTAACAGTCAGACCATGCCAGAATATTACACTCTTATTGATTAGCTTCTATGTACCAATTATAGTGCTACATTTAATATTCACAATCTCATAAAATTCTGCCAGGTATTATTTTCTCAATTTTCCAGATGAGAATACAACCTCATAAAGATTAAATAACTAGGCCAAGGTCACACAGGCAATATCTTTCAGCATTAGGGTTTGGGATCAAGCTTGCTCTTTTCGAAAACCTACTTTGTATAGCAGCAGCAATGTGATGGCTACCTCTCTGTCCTCAAAGGGTGACTGAATGATGAGGACCTGGCTTGACCCTGAGTTAGACCTCTCACTAGACATCAATGCAGCCTCTTAGAGAATCACTGTGACTCTTCACAGAAAAAAAAAAAAAAAAAAAAAAAAAAAAAAAAAAAAAAAAAAGTTAAGTGGAGCAGAGAGAATCCTAATAACCAGAACAAAAATGACTTAATTAAACCACATTCATGCAGATAACTTAATTTAAACATTCCCCAGACAGGAGAATTAGTCATCTTGTGCAAGTTCAAAGACACTTTGTGAGAATGATTTGCAAAGCTAGATTTCTAATCCTGGTTTCTCTCCTAAATTTTGGAATTTTGTTCTTAAACATTTTTCTAGATATTTGCATCTAGATAGTCTATCTGTAAGAGAATGTATTCATTCATATTTGTATTCAGCTAACATTGTTTTAAGTCCTAGCCATAGAAACCTGTGTATGCCTCATACTGAAGGTCTTGGGAATGTAAGCAAACCAATGACTATGTGTTACGTTCATGAAGATAGTGAGCTCCTTAAAAATGGATCTTATCATAACATGTCTATTTTTGTTAGTTAAATATGTATGTATTCTTTGATAAGGATTTCACATTTCACTGTCAAATCAGACTTCCCTCTTGTAGCAGATTGCATTGTCTGAAGATGGCAGTGATATCATCTTTCATTCCCTATGTTCTGTCATAATTTTGCCACATTCCTAGACTCTAATTTCCCTCCCTTTGAATCTGGAAAGGTTTGGAATTCATTTGTAATCATCAGAATGCAGGAAAAGTTACACTAGATAATATCTTAAGCTAGATTAGAAATAATGACACAAATTCTGTTTTACTCACTAAAACCCTCTTTCTGGAGCCCTGGACCACCATGTAAACATTCAACTGCTCTGAAGCTGTCATTGCATGAGGATTCCTAATCTACCCTGTAGAGATAGACTATATGCTGAATATCTGAGGCCATAAGGAGAAAGGGAGAGAGAGAGAGTGGAGGAGAGAGAGACCCAGCTGCTCCTGCTCCCTGCAGTTCAGCTCCCACTATCTTCTGGCAGCAATCGGAGTAGATCCTAGTTAGAAACACCCAATCAAGCCTTTCCAAATTCCTGAATCACATAAACCATGAGAGATAAAAAAAAAGATTGTCTCGAGTTACTGCGTTTTGGGATAACATGTTAAGCAACAATAGTAACTAGAACACCTGGTAATGATTGCCGCTGATGCCCATTAGCCTTCAGGCCTCTAAGCTCTCTCACTTCCAATATACATACTGCCCACCCCCTACACTTGTCCTGTCCATTTCGAGAAACTTTCAATGACTCATATCATTTAAAACTTAATAAGTGAACTCCTTATTCTACCAATTTCTGTCCATCGTTATCTGGATCTATCTTTATTCCATTTCTTCTACACAGGCCTGTGAGAGACCCAAGTTGAAACAAAGTTTTGCCTTATACCTTGCAGACTTTCTCTTCCATGTGAATTTACCTGGGCTTTTCCTTTGTTCTAGGACAGTGTTCCCCTTGTATCTTTACATAAACATATATATAGATAGATATGAAAATATACATATATACACATACACACACACACACACCCTACCCACCTATTCAGGTCCAATTGGAATTTCACCTCTTACCTGAAAGCTTTGTAATTCCTTCAAAAAGAAGGATACTCTCCAAAACTTGCCATATACATCTGTTTTTATGCTGTCATAGTTTCATGTAACTGTGCATACATTTTTCTATATGTGAAATTTCAAGCTCCTTGACATCAAATTTTTCATATTTTCTCTTTTGACCTTTTTTGAAACTGTATAGATTCAGATATTCCCAAAGTTGAAATTCAGTTTATGTTTCTACTACATATATTTACTTACAATCTTTCCTGTTCCTAAATAGAATTGAGGCAGTTTTAAAAGATGCACGCGACGGGCAAGGTGGGGTGGAAAAATAAAAAACTAAAAGATACACACAAGGTAATAAAATAAACATTGAAAATAATTAAGAAAATGAAGCAAAAGTCAATTAAGAATTTTGAATGTAACATGGAAATATAGTAGGAAGAATTTCACAGTGGCTCCTGTTAGGGTCACAGCAAGGCAAACCCATAGACCCCCTCCCTGTTCTGCCCTGCTAAGCTGAGCTAATAACAAAAACAGCCTCAAGCCTTGTAAACAGGGCACCTGGGTTCCACAATGTGGTTGCACCCGGCTCTAGAACCCAGGATGTTGACCCAATTAGGCAGAATGTTAGCACCTGAGAACCAAGATGCAGTTTTTCTTAGAATAGCGCCTGGCTACCTGCAAACCTCCTATACAGTGTAACCCCCATAGTCTGTAAGCTAGGCTGCTGCCTTCACTGCCTGTGGTGAGGCGGCCAGGAGGCCGAAATAAACTTGCTAAGCCTGACACTTGGGTCCGCCTCTCCATCCTTTCAGTCAGCCTCACATTTTGATGCCAAAACCTGGGACGGGCGTAGGTGCTGGCCGCTCCGTCTCTCCAGCTGCTGCCATGGCTAGGCCGTCCCCCTCCTCCCCCGCATCCCGAACCCCTTTCTAGACCCAGGAGAGAAACCCCAGGCCTCCATTGCCAACTGTGGTTATCTATACCCAAATAATTACCTCCTGGCCAGTAAGCTGGATAGAGAACTGCCTCCGTCTGGGTTCCTCGACCGTCCGTCCGTTTTCTGTCCGAAAGTCCCAGCACTGGGCGGGGGACACTCTTCCGGCCCCAGCGGCATCAGTCCTGTCATCTTGGGGACGCTTCATTTGACAGCGACTGTTCCAAACTCATTCTCTTAGCTAGGAAACAGGTCGGAGGACGCGCCCTCCCGCCTGCCTTCCCGTCAGCCGCCTCCTCTTCCGGCCTTTCTCCGCGGGGTCCGGCCAGTGCGTCCCGTCTAAAACCACCCCCTTCGGACGTCTCCTCCGGAACCCGGACAGCCTTGGGTTCCGGTCTGAGGGCGGCCCACAGGATTAGTACGGCCTGGCCCCTGTATAAATAAGACAACGGCTCTCAGCTGCCGTAAGATGGTACTTTGATTTTAGCTTTCTCCAGAACCTTCAGTTTCTGCCACCGCAATGGTAAACCGCCTGAGGTTCCCTAGGTTTTCAGGCTTTCTTTACCCTGTCAGTCCTGCTCCGCTTTCCAAATCCTCGAATGCTCCTCGCCCGCTCAAAACCCAGCTCAACGCCCCCCTCAGCCCCGGCGGATGAGGCGTCCCCTTGCGACCCGTCGGCTTCCCTCTCCGCCAACCCCCTGAGCCTCCGCCAGGACGCCCTGAGCCTCCCCTTCACCCCTCCCCTCTTCAGCAGCCTCCACGCCGCCACCCCCACCCCTGCTGCCAACGCCGACTCCCCTCCATCGCCGCCGCACACCGCTCTCGGACGCGGCGTCCCCCTCAGCCGGCTGCAGCTCCCTCACTCCCCCTTCAAGAATGGCGGCGGTGGAAGGCGCCGTCCGCGTTCATGCCCCTTCCGTCTGTCCGATCTCTCCCAAATCGAAAAGCACCTCGGGTCCCTCTCCTTCGATCCAGACACTTACATCAAAGAATTTAAATATCTTACCCAATCTCATGAATTCACTTGGCATTATCTCTATTATCTTCTAAGCCCGCAGAAGCCGCCGCGATACCCCTGAAAAGAGCCGAGGAAATTTTAACATCTTATTGGTGCACAGCCCCGTACCTTCTCCTTCACCCTTACTTCTATTCCCCCCACCTGTTGACCACGCTAAAAAACATCACCTCAGACTGTCACCTATGCTCTGTTACTTCCTCTCAAGGGGTCCTCTGCTCTCCTCCTATCCCTACACATCAGCTAAAAAACAAAAACGCAGCCTCTCCCTGTAACATGAAATGTCCTTTCCTCTCCCCATTCCCACACGAAAATAAAGGTCTTAACTCACCTATTCCTTGCTCATCTGCAAGGAAGCGTTGACTATCCATAGAGCTATCAACCCTCATAAACCCTTTAAAAGAGGCCACCTCTCCATGCAACCCCCGTCACTCCTTCCCCCAGAAACAGACCCCAATTCTTCCTCAAGTTCCTATCTCCTGTCATGGTCAGCCGCACTGCCTCTGCTCTCTAAGCGCCTTCTCACTTCTGCAGGCCTCGGACAATCTCTCAATCTCACTCAGTCCTTGTTTTTGCGCTCCAGCTCTACACTCGCTTCCCGTTGCTGGCCCTGTTTTTCCCTTTCCCCTACTGCCTACTCAGCTATCCCAGTTTCTCAGCCCTGAGTCCATGTTCCCATTCGCTTCTCACGCACTGTCCAAAACAGCTCTGCCTTTGTAGAGGAAGCCTTCACCCTCCCTAGAAACTATTTCATGGCCCTCACTAACAGAGCTACCAAACTTCTCTCCACATATACTGCCAATTACGACCGCACAAAACTCCCTCACCCTGCTATCCAAAGTCCTATAACCCTCCACACCACAAAACTTGGCCGAGCCTACTTATTTGTCACCTCTTCCAAGGGACACATACACGTAGGCACCATCCCCCCCTCCACCTGTGGCTCAACTCAAACCATCTCCCATTCCTCTTCCCATACCTCACTCCAAGTAAATTATTAAGTTTCCCCAGAAGCTAGTCACCTCTTTACCCAGCCCCTCCACATTACCTCCTCTCCTGCCTCTCAAACATGTAAACCCCTACCCCAGACAGGAGCTCTCAAAGGGGTCTCTCTCTCCTCCTCACTCCAGGTGACTAAACCTGGACCAAGTCCCTCCAAACAAGGAACCTACACACTCCAACACCTATTCTCAATCCACTTGTCTGTTTACATTAACACTACAGGCAACTTCTTCCTCTGCTAGTCCACAACCTACTTCTGTCTCCCTACCAACTGGACAGGTACTTGCACCCTAGTCTACCTTACCTCCAACATTAACCTTGTCTCTCCAAACCAAAAACTCCCTGTCCCTGCTACACTACATGCCGTCCCCAAAAAAAAAAAAAAAAAAAAAAATTACAGTTTATTCCATTAAAGTCACAACTAGTGTCAAGTTAGAAGCAGGAAGCCTAAAAACCTCATTATCATATTTCCAGTCACTCTCCCCAAACTTCCAATCATCACTAAAAGAAAATAAATGAATAAAATAGCAAACTCTATCACTCACCTCCAAAACCAACTAGACTCTTTAACAGCAGTCCCCCTACAAAAACCACAGAGGCCTAGACCTACTCACTGCTGGGGGAAAAAAAAAAAAAAAAAAAAAAAAAGTCTGTGCCTATTTTTAAATAAACGATGCTCTTTCTATCTCAATAAATCCAGGTTGGTACAAAATGCTACCAAAAGTCTCAAAGACCAAACCCAGGAAAAAAAAAACACTTCTACTTGGCCCTCCTGGTCTGGTTGGTCTCTCAGCTCCTGGGCCCCTTGGCTACTTACTCCTCGGCCCTGCTATAATTCTCCTCCTCTTCTTAGTTTTTGGCCCTTGCTGCTTAAGGCTTTTCACCCAGTTTCTGCAGAATCTATTACAAGCTTTTACCCGCTGCACAACAGAAGACATGATGGTTTTCCAAGACTACCAACCTGTAAGCCAGCCTCACCCCAACCAGTGTGTTTACTCAGCAGGAAGCAGTTAGAAAGGAACAGCAAGCCTTTCCTCTTTCTTTTGTATGTATAACAAAAGGCTGGAATGTTAGGGTCACAGCAAGGGAAGCCCATAAACCCCCTTCCTGTTCTCCCCTGCTAAGCTGAGCTAATAACAAAAAAAGCCTCAAGCCTTGTTAACAGGGCACCTGGGTTCCACAATGTGGTTGCACCCGGCTCTAGAACCCAGGATGTTGACTAAATTAAGCAGAATGTCAGCACCTGAGAACCAAGATGCAGTTTTTCTTAGAATAGTCCCTGGCTACCTGCAAACTCCCTATATAACCTCCATAGTCTATAAGCCAGGCTGCTGCCTTCACTGCCTGTGGTGAAGCAGCCAGCCTGGTAGGTTGAAATAAACTTGCTAAACCTGACCCTAGGTCTGCCTCTCCATCCTTACAGCTCCAAGATTCCCAGCCCCTGGAGTACATACCTCCTCCCATATGTGGCAGAGTAACGTTGAAGGTGCTGCTCTGAAGGGATTTTTTTTTCTGATATAGTCAAAGCTCCTAACCAGCTGATTTAACTTGAAGAAATTAGACAATCCTGATACCTTAAAAAAGAAAGAGAGAGGCTGAAATAGCAAACAACCATGTTGTGTGAACTCTACTCTCTACGTAGAGAACTTTGCAGCAAAGCAACTCCAGGTGGCCTATAGAAGTTAAGGACCTCAGTCCTACAACCCCAGGGCATAAATCTTGCTGACAACCTGAATGAGCTTGGAAGTGGATTAGTCCTTAGGAAAGCCTCCAGATGATAATGCAGCCCAGCTGGCAGCTTCATTACAACTAGTGAGATCCTGAGCAGTAGAAGCAGGTAAGCCATGTTTAGACTTACGACCCACAGAAACTATGAAACAATAAATATTTGTCATTCTACGCCACTAAATGTAATAATTTGTTACGTGATGATAGAAAACTACCATAGAAACCAAGAGTGAGATTAGTGCCAAATGTCATGCCGTGAAGTCCCACAGAGGTAGACCAGACATTTGTATCTAAGCTTCCAAATAGCAATGTTAACTGGGTGAAAAAATTCAAATATGAGACCCGAAAGGTTTATAAAATTATTTTAGAAATATGGGAAATAGTATTCTTCTCATTTGTAATTGCAGGGGGAAGAACCTGCTAGAGTTTTACCCTCCCTAATGTTTACCTTAGGATATCTCTCAAGGCTCTGCCTTCAGACTTCCTTCTCCCTTGCCTGTCCTCTGTCTCAGACTGTGCTTTGGATTTGGTCACAGCTCTGTAATGACCCACCCCCCACACCCCCTCTCTAACCTATTTCATCTTCACCTTTTAGTTCTCCCTAACTCCTTGGCCAGAGGCTTCATCTTCCATTGGATACAGTACAGCTTTGCCTTGGTGAAAACTCAGCCCTCATTTTAGGAATCCCTGCCCAGATCTGCCCTCCTAGACAGCAAAGCTGGTATAGCTAAGGTTCCTTTTATTCTTTCCATAATAGATATATCCTTTTCTGAGAGCATACGTTGTGTTAACTTAAGAACCAAAATGACAATGCTGATTGAATTCAGTACCAATCTGTGCAGATGTTCAGACACTTCCCTATGGGGCCAGAGTTTTATAGTCAGGCTCGAAAGGGTCCCTCCAGGCCTTGTCCTGGCCTTCATTTAAGCTGATTCTGCTTCATGTTAAATTGGATAGACACTTTATGATGGGATCAAATGGCTTCTTTAAAAACTGAACAGGTGCTATATTACAAGCCAGCGGAAACCATTCCCATGAATTGTGGTAATAGGCAAGCTGCAATGTCATTCCAAAACCAGTAATATAATAAGGGTTGCAGAGAAATCAGGCTCTGCCTGTCCCCTAAAACTAGATGAAGTGGGAATAGGAAAAGGAAATTGGTCTGTACATTTTTCTATTCCCATTAGTCTAGAGACTACCTCTATGCCGGGAATAGATTAGACTTTAAGGTCAAAGTAGCCAATTAGTTGTACTTTAGAACAATTTGCATTTATTGGAATATAAATATTGCTTACAAAGTTTTTCTTTCACTATAGCTCAGAAAAACATCCTTGGGCAGAACACAAATCAGGACATTTTGCCATAAACAGCATTTACAATTTGGCAACAGTTACACACTTCTTATACTATTATTTCTGTTATAATTTTAAATGTCTGTTTTTATCTTTGTGATGCAGGCTATTAGTGCAGATTCCTCATAGTCTTCCTGAATTATTCCCATTCAACTTTATGGGCAGCAAAGCCCCAGGTGGCTAAAAGTAATTAATTAGCATGTTTTATTTATTTAAATACATAGTAGTGTATAAATGTGTATCATTGCGGTTGTAAGCCCTCAGAAAGTAAAAGAAATCAACAGTCCTGTCTACAATGAGCTTACAGCATAGTAGAGAGGACAACAACTAAAAATGCTAGCATGGCAAATGCTTTTAGTGCTGGTTCCCATTCCTGAAAAAGTTAGAACCACCTCCAGAGCTTCTAAATAATGTTCTTGCTTTGTTCCTACTCCTCAGAGTCTGTCTGGGGTGGAATACAAACGTTGGAACTGTTTTAAAGTACCCCAGGTGATTTTAATGTGTAGCCACGGGGTGAAAACCACAACCTTAAAGGATACATTTGCCAGGTGCTCTAATAGTAAGCTACTAACTTTTCCTTTTGAAGAGAAATAATTAATATTGTTAGAACTTGAGTTTAAATTTAAAGGATGCATAAAACTTCTCTAGGTAAGAAAGTGGGCAGAGGAGGTTGGGAGAGCTTTTGAAGCAGGGTTAACCAGCAAGGTAAAATGTGGGATATTAATCTCCACTGCCTTCACCTGAATGCAAACCACCATCATCTATCTCTACCTTGCAAGAATTGACCAGTTTTCTAGTTCATTTCTGAATAAGTACTCTTTCCCTCTTCAAAACCATTGCTCCTGCTATAGTGAAAAAGATTGTCTTAAAAGAGAAATCAATTGCCTTCCTCTGATTCAAATCTTTCAGTGGCTTCATAATGATCCTAAAGTCCAAAATATTTAACCTAACAGATAAGACTCCGTGTTATTTAGCCCTGCACTTTCTGCAGCCTCACCTTAAGCCCCCTTTGCAGACTCAGTCTTGTTCATGCCAGCTTTGCTTCAGTCCCCATGCAAACTCAGCTTTCTCCTTTCACGTTGCCTTTGCAGAGAATAATTACTCCTCTTAGCACCCTATCCCAATACTGCTTCTCAGCCTACCCTGTGACCTAGCAAATTCTACTTATGCTTAGGTCTCAAATACCCCTTTTACACAGGTTTTCACAGTGCCCCTTTTAATTAAGTTAGGGGTTCTGGTTATACGTCTCTGTGGCCAATGCTTCTCTCCTTTTTAACCTAAATCCTCAGGAATCACACTATAAGCTTTGTGAGGATAGAGACTATTAATTTCCAGTTTTTTCATGTATCATTAATGCCCAGTACTTGGTAGATGATTAGCAAATAATAGCTGATTAAGTTAAAGGACAATCTAACCTACATTACCTCTCTAATACTTTATATTTCTACCTAGATTGAAATTTGGGCATGAGATGTAGCTAGAATATGGGAAGAAAGTTTACATATCCATACAGCTCTCTTCTTCTTTCTCTGCTTCCTCTTTCTCCATTTCTCTCTTTTCTGTTTGTCCTCAAGCCTTTAGCTTTTTGTATGACTATCTGCATTTAAGCAGAGGAATTAGTAAATAACATTTATTCACAAGAATATTATTTTAATATATTATTTCAATGAGTAAAAAGGGAAGGAGAAGCTGAATATTTTATAGGTAGCTATGATATTCCTAGGATTTACAGTTAATCATTTTCTTTCACAATAATTTTCCCATTTTTCAGATGAAGGAACTGAGACTATGAAAGACCATTACTTCCCCAAAGTTCACAACTCATAATAGAACTACCAGGGAAATGGCCAGGAACTGCTTAACTCCACATCTCCTGCTCTCTTCTTTACCCCAGCAGATCTGTAACAAAGAGGTAAGTCATTTTCAGTGTACCTTCAACCCTCTCACATGAGCAGCTATCCAAGGTGTCTTAATTTTATATTGTTTCTTACATGGTTGATTTCAGGGGTATATAATATGCTTCTGTTAATTATGTCTACAAGGATAAAAGATTATGCACATAATCAATTCCTATCTCTTGTCTCATAACCTTTTTAAAATTGCACTCATTCATCCATTCAATAAACGTCTGGTGCTGGAAATAAAATTTTGAATTGCTTTTAGAAAATTAATATTATTAATCATGAAGACATTTTCCTAAGATTTTGAATTTGGTTATACTTCATTTCTTTCTGAGCTTTGAAATTAAATTACATTATGCAATACCTAGAATACAGTTGTGTGATTCTTGCATATGGATAAAACGAAACGGACAATGCCAGCATCTGGGTTGTGGGGAATGGGGTAGTAAACTTACAAAGTGTACCCTGATTCTAAAAATAGATAAACTATACCAGACCACGTCATGATGGTCATTGTAGGCTAAGTGCAAACTCTTAATACCAGTCCAATTAAACCCATATTTTCCCAGATAGTGACACAGAAAAAACTGATCTATCATTAATTCCCTCTACATCCACACATTTTAAAGACGATTGAGTGTTCTAGCAACTCTGTATTTTTCAAATCCAAGCAATCACTGCCAAGACCAACCTAGGACTAATTCCAGCTGACCTCTTTCCTCTTTTTTTCCTTTCCACACAAACCATATAACTGAGTTTAATTATTAGTTAGTTCTTATGTTTATTGCCAAGTTATACTGCTTATTATCCCTTACCATGACAAAGCTTTATCTAAAAAAGAAAAGCAACAAAGACAAATATGTTTCAAAGACAATAACTAACTAAACAATTCCTTCTAAAATTAGTGTGTTCATCTGTTATTATCTAGGCTCAAACCAGAACAGGGTGTCACCTATGTGAATCTGCAGAAATTGATCAAGCAAACAAAATATTTTTAGGGTAGCTGTTGGCAACATAGCCAAAGGGTACATCTTGATTTAGAAGAAATGGGGAATTAAAGTCAAGTTTGTAAAAGTGATGTTAAAAGAGTCAATAGGAAGATTAAAAAAATAAGAAATTAAAAGGACTGGAAGTGCAAGATAAGTCAGGGAAAGTGGTTCAAGACATAAATTATGAACAATTTGATTGCTTTAAAACTTGTTTTACAGCCAAAATTGACACATGGGATCTAATTAAACTAAAAAGCTTCTGCACAGCAAAAGAAACTATCATCAAACAGGCATCCTAGAAAATGAGAGAAAAATTTTGCAATCTATCCATCTAACAAAGGGCTAATATCCAGATTCTACAAGAAACTTAAACAAATTTACAATTAAAAAAAAGCAAACAACCCCATCAAAAAGTGGGCAAAGAATATGAACAGACACTTCTCATAAGAAGACATTTATGCATCCAACAAACATATGGAACAAAGCTCCTCATCACTGATCATTAGAGAAATGCAAATCAAAGCCACAATGAGATACCATCTCATGCCAGTTAGAATGGCAATCATTAAAAAGTCAGGAAACGGAGGATAGAGAGGATGTGGAGAAATGCTTTTACACTGTTGGTAGAAGTGTAAATTACTTTAACCATTGTGGAAGACAGTGAGATTGCTTCAAGGATCTAAAACTAGAAATACCATTTGATCCAGCAATCCCATTACTTTGTATATATACTCAAAGGATTATAAATCATTGTAATATAAAGACACATGCACATGTTCACAATAGCAAAGACTTGGAACCAACCCAAATGCCCATCAGTGATAAACTTGATAAAGTAAATATAGCACATATACACTGTGGAATACTATGCAGCCATAAAAAGTATGAGTTCATGTTCTTTGCAGGGACATGGATGAAGCTGGAAACCATCATTCTCAGCAAACTAACACAAGAACAGAAAACCAGATACTGCATGTTCTCACTCATAAGTGGGAGTTGAACAATAAGAGCATATGGACATAGGGAGATAAACATCACACACCAAGGCCTTTCAGTGGGTGGGAGGTTAAAGGAGGGATAGTATTAGGAGAAATACCTAATGTAGATGATGGGTTGATAGGTATAGCAAACCACCATGGCACGTATATACCTGTGTAATAAACCTGCACATTCTGCACTTGTATCCCAGATACAACATGGGAATACAGATATTCCTTTGGCATTATGATTTCAATTCCTTTGAACATACACTCAGAAGTGAGATTGCTGGATCATACGCTAGTTCCACTTTTAGTTTTTTGAAGAGCCTTCATATCATTTTTCACAATGGCTATAGTATTCATGATAATTATACATGAAGTTGTGTAGTGTCATCTCCAACTTTATGCTCCTTCAATTTTGTGCTAACCATTCTCAGTCTTTTGTCTCTTAATAAACTTTAGAATTAGTTTGTCAAAATCCATAAATTATAATGACTTGCTGAAATTTTGATTGGGATTTCATTTAAAATATAAAGTTGATAAGAATTAGTATCTTGACAATATTGAGGTTTTCTTTCTATGAACATGGAATAGCTTTATGTTAATTTACTTATTTGATTTCTTTCCTTAATGTTTAGTAGTTTTCCTCATATAGATATGAAATAAATTTTGTTAGATTTATACTCAAGTATTTCAGTATTGGTGGTATTAATGTAAATGTTAACACAGTTTTTATTTCAAATTCCACTTGTTCATCTCTGCTGTACAGGAAAGCAATTGGCTTTTGTGTATTAACCTCGCATCCTGCAAAATTGCTATAATCACTTATTAGTTGCAAGAGTTTTTTGGTTGTTGATGATTCTTTCCTATTTTCTTTATAAATGATCTTGTTATCTGTGAACAAAGTATTATTTCTTTCTTCTCAATATATATGCCTTTTATTCTTCTTTCTTGTCTTTTTGTATTAGATAAACCTTCTAGAACAAAGTTGAAGAGCATTAGTAGGTGGAGACATATTTTTCTTATTCCCAATTTTAGTGGGAAGGTTTGAAATTTCTCATCATCATGTATAATTTTTGCTGTAGGTTTTTTAAGCTATTCTTTATCAAGTTGAAGTAATTCCCTTTTATTTCTACATTGCTAAGAGTTCTTTTTTTTTTTTTTTTTTAGTCATGAAGGGGTATTGCATTTTCTCAGTTGCTTTGATATGATCATGCAATTTTTATTCTGTGAGCTATTGATGTGATATATTACACAATTGATTTTCTGGCGTTGAACTAGTCTTGTATAACTGAGATAATTCCAATTTGGTCATCATGTATAATTCTTTGCATAGATTGTTTGATTTCACTTGCTAGTATTTTGTTGAAGGGTTTTACATCCATGTTTATGAGGGATATTAGTTTGCAGTTTCCTTTTCTTGTAGTATCTTTGCCTGGTCTCGGTATTAGGGAAATGCTGGCTGCATACAATGACTAGGAATTATCCCTTTTGCTTCAAATTTCTGAGATTGTAGAGAATTAGCACAAGTTCTTAATTAAATATTTGGTAGTATTGAACGGTGAACCTATCTGGGGTTGGTGCTTTCTGTTTCAAAAGTTTATATTACAGACTCTACTTAATATATAGGAACACTTTTACACTGCTTGTGGAAGTGTAAATTAGTTCAACCATTGTAGAAGACACTGTGGCAACCCCTAAAGGATCTAGAACCATATTGTAGCATTACTCACAAGAGCTAAGATATGGAATCAAACTAAATGTTTGTAACAGATGAAATTATTTTAAAATGTGGTATATATACACACACAATGGAAGGCTTTTCAGCCTTGGAGAAAGAATGAAATCCTGTCCTTTGAAAGGACATGGATGAGCCTGGTGAACATTATGGTAAAGGAAATAAGCCAAGCACAGAAAGACAAATACCTCATGACTTCACTTAAATGTAGGCTCTAAAAGAGTTGAACCACCAGATGTAGAGAGCAGAATAATGGTTACTAGAGGATGATGGCGGGGAAGGGAGGGCATAAGGAGTTGGTCAAAGGATACGAAGTTTCAGATTTACAGAAGAAATAATTTTTGAGATCTATTGATAGCAGGGTAGTTACAGCAATAACAATGTACCATATATTTCAAAATAACAGTGTAAATTTCAAATGTCTCATCAGAAAATGATATGTAAGCAAGGTGGTAGATATGTTAATTAACTTAATTATTCCACATTGCATACATTTATCAAAGCATTACATTGTAGCTCATAAATGTATACAGTTAGAATTTCTCAATTAAAACATTAATTTTAAAAACACTTTTTAAAAAAATAAGTGTTTGCTAAAAATTATGGGAAGGAAGGGATGAATAGGCAGAGCACAAAGGATTTTTGTAGTAGAGCAACTACTCTGTATGATTCTATGATGGTGGATACAGATCATAAGTTTGTACAACCCTACATAATGTACAACACCAGGAGTGAATCCTAATGTCAACTATGGACTTTGAGTAATTATGATGTGTCAGTGTAATCTCATCAATTGTAACAAACGTACTACTCCAATGGAGGATGTGGATAATGGAGGAGGCTGTGCATGTGTGGGGCTGATAATATATGGGAACTGTGTGCATTTCCTGTAAATCTAAAATTGCTCTAAAAAATAAAGCCTATTAAAATTAAAAAACAGCTGACTCTAGCAGGGGCTAAACTCCCTCCCTCACAAAATGAGCAGAAAATGTGAACAAGTGCTTCACCAAAAAGTCTAGATAAACAGAAAATAAGCAAAAGGAAAGATTCTCGCCATCATTTGGGAAATATAAATTCAAGCCATATGCTAATTTACCACAATATAACCATCATCCTGAGAGGCTAAATTGAAAAGACTCCGCCTACCAAGTGTCAGCAAGGATGTGGAACATCAGTAATTCTAACATACTAGTTAAAATATTAAATTGTACAACCACTCAGAAAATCATTTGGCATTTTCTTATCAACTTTAACATACATCTAGCATATTGATTTCATGTACCATATGTTCTTGCCATTCCACTTCAAAATATTTATTCAAAATAAAAGAAAGCATATGTCCATTCAAAGACTTGTGTACATATTTTTGTAACAGCTTTATTTGTCATAACCAAACACTGGAAACAACCCAATTGTATATCCACAGGTGAATGAATAAATAAATTGTGGTATAACCATACATTAGAATACTATTCAGGAATAAAGGGAATCTATTCATGCTACTATATGGTTGAATCTCAAAATAATTACACTGAGTGAGAAAAGCCAGACCAAAAAATAGTGCATTCTGTATATTAACATTTACATAAAATTCTAAAAAATGCAAAGAATCTAAAATTACAGAAAATATATTACTATTTGCCTAGTGATTCAAGAGGAGACACTACTTTTGAAATTGATGCACATTTTCACTGTTTTTATTTTAGTGAAGACTTACAGCTGTGTACATTTTTAAAACTTAACCAAATTCAACATTACTATTATGTGCATCATATCATATGTTAATTGGACCTCAATAAAGCCATTAAAAATAAACCAAAAATAATGTGTTCTATAATATAAACATAAATACATTTAATAAAAGGTAATATACCTAAGATAACTTTAAATAATAAACATTGTTATCCAATTTGAAATGTTATAATTTACATTGTGATTTTTAAATTAACCCATGGATTTTAAAAGGTATAAGCTTTAAAATTGAGTTTTAAAACTTAAGTCTTTAAAAATTTAAATTACTTAAACTTGAGTTTAAAGAATTAAATTCAAGCCTTTAAAAATCCATGGGTTATTTTAAAATTCATGATGGAAATTAGAACAACATTTTAAATTGAATAATAATGAGTATACAACATATCCCAATCATTTGCAGCAATAGCAGTGCTTAGAAGGGAATTTGTAGCATTATGCTTGCTATGAGTTGAGTTGCTTCTCCCACAGATGCACATATTAACGTGATAACCTCAGTACTCAGGATGTGACCTTATTTGAAAAAATGTTACCTAATTACTGCAGATATAATTAGTTAATATGAGATCATATTGGAGTTGGTTGGGTTCTTGTTTACTATAACTGGTATCTTTATAATAAAAAGTGGGAATTTGGGCACAGGCACACTCATAGGAAGAAAGCCATGTTAACAGGAAGACAGACATTAGTGTGATACTACCGTAATCTAAATAATGCTGTAGATTGCCAGCAAACTAGGAGGAAGACATAGAATAGATTTTAACTTAAAGCCCTCAGAGAACTAACCTTGACAGACCTCAAAATTCTAGCCTCCAGAACCAGTTGTGAGACAATAAGTTTCTACCGTTTAAGATACCTGCTTGTGAAACTTTGTTAGGGTAGTCCTACTAAACTATTTAGTACAATGCTTATGTTAGAAAAAATAATTATGTAAAAGGTTTAATATAAATCATCTAAATTTCTACTTTAAGAAGCTATGAAAAGAATAAATTTTAAAAACAGTAAGTAGATTAAAGGAGATGATAGAGATACTCATAAGAACAGTTCAGGAAAGATCTGCCCTCATAATTCAATCACCTCCCAACAGATTCTTCTCATGACAGGTGGGAATTGTGGGAGTTACAATTCAAGATGAGATTTGGGTGGGGACACAACCAAACATCATTCCACCTCTGTCCCCCCCCAAAAGCTCATGTCCTCACATTTTAAAACTCATCATGTCTTCCTAGAAATCCCCCAGAGTCTTCATTCACTTCAGCATTAAGTCAAAAGTCTATAGTCATCTGAGACAAAGCAAGTTCCTACCACCTATAAAATGATTTGCTAAAGATAGTAATGCATCAGTATGTATTTAATAAATGAGTGAATGAATGAGAACCGAGGCAGTATGATTTGGAAGCTCTCTCCTCTTCTGAAACTATTGTGTATGTATTATTAGATGAGGTAGATAGTTTTTCTCTTCTGTTTTTTTGTTTTGTTCCTCTGATTTTTTAAACGCCTTCTTTTAAAAAATGAAATTCTTTGATAAGCTTTTTTAAAACGAAATTTTAAATCCCATAGACTAAAAGAAGAATGTATATAAGAAATTATTTGTTAGAGAGCTTTTATTCACCATGACAGGAATGTTCATGTTGAAAATACTCCACGAATATGGAACTGCTTGCAATTTTACACCACAGAGGAAAAACATTTTCTGGATTTTATAATTCTTTCTCTAATATCTTCCAGTTAACATAATCTCCCACTTACCCTCTGTCCTCATGCTCTATTTCCAGTTTTTATCTCAAAGTACAGTTTGTTGATTCTGTTAAAATTCATGGATTCATAGGCTGGTCCTGGGAGAAATCATCTGGTTCAACGTAAATCTAACAGAGATGATGCCTCCAAGACTATGAAAGTCAAAACAGAAATAGGCCTGTGACCTGCTCAACATTTGCTACATTCCTTGTCCTTCACTCAGACTAAATAATAGGCCAGCTGTCTTCATTTCAAGCTGAGATAAAATTTCCAAGTGTTGTCACCAATTATTTCATCCCAGTAAGTTCTGATTGATACGGTATATGTAATATATATTCATATATACTATATATATTGTGATTAATTAGAAAATTGAAAATTAATTAAAAACTATTTCCTAAATGTAGTTTTCCTACTAGAGAAAGTCTTTTTGAAAATGGGTCATATAGATGGAAAAAATTAATAAAATTTTTCTTTAATATAAAAATGTACATGACTATGAAGCTAGTCAATATTTTTTTATTTCCATAAATAGAAGTGAGCCCAAAAGGTAAAGTTAGAGGCTCAGAATTGTCTTAGAAGCTGTTGGAGGAGCAAGATTTGAATTTTAGGTATCTTGGTCTGTTGGTTCTTTGAGGTATATACACATATCTTCATGAACTTTATTATATATTAATTTATCACCTTACGATTTCAAAACAAGTCATAGTCTTTTAGTCTATTTAAAATAAAATAAATAGAAATAGAGATATGATAAACTGTGTGCAAAGGTAGTCATATGACCTAATCTGCTTATAGTTTCAAACGTTTTAAAGTTTTACGAAATCTGATCTCACACATCATCTCATCAACAATCTTATATTATCACATTCATGAATGGATACATTGAATGGAATTACCAGCATACCTGCGGCTATGGGGCCAGCAAAAGGAAGCACTGTGTCATTGGTTGTGGTGGTAGTTGGGGGTATAGGCAGTGGATGAATGAGCTCTGTGCTTGGACCTGGTCTGTTGTCACCTAAGCAATAACATAATTCTTCTGAATTTCCATCATTCTCATCTGTTAAAAGCAGAAGATACTGATACCAATAATCTTATAGGATTTTGGTAAAGATCAGATAAGTTATTACACATAAAGAAATATATACACAAAACCTACTTTATAATATTTATATTTATTTTAGTACACTTAAAGAACACTTCCATGAACAGACATAGAGAATACTTTTTTTATTAACAAGCCTACTGATGAAAAATTTTAAAAACTAAAAATAATATTGATTATTCTAAAAAAAAAAAAAGCTTTAGGTAAAAGAATAAATAGCTAAACACACAGACAGGAAAGCACTGCCTTTAGTTCAGTACAATTCCTCTCGGCTCTGCATTTACCAGTTTCCCCATTAAGGGTGAAAATGACAAGGTAATCCCCCAGCTCACCTAACACATCCTGTATTCCATCTGCAGTGTTCTCCAGACTTGTCTGATTATAAGAATATAGATTATTTTTCTCAGTGGACCTGAGGTAGGGCCAGTTAACCTGTATTCTTAACAAACTTTCCAGTTGTTATTTATAATCTAAAAAGTTTCAGAACACTGCCTGAAGCAACAAGCAAATCTAGATAGTTCCTCTGAGAGAGGAAAGCATAGGCATACACAGCTAACTCAATGAGACAGGCAGCTTCCCATGCTGGAGTTTAAGATGTGAGATTCAAGTTCACAGCTGCCATCCTGCTTCTTTATCATTTTCATTGCCAAGTTTCTGCTGCCCAATTAAAGATAGATTGCCACATTGTCTCTTGAAAAGCAAAATGGACAAATATGTGCATAGCTCTTAAACACTTTTTTAAAAGTGAGAACATAAAAACATGTAAAAATATACAAGAGGTAGGTAATGAAAAGAAATGCATGTCCACTTAATATTGTTAATTTAAGTGAAGAACCAGAAAACCCCTTAGTCACGGTGGACATCTCTTCTGCTGAATGATGACAAAGTCTTCCTCCTAAGGTGACCTGGCAAGGGGGAGTGATGCCCTCCCAACTGGAAAACTGTAATTGCGTAAGGCTAGCTTCCTGACGCAAGCTGAATCAAGCAGCATTTCCCTTAGATATTTTACTGTGAGACCAAGGAAAGTAGTTGTCAGTGTCTGCTGAGGGAAAAAAACTAAAAGATGTGAGTCTGGAGCTCCAACTTGACATACTTGGATGCCATTTTACAGAGGGAAAAAATGAATGTTTCAAGAGAGAGCAGAAGATAAGAAATTGAAGGATAGTATCTTGGAGTTTTTCCCACCCTCTTCCCATTCACATCCCAGGCATGGCTACAGCTACGATTTCCCTGCATCTTTGTAGAGTGAGCAAAACAAAACAAAACAAAACAAAACAAAACAAAACAAAACACTGTTTCTTTTTCCCTAGGTATATATCTGTCACATGCAACTGGAAGGACACTGATTGGTACAATAAATTGTCACGCATTTCATATGTAAAACAAGTAGCCTCTGAATAATCGCTCTCCAGATTTGGCACTTTTACAACAAAGACAAAGACTTTTTAGGGGAAAATGGAGTGTTTTTTCACTAGTAATATCTCATGAATGCCAATTTCTGGAAAAAATAAAATGTTTTCTCTTAATTTGAAAACATATAAAGTTAAAATTAATTGAATAGCACCTACTGTTCTGGCTGGCGTTTTTCAAGATTGCTATTGCACATGCATGCTATCGCAGACCCAGGCCAGTAATAAAAAAAATATTTGGAAGAGGTTATAACCTGAAGAAAATGTCAGATCATCCATATCTTTGTAATTTCAGATATGCTTTTAATCTTCAACATGCCTACAAAAATATTTTCCACCCACAATCATTCAGGAGAGCATTTCTGAAGAGATATATTTTATACAGAACTTAAAACAAAGCCCAGGAATTTTTTGTTCAGAAGACCTGGGAATGCACATAGGATTCATACTAGGTTTTATCTTTATTTCAGGGAAAGTTCATTGTTTAAAGATATGTAGAAGTTTGCAAATGAGCTCTTCCTGAGTGAAAATTTTTGTTGCCTGGGAAGAAGTTTTTTCAATATAAAACTATTATATAAAATTCAGTCTCTTAATTAAATTTGCTAAAAAGAATATATAAACAACATAACTCTATGTCCATTGCATTGATCTACACAGTACCTGTTAGAAAAAAAGATGAAAGAAAAATGACATTAATCTTTTCTGTTTTTATGATCCATTTTGCCACATTTTGAGATATATCCTTATATGTGTATTGCCTTCAATAGCCATCTTTAATTCTCATATATGTGATCATTGGTAGAAGAAAGCACAAGACTTTTCCTGATTACAGATAGGAATTAGGAGTTGCAACTCAAATCAGAGATATGCATTGACTATATGAAAGAGGAAAAATGGAGAAAATACCCAGGTTATTGTTAGTTTATTATGATTTTTTCCTCATAAATTACTAAGACAGAAAGCAGGCACATAAACTGTATCATGAAGGTTTTCTTTAAACTTCAGCATTGACTATTCAGGAAGGGGTGCTAGATGATATACAGACACCTGCAACCAAGATATTACAGCCATAGGAACAAAGTTAGTTGGAATAAATGAAAACACTAATTTGTAATACATTCAGTTCCCTGAAGAAATTAAAACAATGCATAATATACAATATTAGCATTCTAGAAATTCTTGGTGATGCATAGTTAGCATTAACAAATGAATAAGTAAAACCAAAAAATTAACTCTTTACTAGGCTATTTCAATGATAGTAAAATGAGATTTCTTGCCGGCTACGTGGAAATCATCTATTGATTCTACTTTAAGTTAGGCTGAATTTGATATAAACTTGTACCAAACAATAAGAACTAATGACTTTCATGCACTTAAAATGTGCTAGACAATAATCTCAAGGCTTAATTTGTATTAATTTATTTAATTATCTAAACAACCTCATGAAGAAAATGAGGCATAGAGATTTAAGTAGCTTGGGCAATGTCACATAGTCACAGCCAAGAAAACAGCACAGAGATCTGGGTTCAGAGCTCACACTTTTTAATGTACTTATACCCACCTGGAAAAAAAAGATATAAGACCTCTTAGGAAGACATATATAACAAAAAGATAATATGAATTCAAGTAAATGAAATGTCCATTTTCAGTAACAGCAGGCTAGATATTTTCTATTAAATTTATTGAAAGTAACTTCTTGAGAGCAGCTAGTAAAACTGAGTGAAAAATTTTAAATAATCAGTAGGAAGGCAGCAAAATGCCAATAAAGTTGTGCACACTTATTTGGCCGGTATCTGAGAAAAAAAAGAAGCTCAGAGATGTAAACCAACTATGAGGTTTTCCTTTTCTAGAAGGACTGCCTAAAACTTGAAGAGACTGACAGCCTTGAGCTCAGGACAGGAATGGGAGTCCACAGCGTATCAAATCTATCTGGTATTGGTAAACACAAAAACGTGGCACCCATAGACCAAGGCTGAAGTGAAAGTAGACAGCCCATTGAAATAATTAATTGGTAGACTATTAAATAGAGGCAGCTCAAGTGCCCTGGTTTCCTGCATAAGCAAACTGAGATCTAACCCAATATAAACAGTCACATTCTAGGTTAGCCAAACTTCATCTAAACCTATCCAAAACTGCCAACCAACCTCTAAGAGGAACTAGGAACTTTTCACTAGGATCATTCAAATAAAATATTTCAATAATTAACTAATGGGAGGCCATTAGGCTGAGACAGCTCTAGTGCCATGGGTGCCGCCACAAGCAAACCAAAACCCAATTCAATATAAACAGTAAAAGGAAGCTGAAGCTTAACCAACCACAGTCAACTGGCCTTTAGTTATCTAACTAGGAACTTTCCACTAGGTTATACCAAAATAAGGCAAATGCCTCACTGTAGCCAGATAAGTAGTTTCTTTACTTTGCTTCGGTGTTCAGCCTATGAGACCCCACTGCTCATGCTGCTACACTAGAGCTCTCTGAACCTCTACTGGTTCTGAGTTATGTCTATTTCATGAATTCTTCTTGGCTCAAATAATTTCTACTATATTTAGCTTATTTAATTTTTTAAAGCTACTTTGACCAGTAAAATATTTTCTTTCCCTTGCTTTCACATTCACTCTATGCAAACTTTCTCATTGTGTCTCTTTGATGGAGTTCTGAACTGTTCGCAGTCTAGAGCTGCTTGCAGAATATATAAAGATTTGTTATAACTCAGTTATTTTTTTTAAGCAACTCAATTTAAAAATCAGCCAAGATTTGAATAGACATTTTAACAAAGAAGATATTTAAATAATTATTAGGCTGGGTGGTGGCTCACACCTGTAATCCCAGTACTTTGGGAGGCCAAGGTGGGCAGGTCACCAGATCAAGAGATCGAGGCCATCCTGGCCAACATGGTGAAACCTCGTCTCTACAAAAAATCCAAAAATTAGCTGGACATGGTGGCACATGCCTGTAGTCCCAGCTACTCAGGAGGCTGAAGCAGGAGAATTACTTGAACCCAAGAGATGGAGGTTCCAGTGAGTTGAGATCATGCCACTGCACTCCAGCCTGGCGAGAGAGTAAGCCTCTGTCTCAAAAAAATAAATAAATGAATAACAAAAATAACAATAAAAATAAATAATAACACATGAAAAGTTGCTCAACACATAAAAACTTTTGCATTTACATTGGCAGAAATGCATTTATATTGTATTTACATTGACAAAAAATGCCACAATGACTTACCACTTTATACTTACTAAGGTAGATATAATAGAAGAGACAGTTGACAACAAGAGTTGGTGGCAATATGGAGAAATTAAGAGCCCTCATACATTGCATGCTGGAATGTAAAATGGTGTGACCACTTTGGAAAACAAGCTGGCAATTCCACAAAAGATTAAAGATAAAATTACCATATTTCTCAACACTTTTGTGCCAGGAGAAATAAAAAATATATATTCACACAAAGAAATGTACGTGAATGCCAGAGCAGCATTATTTGTAATAACCAAAAGGCCAATGCCACACAGTAGCCAACAGATGAATGGGTAAACAACATGTGATATACAATGGAATAGTAGTTTGCATATTAATAAATTCACTAACATGGATGAATTTCAAAAACACTATGCTAAATAAAAGAAATCACATGATCATACATATATTATCACATTTATATGAAATGGCCACATTTATTAAATCTATGCAGAGGAAATAGATTAGGGCTGCATAGGCTTGAAGGTTGAGGAAAAAAATTGAGAGTGAGCATAAGGAGTATAAGGTTTCCTCAAGGATTAATAAAATGTTTTACATTTAGATTATGATAACAGTTATATACTATGTTAATATGCCAAATAAACATTGAATTATGCACTTTAAATGAGAACTTTAAATCATGCAAATTACATTCTCAATTCAAAAAAAATTATGCAATTGACAAACTAAAATTAAGTTTTTAATTTAAAATGTTCCACAAAGCAAACATCAGGTTTTAATGCCTTTACTGGTGGTGAATTATGCCCAATGTTTAAGGAAGAAATAATATCTATCCTACCTAAATCCTTTCAGAAAGCATAGGAAAAGAAATGTGGGCCGGGCGCGGTGGCTCAAGCCTGTAATCCCAGCACTTTGGGAGGCCGAGGCAGGTGGATCACGAGGTCAAGAGATCGAGACCATCCTGGTCAACATGGTGAAACCCCGTCTCTACTAAAAATACAAAAAACTAGCTGGGCGTGGTGGCTCGTGCCTGTAATCCCAGCTACTCAGGAGGCTGAGGCAGGAGAATTGCCTGAGCCCAGGAGGCGGAGGTTGTGGTGAGCCGAGATCGCGCCATTGCACTGCAGCCTGGGTAACAAGAGCGAAACTCGTCTCAAAAAAAAAAAAAAAAAAAAAAAAAAAAGAAATGTGGAAGCTAATCCTCTCAGTATTTCTTAGTGAAGGGTTCCAGGCTTCTGAGTAACAGAATTTGACAAGGTACAAGGACTGAAAATACCCACTTTCGTTCCCTAGACCTATTAGTTCTTCACATTTTAAAAGTATTAGACCCAGAGAAAAGATTTATATTTCAGAGAGGAAAGAAGCACTAGGTCATTTGTTTACATTCTGAAGAGTTGTAAACTTGGGACCTCCTTCTTATTCATTTCTCGGAGATTTATTTGTATCTCAAAGATTCATTTTCTCCACTTTCTCTAGGTTTGTCTTGTGTCTTAGGAGACACAGGTGGTAACTGGGCTGTTTGTAGTTCATATAAATTCTCAGATTTATAATTTATGAGCTCTTCTCTTGTAGTGCAAATATTCCGTTTCTTTTCTGTACAAATATTCCAAAACATGCAAGCCCAATTATCTGTTGTAAATAATAGATTGGTCCTTATCCAGAAACCTCACCTTTGCTTTCAGCATAAATATCTACAGATGTTAAATATTTACCAAGAATGCTTTCTGAATCATTTTGTGATGCAAGTATTACTCTGACACCAAACAAAGATGTTACAAGAAAATAAACTACAGATCAATATCTTCCAATGAACAATGAACATGAAATTTTTTAGTCTCATTAGAAACACAATTTTTAAAAATTAAAAAAAATTTTTAAACATAAGCAGATCAAATTTAACAATATATGACAAGAATATGCCACGAACAAATACTGTCTATTCTAATATTGCAAGTTCATTTTAACCTTCAAAAAAATCAATGTACTTCAGCATATTAGCTCAATAAAGCATAAAATACATAGAATCATCTCAATAGGTGAGCATTTGCCAAAAATAAATTTGACAAAATCTAAACATGCACATTAAAACTATACAACATGAGCCGGGCGCGGTGGCTCAAGCCTGTAATCCCAGCACTTTGGGAGGCCGAGGCGGGTGGATCACGAGGTCAAGAGATCGAGACCATCCTGATCAACTTAGTGAAACCCCGTCTCTACTAAAATTACAAAAAAATAGCTGGGCATGGTGGTGCGTGCCTGTAATCCCAGCTACTCAGGAGGCTGAGGCAGGAGAATTGCCTGAACCCAGGAGGCGGAGGTTGCGGTGAGCCGAGATCGCGCCATTGCACTCCAGCCTGGGTAACAAGAGCGAAACTCCGTCTCAAAAAAAAAAAAACAAAAAAAAACAAAAAAAAACTATACAACATGACCAAGAGAATACTGAATATTCTGAAATATTCTGAAATATCAGACCCCATACTGAAAGTATTTGTACTACATACTACATATTAACTGGAAGATGACAAACATGCAAATTAAGATATTGACAAAAATTCGAACAGACACTTTACAAAGGAAGACAAAATATGAAGCGTCAGGACATGCAAAAGATATTTAATATCATTAGTCATTAGAGAAACAAAATTATGAGATACTACTACATGTTTAGTGGCTAAAATAACATGACAAAGACTGATAATACTACATGGTAATAGGATGTAAAAGAGCCAATACTTTTGTACATCACTGCTGCAGAGGTAAAAGTACACAACCCATTTGGAAAAATCTTTCACAGTTTATTATACAGTAAACATACACTGACCGTATAGCCTTTCCATTTCATTTCCAGGCTCTTACATAACAGGAATGAGAACTTACTTATGTACATGGGAAGATGGGACTACTGGGAGAAACTGTTTTCATTATAGCCAATAACTGAAAATAACCTAAATGCTCAACAACAATGATTGAATTTTTAAACAAATTATAGTATATCCATAATATATACCTCCAATAAAAAGGAATGAATTACTACATATGTAACACAGTGAATATAGAAAACATTATTTGAATGTTTTTCCATTTGTTTGTGTTCTTTCTTATTTCCTTAAGCAGTGGTTTGTAGTTCTCCTTGAAGAGGTCTTTCATATCTTTTGTAATTTGTATTCATAGGTATTTTATCCTATTTGCTGCAATTGTGAAGAAGAGTTCACTCATGATTTGGCTCTCTGTCTATTATTGGTGTATAGGAATTCTGACACTTTTCTGAAGTTGCTGAGACTTTGCTTGAGGAGATTTTGATCTGAGACAATAGGATTTTCTAAATGTATAATCATGTAGTCTGCAAACAGAAACAATGTGACTTTCTCTCTTCCTATTTGAATATCCTTTATTTCTTTCTCTTGCCTGATTGCCCTGGCCGGAACTTCCAATACTATGCTGAATAGAAGTAGTGAGAGAGGGCATACTTGTCTTGTGCCAGTTTTCAAAGAGAATGCTTCCAGCTTTTGCCCAGTATGATATTAACTGTGGGTTAGTCATAAATAGCTCTTGTTATATTGAGATATATTCCATCAATACCTAGTTTATTGAGAGTTTTTAGCATGAAGGTGTGTTGAATATTATTGAAGGCCTTCTCTGCATCTATTGGAATAATCATATGGTTTTTGTCATTGGTTCTGTTTATATGATGGATTGTGTTTATTGATTTGCTTGTGTGGAACTAGCACTGCATCCCAGGGATGAAGCTGACTTGATTACGGTGGATAAACTTTTTGATGTGCTGCTGGATTTGGTTTGCCAGTATTTTATTGAGGATTTTCACATCGATGTTCATCAGGGATATTGGCCAGAAAATTTTTTTTGGCATGTCTCTTGCAAGTTTTTGTATCAAGATAATTCTGGCCTTATGAAATGAATTAGGGAGGAGTCCCTCTTTTTTATTGTTTGAAATAGTTCCAGAAAAAATAGTACAAGCTCCTCTTTTTATCTCTGGTAGAATTTGGCTGTGAATCTGCCTGGTCCTAGGCGTTTTTTGTTTGGTAGGCTATTAATTACCACCTCAGTTTCAGAACTTGTAATTGGCATGGATAGGAAGAATCAATATTGTGAAAATGGCCATGCTTTCCAAAGTGATTTATAGATTCAACACTATCCCCATTAAGCTACCATTGACTTTCTTCACAGAATTAGAAAAAACTACTTTAAATTTCATATGAATCCAAAAAAGAGCCTGTATAGCCAAGAAAATCTGATGCAGAAAGAAGAAAGCAGGAGGCATCGTGCTACCTGACTTCAAATTATACTACAAAGCTACAGTAACCAAAACATCATGATACTGGTACCAAAACAAACACACACACATATATATATATATGCACACATACCAATGGAACAGACCAGAGGCCTTAGAAATAATGCCACACAGGCTGGGCACAGCAGCTCAAGCCTGTAATCTCAGCACTTTGGGAGGCCAAGGGGGCTGGATCACGAGGTCAAGAGATCGAGACCATCCTGGTCAACAAAGTGAAACCCCGTCTCCACTCAAAATACAAAAAAATAGCTGGGCATGGTGGCACGTGCCTGTAATCCCAGCTACTCGGGAGGCTGAGGCAGGAGAATTGTCTGAACCCAGTAAGCGGAGGTTGCGGTGAGCCGAGATCGCGCCATTGCACTCCAGCCTGGGTAACAAGAGCGAAACTCCGTCTCAAAAAAAAAGAAAAAAAAGAAATAATGCCACACATCTATAATTATCTGATCTTTGATAAATGTGACAAAAACAATGGGGAAATTATTCCCTATTTAATAAATGGTGTTGGGAATACTGGATAGTCATATGCAGAAAACTAGAATTGGACCCCTTCCTTACACTTTATACAAAAATTAATGCCAGATGGATTAAAGATTTAAATATAAGACCTAAAATAATAAAAATCCTAGAAGAAAACCTAGGCAATACCATACAGGACATAGGCATGGGCAAACACTTCATGGCTAGAACACCAAAAGCAATGACAATGAAAGTCAAAATAGAAAAATGGAATCTAATTAAACTAAAAAGCTTCTGCACAGCAAAAGGAACTGTCATCAGAGTAAACAGGCAACCTACAGAACGGAAGAAAATCTTTACAATCTATTCATCTGACAAAGGGCCAATATCCAGAATCTACAAGGGACTTAAACAATTTTACAAGAAAAAACAAACAACCCCATCAAAAAGTGAGTGAAGGATATGAACAGAAGCTTCTCAAAAGAAGACAGTTCTGCAGCCAACTAACATATGAAACACAGCTCATTATCACTGATGATTAGAGAAATGCAAATCAAAACCACAATGAGATACCATCTCACACTAGTTAGAATGGCAATCACTTAAAAGTCAGGATGGGAGAAATAGAAATGATTTTACACTGTTTGTAGGAGTGTAAATTAGTTCAACTATTGTGGAAGACAGTGTGGTGATTCCTCAAAAGTCTAGAACCAGAAATACCATTTGACCCAGCAATCCCATTGCTGGTTATATACCCAAAGGATTATAAATCATTCTACTATAAAGAGACATGCACATGTATGTATATTGCAGCACTATTCACAATTGCAAAGACTTGAACCAACCCAAATGTCATCAGTGATGGACTGGATAAAGAAAATGTGGCACATATACACTGTGAGATACTATACAGTCATAAAAAAAGATGAGTTCATGCCCTACAGGGACATGGTTGATGCTGGAAACCATCATTCTCAGCAAACCAACACAAGAACAGAAAACCAAATACTGCATGTTCTCACTCACAAGTGGGAGTTGAACAATGAGAACACATGGATGCATGGAGGGGATCATTACACACTGGGAGGGTGTGGGGCTAGGGGAGGGATACCATTAGGAGAAATACCTAATGTAGATAACAGGTTGATGGGTGCAGCAAACCATCATGGCACATGTATACCTATGTAACAAACCTGCATGTTCTGCAGTGTATCCCAGAATTTAAACTATAATAATAATTTTTTAAAAAACACTATGTGAGCAAAAGAAGCCAGGCACAAAAGATTATGTAATATGTTCATCTATATACATGAACCTCAATTTTAATTCTAGTCATAGTAGAAAAGCTTATCAGTGCCAGAAATTGGTGGTGGAGATAGAACGTAGATAAGTACAAGAGACAATCATGTGATTGTAGATGTGCAACCTTATTTCTGGGTTGCCTATTCTGTTTTATTGGTCTCCATGTCTGTTCTATGTGTCTGTTTTTGTGCTAGTACCATGCCATTTTGGTTCTGCAGCCCTTTAGTATAGTTTGAAGTCAAGTGGCATGATGCCTTCAGTTTTGTTTTTTTGCTTGCAATTGCCTTGGCTATTCAGTCTGTTTTTTGGTTCAATATGAATTTTAAAATAGTTTTTTCTAGTTTTGTAAAGAATCTAAATGGCAGTTTAATAGGAATTCCATTAAATCTATAAAGTGCTTTGGCCAGTGTGGCCATTTTTATGATACTGATTCTTCCTATCCATAAGCATGGAATGTTTTTCCATTTCTTTGTGTCAATTCTGATTTCTTAGAGCAGTGTTTTGTACTTCTTATAGAGATATTTATCTACCTGGTTAGCTATATTCCTATTTTATTATTTTTATAGCAATTATGAATGGGATTATATTCCTTATTTAACTTTCGACTTGCCTCTTGGTGGTGTATAGGAATATTAATGATTTTTGCACAATGATTTTGTATCCTGAAACTTTGCTTAAGTTGTTTATCAGCTTAAAAAACTTTTGGGCTGACACTGGGGTTTTTTGAGTATTTGACAAAGGTCTAATATCCAGCATCTATAAGCAACTTCAACAAACTTTCAAGAAAAAAACAATGCCATTAAAATGGAAAAAGGACATGAGAAGATACTTTTCAAAAGCAGACATACATGCGGCCAACAATCACATGAAAAAAAGCTAAACATCACTGATCATTAGAGAAATGCAAATCAAATTCAGAATGAGATATCTCATACCAGTCAGAATGGCTACTAGTAAAAAGTCAAAGAATAACTGATACTGGCAAGGTTGTGGGGAAAGAGGAATGCTTATACACTGTTGGTGGGACTGCATGTTAGTTCAACCATTGTGGAAGACAGTGTGGTGATTCCTCAAAGATTTAGAAACAGAAATACTGTTCAATCCAGCAATCGCATGACTGCATATATAGCCAAAGGAATATAAACCATTCTATTATAAAGTCACATGCACACATGTGTTCATTGCAGTGCTATTCACATTAGCAAAGACGTGGAATAAACCTAAATGTCCATCAGTGATAGTCTAGATAAAATGTGGTACACATCCACCATGAAATACTCTGAAACTATAAAAACCAGTAAGATCATGTCTTTTGCAGGCACATGAATTGGGTGGAGGCCATTAACCTTAGCAAACTAACACAGGAACAGGAGAACAAATACCACATCATCTTATTTATAAGTGGGAGCTAAATGATGAGAATATATGGACACTGACTACTTCTGTCTCTCATTCTCTCTCTCTGATTCTCTCTCTTTCTCTGTCTCTGACTCTCTCTCTCTCTCTCTCTCTGACTCTTTCTCTCTTTCTCACTCTCTCACTCTCTCTGACTCTCTTTCTCACTCTCTCTTTCTCACTCTCTCTGACTCTCTGACTCTCTCTCTCTGACTCTCTCTCTCTCTCTGACTCTCTCTCTCTCTCTGACTCTCTGTCTGACTCTCTCTCTCTCACTCTCTCTCTCTTTGACTCTCTCTCTGACTCTCTCTGTCTGTCTCTCTCTCTCTCTCTCTCTCTCTCTCCCTTCCTTTGTTCCATGTCAGTCTTTCTCCTCTAGGACTTTTTTTTCCTCTCTCTCTCTCAGAAGAAAAAAAAGAGAATAAAAAAACAAAAACAAAAAAACGCCGGGCACAGTGGCTCAAGCCTGTAATCCCAGCACTTTGGGAGGCCGAGGTGGGTGGATCACGAGGTCAAGAGGTCGAGACCATCCTGGTCAACATGGTGAAACCCCGTCTCTACTAAAAATACAAAAAAAAAAAATTAGCTGGGCATGGTGGCGCGTGCCTGTAATCCCAGCTACTCAGGAGGCTGAGGCAGGAGAATTGCCTGAACCCAGGAGGCGGAGGTTGTGGTGAGATCGCGCCGTTGCACTCCAGCCTGGGTAATAAGAGAGAAACTCCGTCTCAAAAAAAAAAAAAAAAAAAAAAAGAATATATGGACACATAAAGGAAAACAAAACACATGGGGGCATATTTGAGGGTGGGAGGATGGAGGGTGGGAGAAGGGAGAGGATCAGGAAAAATAACTAATGGATACTAGGTTTAATACCCAGTGATGAAAAAATCTGTGCATCAGACTTCTACAACACAAGTTTACCTGTAATAACAAACCTTCACAGATACTCTTGAACTTAAAAGTGTTTTGTTTCTTTTAAGGACAAAAGAATTTTATGAGGTCATGTAAATGTATAAATTGTAAAAAATGAGACTCTGAGATCGTGGGTTGGTTTGAATAGAAATATCTAATGGACACTGTATAAGAAACAAAATTTTGGAGTTGACTTGGAAGAACTATTAATGAGACAGGATAAAGAAGAAGGAATTGTGTGGAGGGGAGGAAAATAAGTTGCACAACAAGGAGGATGTTTATGATCAAATTGTCTAAGAGTCAAGTTGTCCTTCCTGTGAGCTAAAACTCCATCTGGCCAAAATTTCATAAAGTCTAGGATATACCAATGGCTTGTATGAGATTCCATTCCATACCTGAATCTGTGAGAAGCTAAAAGAAGGGAATACTTTGTAAGTTAAAAGCTACTGATGATGACAGTAATGTAGAAACAGGTTCTTAAAATGAAAATAATCATGAGAATTTAAATCACTGGGAATTTAAAAAAAGAAACATGAGAAAAACAGCAAACCTGAGCTGTTCATTGGCTCATGGCATCTGGAACATCAAGATACTCAATAATATGTGCTGAATAAATTCATAAATTAAAAATGTTGATGTCTATAGGATTCAAAGCATTAAGCAAAATCATTTTGCAACTGTCAAACGTATTTCTATTAATTCTTCATTGATTGCTCTTTATATCATATTGTGTTGAATAATTAATCTAAAATATCTGCATTTTTTTTTTCATTCTATGAAGCTTTGGTTTTTTTGAACAATTTATTCCCTCATCATATAATGCAGAACTCATTTAGTGAAAAATTGATTATCTGCCTTTGGTGAGGTGGCAGCCTTGTCTCTCTCTTGCTTTCAGGCATGAAGCTACACTGCTCTCAGTGAAATGTATGCAAGAAAATGTCATGTTTAACATCAAAACATTGCATGAGAGATTATGGTCAGAAGTTAAGTCAGTGCTTATTTTAAGATATTACAACCTTAAGGTTAATTGTGCATCTTGCATCTAATCTAATATCAATTTATCAATAGATAATTCGGAGCATGGGACGGTAAAGACTTTTTTCTTTATAGTCCTATTGAGCCAGGATGAAGGAAAATAATTCCTCAGTTTCCCACAATCTCACACCCTGAAGATAAGGGTTACAGGTCTAGTTTTTAGTCAGTTACATTAGATGGTGATTTCAGGTCACCACCTAATAAACTGATTCTTAATTCACCTGAAAACTGGAAAAACAACTGGTAAGTGTTGAGCAGTTGGGTGGGTAGGTCTTGTAAAGCCACTGATTGGTCAAGACCATTACATATAATTTTAGTAGCTTATTATGATTTAAAAGAAGAACTTGATAATCAAAGCGGTTTTTTTTTTTTTTTTTTGAGATGGAGTTTCACTCTTGTTACCCAGGCTGGAGTGCAATGGCACGATCTCGGCTCACCGCAACCTCCGCCTCCTGGGTTCAGGCAATTCTCCTGCCTCAGCCTCCTGAGTAGCTGGGATTACAGGCACGTGCCACCATGCCCAGCTAGTTTTTGTATTTTTAGTAGAGACGGGGTTTCACCATGTTGACCAGGATGGTCTTGATCTCGTGACCTCGTGATCCACCCGCCTCGGCCTCCCAAAGTGCTGGAATTATAGGCGTGAGCCACCGCGCCCGGCAGTGTTTTTTAAAATTAGGTTTTAGGGAGTAGCTGATGCTGAGAATATGTGCACTTTAATTGAACAAATTGTAATACAGAAAGAAGTGCTCGTTACTTTCATAGAAATAGGAATGTGTGCTCATTTAGTAAAGAAGCTAAAAAAAAAGTGAAGCAGGGACTACTGTTGGGAAATCAGTGCTAGCAAACATTAATTCACACCTGTTAACTGGAGTGCATTGGCCTAGAGACAGCACCAGGTGTGCCTTTACTCACTGCTTGAAGTAATTGAAATAGATTGCTCTGTAGCCTTAAGCAGGTTGGGCTTAAATTGACCCTTTGAAAATCATTTCATTTTTTCATTTTTTCCCTTATTTTGTAAAGTCTGCACATTTTCAGTAATAGAGCACTTTTATTCCAAAGACATTGAAATATGAGAACTGCACATTTGCTTGTGGTATTTATGAAGCTATTTTGTTGAAAAAAAAAATCAAGTTGAACAACTAAAACTGTGTTTCCATAGGAGCTTATTTGATTACATCAGAGTCAGAATTCTAAATTGTGAGGCAAAGAGAAAATTAATTTGCATTTATCTTCAGAGCTGTCTGACTTAATGCAATAGAAACTGAGTAGTAAATATGATAGCTAAAAATATTAATTACTTTGTTTCTAGGGGACCATTTCACCACTATTGTATAACACTGAAAGATACTTGATAATGTCTGTTAGTTTCAAATATAACATATCATTGGAATGAGGAAAGGATTAAGAGATTTAGAGATGTATCTAAAAGTGAAAGCAGTAGGAAAAATAAATGAATCAAAATTGAAGAGATGATTTAATATTTTATTACTAATTAAACACTTCTTTTATTCTGGATCCTACAGTAAACATGTAACTAAGTAGAAAAAAAAATGTTCATGTTACTATTATATCAAGATTCTTCTTGAGTATCCAAGGGGTGAATGTGTGTAGATGAGTGGCTTTTAATATTTAATTCAGCCTGAAATGCGTCATTTTGGTTAAATATACTTTGGAATTTGGCTTATTCAATTAAACCAGCCATGTTTCTAAAGGAAGATGATTGTTAAAATTTTATTTTTCAGAAAAAAGTTAAAAATTACTATTTTGAGTTTGTTAAAACCTCTTGTTCTATTCCTGTCTACTGTATTTTAAAACAAAATATAGAAACTTTTGTAGATATACATTATTTCCTTTGAATAACATTAATATCAATCCAAATTATACCAAAACAAGAAACATGAACATGTGTCATACCAATTAAATACTACTTTATAGGGTCTTCATTCAAATGGTACATCTAGGCATTTAATATACTTATCATTTATTTCATTTTTTCTGTTAAGTTGTATTGCAGAAAATGAAGAGCCATGAATATAATAGTGATTCTATATGTTATCTAAATACACACTTTTAATGAATGATTTGTACAGATTTTGTAATTATTTTCTTTTTCTCTAAGATATGTTTCATTTATATCATATATATAGAAGTTATATTCATATATATATATATACATATACATGTAATATTTTCAATATTGGTGTTGTCCAGTTTACCTATTTTTTTTTTGCTGGAAATTATATGTACTGGAATATAATTTCATGTTTAATCTAGTAATAAAATTTTAGATTTGTGCATTTCATTTTATTTTTCTAGTAATTTATTTTTATTGTAGTTAGTATAAGCATCAGTCTAAGAGAGACTGAAGGAAAACAAAATGGTCATTCATTACAGATCTTTAAGAAGCAATATTGTAACCTACCAAAATGTGTGCATAAGGAAATTTTTAATCCCACGAAAACTAAGTTGAATGATTTAGAAAGACTGAAGAAAAATGAGTTGCTAAAATAATTAATATCAAATTGAGTGTGGGCAAGAAAATCAAAGAGTATAAGTAAAATTTAAAATCTAGAATTCTGTCTCCAGATTGCTTCACAATGTTTCCATTTGACTTTAAAAACTATGAAATTGAAGATCTTGGATTGGATATGAATTTTACTAGAGAATCTATAGAGAATTCTGAGCAATCCAAATGCAATAAGAAAGCTGATCTCTTCCTCCAAAGTTTGACTAAGAACTAACTTTAAAATTAGTTTTTAAGACACAAGCAAAAAAATAGGTAAACTGGACAACACTCATATTGAAAATATGATTTCAAAACTTATGTGCATCAAAAGACACAAAGCAAAAAGGCAACCCACAGAATGGCATAAAATATTTGCAAATCATATGTCTAATAAAGGGTTAATATCCACAATATTTAAGAACTCTTACAAGTCAATAATAAAAAAGCAAACCACTTAATTTAAAAATGGGCAAAGAACTTGAATTGACATTTCTCTGAAATTATGTACAAATAGCAAATAAATACATAAAAATACGGTCAATATAACTAGTCGTTAAGCAAATGCCAGTCAAAATCACAGTAATATACCAATCCACATCCATTAAAATGACTACATTTAAAAAATGGAAAATAACAAATGTTGGCAAGAGTATAAAGCAATCACAACTCTTGTGCATTATTTGTTGAAATGTAAAAGTACCCAGCCACTGTGGAAGTTAAACAGTTTGGCAGTTTCTCAAAAAATTAAACATCAAATCACAATACCTCTCATAATTTCACTTCTAGATATACCACATACTTAAAATAATTGAATGCAGGGACTCAAACAGACACATATACACCCATGTTAACAGAAGCATTATTCACAACAGCTAAAAGAAATAACACAAATGTCTATTAACAGATGAATGGATACATAAAATATTATGTATATAAATTTCTTTGCTGCTTATATATATATTATATATGTTATAATATATATGTATATATATGAAATAGATTATTACTCAGCCTTAGAAAAGATTAAAATTCCAATACATATGCAACATGGATGAGCTTTGAAAACATGGTAACTGAAATAAACTGGATACAAAAGACAAACATTGTATAATTCCACTTAAAAGTACCAAGAATAGACACGTTTATAAAATCATAAAGTAGAATAGAATTTACCAGGAGCTCGAAAAAGTAGAGAATAAAGAATTATTATTTAAAAGAACAAATTTCCTATTTAAGATAATTAAAAGTTCTTGAAATGAGTAGTGCTAATGGTTGCACAATAATGTAAATCTACTTAATGCCACCTAGTTGTATGCTTAAAAAAAAGTTAAAAATGGTAAAATGTATGCTACGTATATATTTATCACATTGAAACAAAACTAAAAATACTTTTTAATACATCATATATAATATTTAGGATTTCTTATTTTAAAAAATAAGTTTAAATTATAAAACAACCTCTGATCCCAATTAAATCATATAAAAAGTTCTCCTACATTCAAATGCCACTACTAAAAACTACGATATCTAGAAGTCAAGAAAACAAGCAAGAATTCAGAGGAAATTCTAATTGGAAAGTCCCTCAGGCTAAAGACCAAAACGTTACCCAAAGGTGATGTGCCGTATATTTGGTTGATAAATATCACTATGTTTTCAGATCTTTTTGATGGGTCTGATCCAGTTTCTTGCTCAAAATAATCTTATATATTATAATCAAATTTTCTTACTTATTTGTATTCAATTATTTCTTCCAGTTTCCTATGAAATTTCATTTTACCTATTAATTTTGGACAGAACATTTTTGGGAGGGATGTTCTCAGAAAAGATAATGGTCATGTTATTTACTACCACTGATCTCTCCTTTATTAAAAAGAAAACTATAATTTTGTTTGGAATAGCAATATAGTCATCTGAAATCTTGCATTCCTGGCCTCTCTTATGTAGCAAAATATTCACGTAACACAATCTATCTAGTAAGATAGGTGTAGAGGATTTCTGAGGAAACAGTTTTCTTTTTCTTTCTTTTTTTTTTTTTTTTGAGACAGAGTTTCGCTCTTGTTACCCAGGCTGGAGGGCAATGGCGCGATCTCGGCTCACCGCAACCTCCGCCTCCTGGGCTCAGGCAATTCTCCTGCCTCAGCCTCCTAAGTAGCTGGGATTACAGGCACGCACCACCATGCCCAGCTAACTTTTTGTATTTTGAGTGGAGACGGGGTTTCACCTTGTTGACCAGGATGGTCTCGATTTCTCGACCTCGTGATCCACCCGCCTCAGCCTCCCAAAGTGCTGGGATTACAGGCTTGAGCCACCACGCCCAGCCCAGGAAACAGTTTTCTTAATATAAGATCATTCCTTCCTCCTTGTGACTTTTCTATCTTTTCTCCAAATTGATGGTGGTAACATGATTGGAAATAACTGCCATCTTGTCAGGTGATCAGGAGAATAAATCCACATATCAAGGATAGCAGAAAAGAGAGACAGAGCCTGAAAAACATGTAATACTGCAGCACCAATGCTACAGGATTGCTACAGTGACCTTAAACTGCCTAACCCTGGACTTCTTGTTATAGGAAAAATAATAACACTTATTTTATTAAGTCTCCTAGAATTCCATAGTTTGTAGTTGAATTCAATCCTAAAGCAGTTTTGGATCCTTCAAATTACATTTTTAAATTCTATTACAGTTTGGCAGCTTTTAAAAAGTTCAACACAGATCAAGCAAAGGAATAGTATGATAAAGCCTCTGATGAAAGGACAAAGCAAAAATAACTCTTGAAGCTTTAAAAATACACTTAAAGAGACTCAATAATTTTATAAAATTCTCCTAAGGAAGACAACACCAAAGCAAGCAAATAAAAGGTGGAGAAATAATGGTATTCTTGGCAGGATGGGACAGGAAGATAAAATCTCTTGAATTATAAGTCACATGTGTCTGGCCAGTAACACAAAAAAGCCACTGCCCTCTTTGTCAAAGTTGCTGGCTCTGCAATTCCTCCCACCTCTGAGCACTCGACATCTCATCTGGAGCCTTCATTGTTGGCTTTTATCTAGTTTCCTTATCTGGGAAGCATCATCCAAATTTTCCCAAGTGAAAAGGAAGACTCAGGTTGACACTGGTGCATGACAGCATGCCTATCTGATGAGTGATTTCCTAAAAACAAAAACAACAACAACAACTAAAAAAAAAAAAAAAAAGTGATGGAATAGGCACTGGAATTCTCTGAGGAATATTGTCCACCACCTTTTTTCTGTTGTATGGGCCAATCTTTTACCTTCACGACAGAGACCCACTTAAGAAAACTGGAAACATGGACCAAAAGAAACTTATGGCACTTTGTAATACAGTAAAACACACACACTCTCTCACACACACACACACACACACACACACACACACACACACACGGACAGGGAGAGAGAGAGAGAGAGAAAGAGAGAATGAGAGAGAGGGAGAGAGAGGGAGCACTCACTGGCACTGGTCTAGGGTAAGTTACTAGAACAGAGGTACCTCTAGTTAACCCATAGACTTTACTTTTACTCATAAGAGTTACAAGACAAACTCCAGGAAACTCAAATATTTTTTAACAATGCAGTAGTTTACTCTGACATCAATTGCCAACAATTAGTGTCACTATACTGACCTGAAGATAATTGCCTATAATTTCGGGTCTCCCATCATAATCAGGGATGTTTCTTTGATCCGTATAAAGGTGTACTGTCAGTCACAATTCCAGGGCCACATCAAATACCCCACAGGACACCACGTTGATCATGTTCAGAATGATTGGGAAGAAATTTCTAAAGTATCTGAAATTTGGATGATGAAGGACAAACTATATTGAGTAAAACACTGACTCATCTCTCTGCATCCACTGAGGTTGCATTTGCAAGCACTTTGAAGATATACTTAGCAATGAGTTTGCCCACGAGGCATTTTTTTTTTTCTTTAATTTCTGGCAAGTGCCCTATGGGTAAGGTGACCATGCCATTACTTAAACTCAATTCCCTCATGAATGCCCTCTGCTGAGAGTTTCTGAGAATCAAACATCAACTCATAAGGTGTCCCCAAGTTTCAGCTACGTGGGGGACAGTGGGATATTTTGCACATACTGGATTATTTTACATTCTGAGCCACTCCCTCAGTTTTGTGTGTGTTTGTGTGTATTCTTAGTTAAAAGATTGAAAGATCATAAGAGAAAGACACAAAATATTCTCCAACTATTAAAAAAATAAAAACTATTCATCCAACTATTTAAAAAATAAAGTTGCTCAGGTAGACACAAACTGCCCTCCTGATTCTGGAAAAAAAAAAAAAAAAGAGCTTTGAGCACAAAGCTTACTTCTCCCTCCACAGACAGCTCTTTTCTAAATCCAATACTGTATCTCCCACTGGAATTCTTGCATTAGTCATTTTCATATCAAAATATTTATTACCAACCACCCTTCTGTCCCTGAACATACCCGTATCACTCATATCTTAAAAATATCTTCCTTGAAATTGCAAATTATGCAATATTTTGCTCTAGTCCCCCTACATTTCATGCTCAGAATTCTTAAAAGATCACGTTTTTTTCCCAGCCTTTGATTCCTCACCATCCAATTAAAACTTAATCCCTTGCAGTCTGTTTTCCACCTCCACAATTGCTAAAACTGCATTTTCAAATATGAGGGAATGAAACAGCTGGTCCCATGTCTCAATACAAATCCCTCTCCTCCCTCATCTTTATTGACTTCACACCGTCTTTGCCTCCAACTCCAAGACTACTGATCTCGCTGTTCTTTCCAGCTCTGTGCCCCCTCTGTATCTCTAAATATCTTTATTCTTGAAGTGTGATTATTGTCCATCTCCTCTTTTTACTGTTTTCATTTGACGATTTCACACCTATCGGGATTTTAGTCAATTCCTTTATAGCGAAGACTCCTATATCCATTCCTCTAGTCTTACCCCTCTCTAAACCCTAGACAAACATTTTCAGCTCCCTGAAGGGATCACTACAACAGGTACTTCCAAAGCAATGTGTGCAAACAAATCACATCAACTCCTCTCTCTCAATCTCCTCCTCGGCTCCTCAAATAGATGTTTTTGGTTTCGTTTGATTTGGTTTTCTTGAATTCTGGTTAACGAAGTTCAGTTTGCTCTTAATTATGCAGCTCAAAATCTTGCAGGTAAATCTCAGGGATTTCGCTTCTCGTATATCGGTTAGAGGTTCTCCAGTCCCACTGTTACACACACACACACACACACACACACACACACATGCACATACACCCATCAGATCCCTCTTAACTCACACCCAGGGCATTCTCTCAATGCTCCAATATAATGACACCATTACTTGATTGCTTTTCTTAAAGAGTAGATCCAGCCACGTTTGTATACCTGTTCACAAACTCCTCAACCCAGATTTTGACTCCAAGTCACCTATATGTCTTAGTCACCTGTATGTCTTTATCTTATCTTCCTGGTACCTATTGTAGTTTCAAATAAAGTGTACTGATTTCTGTTCCTTGAAATGGCCTAGATAGTACTTCTTTAATCCCTTTGTTTATTCTGCCTATAATTCTATCCAAACTCCACCTATCAGAGCGTATTCACCCATCAATGTCCGTCTCAAAGGCCATCAACTCCTTGAAGCTTTTCTTGATTTCTGTACCGTCATCATGGCTTCTCTCAGCTTCCTGTGCCTTTTAGCTTTCTCTATCTTAAAGCATATTGGTGTTTTTAAAATCTGTCCCTTGTTTTTGTTTGGCTTTCTTCAATCTACAAATAACTTTTCATAAATTGCCTCATCTTCATTTAGTGTAAAGAATATAGGTGTGGAGTCATATAGAACTGTATTTTAATATCTTCTTCCCCACCTAGTGGTTGTATGAATAAGTAGAGAGGAGAAAATCCTCAGTAAAGGGGAGCACCCAGATCAAATTTGGGTTTCATGGATCTTCACACAGTTCTGATGCCAGCCCACCCCAATGCTGTATCTCACTCCCTCTCCCTACTGCAGACTCTTTCACAGAAGTATACAATACAATAAAAAGCCACAAATAACTGGATTTTAAAATAAAAACAAAAATTGATTTGAATGTTGGAAAGTAGATACCTTACATGAAGCTCTGTAAACATCCTTTGTAGTTAGACAGGCTTGCGAACTTGGGATATGCTGCTAGACAGTTTTATAGTCTCCCTGACCCATATAAAATTCATTTTAAAATACATTTAAATTTGAATACTGTTCAACCAAGACTACACTTTCCACACAGAGTCCTATCCCATTCCCATCTCCCATTAACTCCTTGGTTTATGCCCAACCTCCCTCAGCGATTTACTGCAATGCCCCCAAAACTCAATATAGTTTTTTAATCTTCCATCTATGTCTACATTAAAGGTAAAGAAAAAAATCAAGAAGAGTTCCAGATACTAATTAAGTAAAACAAAATCTTCAACAAGTTAAAAAGGGAGAAATAAATAAAAATCCCAGTTTCAAATAATTTTTTCATTTCTTAGAAGAAAAAATTTGAAAACTCAAAAATATTAGTGGCCCCTTCTTCATAAAGGACTTCCTTTCTTCCTCTTTTGTTAACTTAATAATGCTTTGTATGTCTCTTTAAGAGGAAAAAACATTACTTAACTAATGAGCTTCAGTTTCCTTATCTACAAATAATTTTAGTAATTTCACCTACCTTACTGGATTTTCAAGACTAAAGGAATATGTAAATAAAATGCTTAGTACAATGCCTGACAAAATTGGAGGAGTTTTGTATAACTTACTTTTCTTGCTTTTCCAATAGACAACAAACTCCTTGAGGACAAAGCCTTTTTTTAATGAGTTTGGTATACTGTCCAGTACCTAGCACTGCTGTCCCTCTCACATAATACATTCTCCATGAACAGTTTTTTATTGATATTAACTTATGAGGATAAGGAAGAAGTAATACATCAGAAATACGTAGAGTTTCTGAAAATACATAGGCCAATTCCCAACCCCAGATATGATGGTTCAGTCAGCCTGGGTTAAAATTTGGACACATTTGTTAATCAAATATTCCCCAGATGATAATTACAACTATCATTGTTTGAGAACTATTGGTCTAACTCAACTGGCCTGATTCTCAAGCAAAATCATCTTTGATTTTAACCCATATGTCTCCCTTTCTTACCTCATTCCGTTCCGTTCCTCTTTGGGTCTTTAGAACAGACCTCGCTCTTGTTAATTGGACTCTGCATGCAAAGAGCAACGAACCTGCTGTTCATTTAAATTTGGATTATTGTTTGCACAGATGCACCTGTATATTACCTTTTGGATTGTTCTCGGCATGTTGAGGCCAATAATATAGTTTTGTATCTATAGTGTAGCATCCCTACTATAGTGAGTACTCCTGGGGATGTGACTACTTCTCACATTACTCCCTGGCAACACAACAAAATAACCTATGCCTAAGGACACATCCATAAACCACACTTCTCCAAGAACAGCCAAGAGAGCATATTCCACTAAATCTCACTGAATATTAGAGATTAAAACTGCTTTTAAAAAACTTATTGATGATCCCATGTGAACTATTTCCTAAGAGTATTAACCAGGAGATAGAAGTTAAACAAGAAGATTTAATATAAAGAAATATTTACAATACCTAGTTGGGGGAAAAATAGAACTTAGAACTCTAAAGAACAAGAAAACAACAAATAAAGGAAGCAGTCACACCTCAAGGACTGAAGCAGAGTGCTCAAGGAAGTCGCCAATCTGGAAGAGCCCAGACGTTGGAAAGGAAAAATCCCAAATTTTTTTATTTTTATTTTTATTTATTTATTTTTATTTTTTATTTTTTTGGGTTGCTTCGAACTTTATTTGAGAAAAACAGAAGACAAACGTATCAAAAGAACACAGGTTGGGGGAGGGGCATGGCCAGTGGCTGCGGCACCGGTGGGCATTCGGGCTAAGGCTTTTACTTGGCTGCAGACTGGTCGGATTTCGCAGCTTCTGGGCCCCCAAGCTGGGCCCGCAACTCGAAGGTGACGGGGATGGTGATCTCGTTGGACTGCGTGGCTGGCTTGGGCATGGGGGCCTCCACGGTCAGCGTACCCTCAGGGGACAGGGAGGAGGAGACCTGGGTGGGGTCCACACCAGGGGGCAGCGTGTATTTCCTGGTGAAGCAGCGGGAGATGAATCCATGCTCATCCTGCCGCTCCTCGTGCTTACCGGTGATCTCCACCACGCCATCCTTTGTCTTGACCGTCAGCTCCTCGGGGGCGAAGTGGTTGACGTCCAGGTGTAGGCTTTGGATGACAGGGACTTTTGTGGAGGTGCTGTGTGGTGGACCTCGCTGGATCCATCCTCCTGAGTCGGAGAAGTCTTTCTCTGGAAGGTAACAGCCTGCCCTCCAGGAGTCAGCTAGCAGTGAACATACCCCGAACCAGGAAGAGACCCTCTCTCCTCCAGTGTCCTTCCAGCGCCCTCTATTGGTGAAACTGGACAATGAAGGGTGACTTCGGAGCTGAGAAGCCTGGGCTGTTAACACACTAAGCAACTGAAATTCAGAATGTACTCTCTCGAGATTAAAGACTGAGTGACAGAGCAGGGATAAAAACTCCCAGTTCAAAAATCCTTTGCATTGTATCATTGTGGCTAGATAAGACAATCCCGGAGTTGATTTTGAAGAAGAGGGGCTGGGAAACGTATAGCCTTAATTATAGGTCTTAGGTCTTATTCTTTTAAAACTCTTTGTTGTTGTATAGGCGATGAAACTGAAACTCAGAACTGAAGTCATTTGATGGCCGTATAGGAAATAACGTGACAGTCAGGATTTGATCTCTGGTCTGACGTAAAAGTTCATAATATTTTGATTATACTGCATTACAGAAGAAAGTTAACTAGACTGATGTGAAAAAAATGGAATTTATATTTTTAGTTATGACTGTTTAATTTTGCACGTTAGTCATCCACTTCAAATGAGTTAATTACTTTTTCAGGCCTCTGAATGAGAGAAAACATTGCTGTCCACAGAGGCATAGCAAAGCAGTGTTAAAAATGTTGAAGCAAATCAAATACAAAATCCATAAATCATATGAAGGAATAGATTTTTCAGTAAGTGAAATATACTTGATGATGAACCAAATTGTCTAATTTCCATCTGTGCCTTTTTTTTTTTTAGAACAGTATAGCTCACAGTGAATAATTAATTGTTTTTAAGTCAGTTTGGTTCAGTTGGAGGCTACTCTAACTTACTAAGAATATAAAAATATACACATTTTTAAACAATATATTTGAAAGAAATAACTGGTTCCCAAAACCTCTACCTAGTATCATATAATTCTGGCAAGATATTTTGCTATTGTTGCTTATGGAAACAAACTATTTTCAACCAGGTAAAAGAAATTTTATGTTTTATTGGTCAAAAGCTGCCAATGAAATTATTGCTGTATTTTTTATAATTTAAAATTGGTAATGTAGGCATTGCTTCTTTCAGTAAAATGGATTATCAAAGGCTTAATTTGACTAGAAGGTTAAAAGGAGCTGAAATCTAGAACTTGCTGCTATTCAGATACCAAAAGCTAAGCACTCCTTTGGGAGTGCAGGGACTGTGTAGTAATCATAGTTTCCATTGTTAAGCCTGGACATGGACTGACAGAACATCAAAATCTATCATTTGTATCATCTGTGAGGACAGCACCATCACAGAACAAAATCATATGGGGTTCAAATTACTTCAGCAAGGCACATTGTAGCAGTGGATCATGTATCTTAAATTATCTCTGAGATTTACTTTACACATACATATAAAGGACTTTGGCCTATTAAATAAGACTATTTCACAAAATAGAGTGAGAGTCCCTATTCTCTTCAAATTTCTGAGTCCTCAAATACAAGAAGACAAAAATACACTTATGCTTTAAGGTATTGAAGATGCCTAGAATCCCATCAAGCTTTCAGTGAGGACCAGCTCCCATTTATTTCTCTCTCTCTTCCTCTGAATTCTCAAACTTAAATTACAAAACTTAAATTATGCAATTTTATATTGCTTGCTACAATTTCCTTTGTCTCACCAATGCATTCAAAATCAGAATATAAAAGAAAAAAATATTTTTTATTCTGTATATCTCTACAACTGTCTTAAACCCATAGAAGGCTCTCAATAAGTATCAGTAATGTATGTTTTGCTTCTTTCAGGAGGTGGGAGGATATATGTACCCACAGACTATAATTATAGGTCACTATATTTATATGTTCATCCATTTATTTTATAACTTTTATATTAATTTATGGCACCTGCCCTAATGGAGCTATGTGCTGACAGATTATGGTGAGTGTGATGAAAAAGTTGAACAAGTTAGTGAGAGAAGGTTACTGGGGAGAGCCGTTTGGGATATTGCCATTGGAAAAGGCCTCTAAGGGAGAAGACATTTGAACCCAAAGCTAAAGGAAGAGAATGAGCAAAGCAATAAGGGAAAAAGCTAACAGAATAGCTCTTGCATTCCAGGAACAGGGAAGAGTGCAAAGGTCAGAAAGGAGATGGACTTACCTAGCAAAACTTTCTAAAAGTTAAATAAGAATACATAACTTGAAAAAATCAAGGGAATCTTGGTGAGCACAGACAATGTAAATAATCTAATCAGAAATAAATGGTTGATATTTTACTTTTTCTCATATTATTTAAGATTGAAGAGCCAAGATACCACAAGAAACTTCATTAAAAATCATGAAGATCAAATATTTTTGAGATCAAATATCATCTCATGTTCAATCTTTGCTATTTACTTACAGCTGCTATGCTATTGATAGAATTCAGACATTCCTGATTTCAAGGATATTGTCATATGTCCTCCATTTGTGTCTGGAGTATGTAGATTTCTTTAAGAGGAGGCATATTTATTTTAAGGTAAACGAATGAGTCATTTAAGTGTGCCCCTCTTTAATAGATGAGTAGTAATCAACAAGCATTTCTGAAGGTCATAATGCAAGCAAATGTTGTTACTAATTTATACCAACCATGTAATTTCAAATAAATGACACAAACAAAAAGAAATAAGACATTCCACCATTCAAATCATTTTCCTTATTTTATAGTCAATTTCATGTTAGCTATAACTTAAAATACAGCTCCTAAAGGGCTTATAAACAAATTAAACTGTGCTTATCATTATTTAACATGACTTTTTTAAAAAGCCCTAATTGTGCCACATAAAAAAAATCAATTTTTCACTCTGCTCAAGTTAAATTAACTGTGGTTGACTGGTTATATTTTCAGAAAGGCAAAACAAAGTTGAAAATTGTTGCTGTGGTGATGAGAAAACCTCCTAATTTGTTTTGTCACAGCTTTTACATTGTGCTAAAAGTAAATATAGTAATTAGCCTTCATTTCTCTAGAAATTATTGCTAGTTTCCAGTACAATTCCATTTCAATATCTGATGCTATAATAATACCAATTTAAAGAATTAAATTTTTAAAAAGAAAAATAAATTATCAAATATAGAATTCAGGCTGAAGGAAATAAGGCCTACATTAAATAATAAATACCTTTGTACTCTTTGTCTAAAACTCCTTAAAAATAATGAAGCTCTTTTAAATTTATACCATCAGTATTAAATACCATAATATCTTATTTCATAATAACCTACATAGAGCTTCTATATTTGACACTTTATTTTACTCCCGCAAGAATTCTGAAAGATAATTTGTATTGTTTTCATTTCACAGAAGCTAATGTGAATAAACAAGATAAATACCCAGGTTCTTGTTTTATTTTTTTTTTAGTTTTATTTTATTTTTAGTTCAGAACTAATAACTATATTTATGTATGGGGTACAATGTGTTATTTTTGATACATGTATACATTATAAACTGATAAAATCAGGCTAATTCAAATAGCTATCACCTCAAATACTTATACATTATTTGTGGTGAGAATATTTTAAATCCATTCCTTTATCTATTTTGAAATATAAAATATATTAAGTATAGTCACCATGCTGTACAGTAGCTCACCAGAACATATTCCTCTGGTCTAGTGAAAATTGTCTCTTCAGACCAACATCTTCTCTTCTCAGTCCACTCCAGTCCCTGCAACTCAGCCTCTAGTAACCACCATTCTGATCTCTGCTTTTATGAGTTTTACTTTTTCAGATTCCACATAACCTATGCTCTTTAACACATGTTCCTCCATCATCCTTCCCCATCCTTCAGTCACATTTTTATGAAGATGATCTTTCAAAAGTGTGGATCTAATAGAATAATTTATTTTGAAAATCAAGATTATTACATATTATTTTATAACTGGTAAATAAACTCAATAAAAAATTTAAGCTATATTTAGAGATTTTAATTAAATCATCTAAAAATACTTATTTAAATTGATACTAGGATATGGTATTAAAAGATACAATTCCTCTTCCCAACAATATAATTGCAGTAGAAACAATTACATAAATAACTTAGTAGTTATCTGGTAGAGACAAGAAAAAGAAACTTCTGAAATGGTACCAGAAGAGTACAAGCAAAAAGGCATACAGTTTAGTAATTTGTTTTCATATCTAAGTGTATTTGAGATGCCTGGAAGGTAAAATTCAAGTGGTGTTTTGGCAGGAGCAGGGCAAGAGGCTACTGAGGCCAGATCATTAGGTTCAATGCACTAGGCTGAGTGTGGACCTTATCTTCTGCCCACCCCTAATGTGTGTTTATGATTAAACACCATATATTAGGGTGGTACAAAAGTAATTCCAGCTTTCATCATTACTTTTAATAGTTTAGGTATTTGAGAGTGGCATATCATTTTTGATTGGCTATTGATTTACTTTACAGAGTTATTGAGTATAGATTTAATTTACAAAAGATTTATTTCTACATTGTATAATTCTAAAAATCCAGTCAATTTAAAACAATAAAAGGAAAACACTTCTCTACATTTTCCTTTTCCAGTGGTAAATGTTAACAGTTACATGTTCTTAATCTTTTTTACATGTGCATTTGAGTGACAGTCTATATATCTATCTATCATGAAAATAAATGGGATAGTGCTTACTTTCAGTCTTACAATTTTTTTTACTTCATTTATTGTTCATTTTTTGACCTATAAATTTTTCTTTCAATTTGCTGTAATATATCCAAAAAGCGGTGTAAGTTGCCTACTGTCACGTTATTTTCAGCTCAGAGATAAGAAAAATGGAAATGAGATCAACCATCACAAAGACTGCCGTGCAAATCATTCACTTTCCTTTAATCTAAATTTTCTCATTTATTGTGGACATTTTCTCACTCTTTCTGTTTTCTTCTCTTTAAAGGATTAGATTATATAACTGTATTATGATAATTTATTCAACCCCTAAAATAAACATTTTGATTGTTTCCACCATTGCTATTATAAAAGTATTTTAATAGACATCCAAATGCATTGAGATACATCTGTGTGTGTAATTTTTGCATAGAGTAAATTTCTAGCTTTTGGAAGTACTAAGTTAAAATTCCTAACCATTTTCAGTTTCAATTGAAATATTGTCTAATTGCTCTCTAATTATTTGTGTGAATTTTCACTCTGTGATGGCATTTCAGATTACAAATAAAACTATTCCCATCCAGTTCTGTTCAAAGATCAATATGCCATAATAAATATAATAAGATGCCATTTTTATAGCAGTTTTGTGCTTACAGATGCTTTTACACATATTAATAGTGTATTATAATATTAGAGTCGAACAAAAATATCCTGACAAATGAGAAAACTTATTTGTGGGCTTTTATTTTTTGTTTAACAGAGAAGGAAACAAAGTCTTCTCAACTAAAGCCAAGCTCCAGCTATAATTCCGATAATACTATTTTCATCACACTATCTCGAATACAAATGTAAATGGACATATAACAGTTTGTTCACATTTCTTCTGCTCTTTTTCAGTCGCACTGAAAAACAACTGTGAATCATTGTTTAAAAGCTACTCTGTTGGGGAGAGATAGCATGGGGAAAAATGCCAGATATAGGTGAAGAGGAGGAAGGCAGCAAATCACACTGCCACGTGTGTACCTATGCAACAATCTTGCATGTTCTTCACATGTACCCCAAAACCTAAAATGCAATTAAAAAAAAGCTACTCTGTCCATATAGACCCTAAATGTTAATGTATTATGAAAGAATAAAGCTAATTTTAAATATCAGCCTTTTGGAGATTAAAAAAAAAATTGTTCTGATCCTGAAGCAGTAGTTATAAAGCCTCATGCACCATTTTTTTCATTGAAAGATGACTATTTCTATTTGAATTTACTAACTTTTAGTACATGAGATAATTGAAGAGAAAGCTTTACAGTAAGTATACTTAGCTAAAGCAATTTTTATTACAATTAACTATAATGTATCTAAAAGGTAGTGTAAGTTTCCTACTGCCACATTATTTTAAGCTCAGAGATAAGAAAAATGGAAATGAGGTGAAGCATCAGAAAGACTGCTCTGAAAATGGTTCCCTTTCTTTCCATGAATCAAGCCACAGAGTTATCAATGAAAGTAGAACTCAGGACTAGTAAGCAGTTAAAGGTGTAAAAGTGATAATAGGTTAATGTACCTGGTGATAGTGTCATTGAATCAAGTCACAGTTGCAGTCCAAGGCACCAAGGAATTAAAGGATCTAAAGGATTTCTTCCAAAAGTTTCCTGACTCTTATAGTTGGAGGTCAGTGAGAAAAATAAAGAAGTAGAGAGATATCTGAAGGCAGAAAGAGGTGTTGAAGTCTAGATTAGCAGTTAAAAGGAAATTATCCAAGGATAAAAGCAGTTCAAAGGAAATTCTCCAAGGATGAAAGCAGTTCAAAGGAAATTCTCCAAGGATAAAACTCCACTCTCAGAGAAAAAATGGAAAAGTGGGCCAGGAATCACTTAGAGGCCAGGAGAAGACTTTCAGTGCAGTTTTCTTAGTGTCTGAAACAAATAGGGGAAACTAGGGTATGATACTAAAGGGAGCAAGGCAAGGACCAAACTCAACAACCAATGACAAGAGACTAGATGCAGGTCCAAAAATTCAAATAAGGCATAGTAAGATTGGTGCCAGACTAGGTGCAGATGGGAAGGTGAGGAGATAGAACAGGGAGTCTTAGAAGAGTTGCCCTAGGAATAAGTCTGAATGTACTTAAACTGACTTACACAAACTGGGTCTCATTATATTTTACAATGAGGGAGTGAAACTCAGATTAAGCCTGAAAAGTAGGTCTTGCCTTTGTTTCCCTGAAGCAAAACATCTATAGAACATCTACAGGTACCATTGGGAAGGCCTCGAACCCTAAGAAGTTGAAATTGAAATTTAACACAATTCAGGATCCAACACACAAAAAATAAAGATTAAAGGAAAAGTTTAATGTTGGGTTTTAAACACATACTAGGTATATAAAACATAGTATTTTTACACTATCAGTTTGCATCTGTGTTTATTCTAAGGATTGGTTGTTTCTCACTCTCTTTACCTTTTATGTTTTCTAAATCTTCTGCAAAGAACAAGAGACATGCATAACTTTTGTAACAAGAATAGTTATAAATGTTTTGAAATAAGCTTTATTGATGTATAAGGTCCATACAATAAAATGCAACAAATTTCTATGAAAATCAATAAATTTTGATGAATTTATTGCACTCTTGTGACCACTACCATATTTCCTGTATAGACTATTTCTATCAACCCCTAAAGTCCCCTTGTGTGTCTTCCAGAACATTAACCTCCCACTCTTGACTGCAAGCAACCACCAATTTACTTTTGTCATTAGGGATTAGACTGCCCTATTCTAGAGTTTTAGATACAGTAAATGGAATCATACAATCTAACCATAGGTATCCTTTTGTTTTATTTTGTTCTTTCTTTGTGCTCAATATAATGTTTGTAACATTCATTCATATTGCAAGTAGCAGTAGTTTATTCCTTCTTATTGCTGAATAAGATTATTCACTCAATGGTTTATTCCACTGAGTGAATAAACCATAACATGTTTATCCAGTTGCATGTTGATTGGCATTAGGATTATTCCCGATTTGATCCAATGGAGAATAAAGTCGTTTTAAAAATTTATTTGCAAATCTTTATATGGACATGTTGTTTTAATAATTTCAGTCTTAAAAATACTAAAGACTGAAATTTCTGTTATATTGTATATGTATGTTTCTAAGAAACTGACAAGCTATTATCCCATTTTATATTCTTCTCAGTAGCGTATGAGTGTTGCAGTTGTAACATACGCTTAACAAACTTAGTATTGTCAATGCTATGAATGTTTACTATTCTTATGGGTGAGTAATGGTATATTATTTTGTTACAATTTTATTTCTCTAATGACTATTTGGTATCTGTTTATGTGCTTATTATTCCTTTGTATATCTGACATTGTTTTGTGATATGTCTGTGAAAATTTTGTGTACCTTTTAAAAATTGCATTGTTTAAATATTAGGTTGCAACTTTAAAAAATGTTATGGCTATAAGCTCTTTGTCACATACATATACTATGAAGTTTTTCTTCTAGTCTGGGGTTTGTCTTATTTTCCTAGTGTCTTTTGAAGAACAGAAGTTTTTAATTTTAAGGATTAATTTTTAATATAAATAGTGCTTTCATAATTTTATGTAAGAAATTTTTGCTTAATATGTCAAAGGAACAGAAAATGACAGAGCAAAGTGATTTTCCTAAATACATTCCTTCTTGCCACCAATGGAGAAATTCACAAAGGGATAGAGCCTTTGGATAGGGTGGCTCTCTATGTATTCTAATTTTTCCAATGCAATTTAAACTTGTTATTCCACCATAATTATTAATACTTTCTAAAACTCTTGCAAAGATCCCAGTTTAGAGAGTAAAATATAGGTCACTACACCATCTTCCCCAGATTTTTTGTCCTTTAAATATCTTGGTAATATCATATCAAATATCCAAAATATGTCGAATAGCGTCTAAAGATATGAACTTGGATTTTTTGGAGGGTAAACAGTCTTAACTTTTTCAATATGGGACAAAATTTATAAAGGACAGCCTATATTTAGTTTTAAATGGTTTTTTAAGGGAATGTATTAGAATATTCTGGGATACTTATCAGAGACTTTCATGATGCTGCTTTAAAGTCAGCCACGTACTTAGGAGGATAAGAAAGAGGGGATTTCAAAAGAATGTGTAATAAGGTGAATAACGGCCCAAAAGATATCCAAGTGCTAATCCCGGGAAACTGTGAATGTTACTTAAACAGCAACAAAGATTTTGCAAATATGATTAAGTTAAGCATCTTGAGATGGGGATATTATCGAGGAATATTTATGGCAATCCTTGATGTAATCACAGTGTCATAAAAGAAAGTCATAGATTTGATTATAGATGAGAAAGCAGGGGATCCAAGAAAGGCAGCCAGGGTTAGAGTGATGCCAGGAGAGGGTCCCAGACAAAGGGGTGTCTTTTTTAGGTTTCTCCTGAAGCTAGAAAATGTAAGGAAATGGATTGACACCTAGAGCCTCCAGAAGAAACCAATCCTGTTGACACCTTCGCTTTGGCCCATTGAAAGTGATCTTGGGCCGGGCACGGTGGCTCAAGCCTGTAATCCCAGCACTTTGGGAGGCCGAGGCGGGTGGATCACGAGGTCAAGAGATCTAGACTATCCTGGTCAACATGGTGAAACCCCGTCTCTACTAAAAATACAAAAATTAGCTGGGCATGGTGGCACGTGCCTGTAATCCCAGCTACTCAGGAGGCTGAGGCAGGAGAATTGCCTGAACCCAGGAGGCGGAGGTTGCGGTGAGCCGAGATCGCGCCATTGCACTCCAGCCTGGGTAACAAGAGCGAAACTCTGTCTCAAAAAAAAAAAAAAAAAAAAAGAAAGAAAGAAAGTGATCTTGGACTTTGGCATCCAGAACCAAAGGATGATTGATTTGTGCTGTTTTAAGAAATGAAATTGATGGTAATTTTTAGTTCAGTTATAGCAAGCTAATTCACACCACTTTCTTACCTGAAGTGTATATTTTAAACATGTTACATCAACCAGTTCTCACTGGAACTCTATGAAGTAAGTAAATGGGATTCTTTCTTTCTTTCTTTCTTTTTTTTTTGAGACGGAGTTTCGCTCTTCTTACCTAGGCTGGAGTGCAATGGCGCGATCTCGGGATTATTTCTTATTCATGAGGAGACAGATGTTCAGAAGTAAAACAATACAGTTAATGAGCCTCCACACTTACTAATTGCCACACCTTGGGCTTCAAAAGTAAAGAAAGTCCAAAAAACACTTAAATCAAAAGGACTAGAAATATAACAGAAGTCAAAATCAAGCGGACCTATTGTAAAATGCTTACATGGAAATGAGATATAGCTCTAAAGCTATATGTGTAGATGAGAACAAGCTTTGAGTGGAAACTATTAGGGACTTCTTTAACATAGAGTTCTGAAAGAAAGGTAATAGAAGTGTATGATTTAATAATTAATAAAGATGCTTTGGCTAGAATGTATAATCACAGAATATCAGCCATTTTTTTTTGAACAGGAAAGCTTTATTACTTGAGTCATAAACTTCTACTGAAAGAAAACAGCATTTAGGTTTATACAAGAATAATTGAATTTCCAGAAGTGGGTCCTCTCTTTTCTATGTGAAGCCTTTATTAAGATCCACAGTAAATTGTGAGTTTTTTGATAACAAAATTAAATGTGTTATGTATTGTATTTAAAAAACAAAATAAACACATTTTCATACAAATATTTTAAAAATAATATTTGATACTTCAAATTGTGCCTGAGAGTGTGTACAAGTTAAAAATATAAAGAAATTCTGACATATGTGTGACAATCAGCTTTCTTATTAATAGTCATATCCTATGTATGTAACAGAATAACTGTAACTTCATAGCATCAGGCAGATGAGAGGTAGAAATTATTTATTGAAACACCAGGAAACTTGTAAGGTCTCAAATAAATCTTTGAAGATTTGACTCGTAATGTTTCTAAAAGCAATATATCATAAGTAGTAATGGAATTAATTTCCAATTGTTGACAAGCCATCTACAAGAGGCAGCAAAATGTAGAAATTCAAAGTATGGACTTGGAATTTGGTGTCTGCTGTATATATGTGAATGCTGACTCTGGAAGTATGTGGCACGCAGCTTATGCCACTGTAGATGGTAGCTCTGTCTGGATCCTTCTGAGCAAAGTATTGAAGCTCTGTCTCAGCTTCCTCTGCAAAATGGAGATAAAAATAACCCCTCTACCATGAGGTTATAATTAAGAATAAATGATTTAGAGATGTGAGGCACTTAAAACACTACCTGGGACATAGTAAGCACCATGTGTTTCTATTATTATGTTGAATTTATCCAAATTGCATTGGATAAATTACAAATTTCTATTTTCCTAAATTATGAAATGTTAATATTAGATGCCTTACAACTTCAAACATGGTATTTGATGATTTCAAAAAACCTATGTGGATTTTCCATGCCACTTTTTAAAAACAAATTGACTGACTAAATTATACGTATTTATCATGTACAACGTGATGTTTTGAAGTATTGTAGAATGGTTAATTCTAGATAATTAACAAATGCATTAACTCACATAGCTGTCATTTTGGTGAGAACACTTAACGTCCGCTTTCTACAGTTTTCAAGAATACAACAAATCATTAATTATTGTCACCATGCTGTACAGTAAATTTCTTGAATGTATTCCTCCTAGATAATTGTAATCATATGTCTTTTGACCAATCTCTCCCCATTCCCCTCTACCTCCTAACTACCTCATCCTCTGGTAACCACTATTGTATCTTCTACTTCTGTGAAGTCAGTTTTTTAGCTGTTAACCTCACAGAATCAGTGAGATTATGTGATATTTTTCTTTCTGTTTCTGGCTTGCTTTATATAACATAATGTCCTCCAAATTCATTCATGTTATTGGAAATGACAGGATTTTGTTTTTTAATTGATAGTGTTCCATTGTGTATATATACCACATTTTCTATATTTATTCATACAATGATGAATGTCTAGAGTCATTCCATATCTTAGCTATTGTGAATAGTGCTGCAATAAACATGAGAGTGCAGATATACCTTTAATATAATGATTCTGTTTTCTTTGGAAATATATTTAGTAATCCTTTTTAATAATGAATTTCTATAGTACTCAAAGTGAAAACTCATAAAATATCAATTTATATATACCTAGGGTTAAGTACCTATAATTTCTTTAACTATGAAACTTTCTATATTTATGTGGTGGGATGAAAATGATTTATTTTTCTTCTCTCCCAAGGGTGTAAAATGGAAAGATAGTATTCCTCATCTAGGAATTTCACTCCCTTCTCCTTTTGTCTTTGAATGGCCACACCAGGCTCAGCTAGAGGTCCAAAGTGCTGTTCATTGCACCACAGAGCCACTACCTTTTGTCTTAACAACAGCAACTCTCTGCTTTAGGAATATATTATCAGATGAAATGGGTTTTTCAAATAAAATGAGCATGGCACTTTTCATACCTAAATAATGTATTTCCATACTAATCAAGGCTACATTCATTGGTCTGAGAATGAAATACGAGATTTGTAGAATTCAAATAAATATTCCTAGAAAATGCTAAAAAAAATGTTCATTTATTGAAGGTCATTTTTAAGACACAGATTTCACTAAAACCAAAACCAAACAACTTTAGAATAAAATTATAACATAATATAATTGATGAATTGTTCACTCCTGTTGCTGAACTGAATCAAACATTTTTCTCTCAGATTGTAAATCAGTAGGCTAATTTTCTCATGGAATATACCTCTTGAAGTCCAAAATCTATCTCCTGAAGGAATGAAGAAAAAGTCATATTATATGAATACTGTAAATGTATTATATGTGCAAATGAACATATAAATAAGGAAGAGAAAATGTGAAACAGGAGAATACTCACGGAAATGAAAAGAGCAGTTAAAGCTGTTCAGGCCCCGTATTCCTAACTAACCAATATCCTCTGATACATGAATTTTGATATATGAGAGAAACAAGAAGACCCATTTGGCATTCTACCTTCTGACTGGTACACACGGCATGCCAATTACTCTAAGCCTGCCATCCTTCACTGGCTTAATGATATATTGGCTCTAAGAGTAGAAAGTATATTATTTGAATATTATAGCTTTGTCTCAGGAACAAACAAAGTATGTCAGAAAATACTAAGAACACTTTAGCAGGCATTATTGTTTAAACTTTGGGCAACACATTGAAAAGAGAAAGCAAGATTACATTTAAGAATAATATTAAGTATGCTCTAAGCAAAAGCATAACTTTCACTCTAACTTCTTAATGTACAAAATAGTCTGTTCATATCAATGTCTTCTAAAAACTTTTCTAAAGAGCAGTTTTTAAAAAGGAAAAATTCACTACAATATTTACAGTTTTATGAATTAGCCAACAAAAACATCAGCTTTAAGTACCTTCTCAATTGATTCAAGTACAAAACCAAACATTTTCCTATTTTGTTTTTATTTCTGAAGAAACTACAGTACATGCTATAAACCTTAATGAAAGGGCAAGAATTGGGAGTCCCCTGCCTCAACTAAAAATAAAGTATCAACAATATAAGCTGTCAACACAATTTTCTACTGAAATCAGAGAAATGAAGAAAAAGATTCAGTAAATCAAGCTCTCCTAATCAAAGTACTAAAAATGTATAGGTTTACTGAAATTCACAGACGTCTGTCTGCCTTTTCAAAACACTAACAATCTAAATGTGGGATGCCAAAGAAATTTTATTATTCAAGTTTCTCCTGAAAAATAGAACTAATAGGATGTGTGTGTGTGTGTGTGTGTGTGTGTGTACATATATATGTGTATATATATATGTCTATATATATGTGTGTGTGTGTATATAACACACACACGTATATATACATATATATGCATACACACACATACACACACACACACACACACATATATATATATATATATATATATATATATAGAGAGAGAGAGAGAGAGAGAGAGAGAGAGAGAGAGAGAGATTGATTTGGTAGTTGGTTCACATGATTATGAATGATCATAGAGGCTGACAAGTTCCACAAAAATATCATCTGAAAGCTGGGGAACCAGAGAAGCACGTAGTGTGATTCAGTGTGAGTCAATCGCCTGAGAAGCTGATGTAGGGGAAAAGATGCTGGTGTAGGCCCTTGTCCAAAGGCAAAAAAACCAGGACTTCCAGTGCCTGAGGACAGAAGATGGATTCCCCAGTTCAAGGAGAGTAAATTTGGCCTTCCTCCACCTTCTTCTTAGACATAGGCCCTCTGTATAATGAATGATGCTCACCCAATATCATTACCATTGGAAGATGCCCGGTGAACGTGATCTGTTTTTATTCAGTCTACTGATTCAAATGCTAATCTCTTTCAGGAACACCTTCAAAGACGCACCCAGAAATAATGTTTACCAGCTATCTGGCCATCCCTTAGCCCAGTCAAGTTGACACATAAGATTAACTGTCACAAGAATTATACAATTTTTCTTTTTAATTGTTCTAAACATCATCAAAATTTAAAAAAATATGGATAAGTCAAGGCATATTTTGAGTCAAGCTAAATGCCTAATGTGTCTATGTTCAAGGTCAAAATATTTAGATAAACTTTTCAGAATATAAAGGAGTGTAATAAACTATGTATAAAGGAAATCTTTTTTACTTTAATCCTTTGTATCGGAAAAAACTGATTCCACAACAACAGAAAAAATAGATAAATTGAACTATATCAGAAAATGTTTAAATTATGCATCAAAAATTGGGCACACTCTCAATAAAATGAAGAGGCACTGAATCAGAGAAAATATTTGTAAATCATGTCTGTTAAGAGATTAATATGCAGACTGTTTAAAGAAGTACTGGCCAGGTGTGGTGGCTCATGCCTGTAATTCTAGCACTTTGGGAGGCTGAGGTGGGCGGATTGCCTGAGCTCAGGAGTTCGCAACCAGTCTGGGCAACATGGTGAAACCCCATCTGTACTAAATACAAAAGAAATTAGCTGGGCATGGTGGCAGGTGCCCGTAGTCCCAGCTACTCGGGAGGCTGAGGCAGGAGAATTGCTTGAACTCGGGAGGTGGAAGTTGCAGTGAACCGAGATCTCACCACTGCACTCTAGCCTGGGCGACAGAGTGAAACTCTGCCTCTTAATAAATAAATCCTGCAAGTTAATAACAAAGAAAAAACCCAGTCACTCAATTAAAAATGGACGAATAATTTGAATAAATGTTACTCAAATGAAAAAGATATGAAAGGCCAAAAACCACATAAAAAGATGTTCAACATCACTAATCATTAGGAAAATGCAAATCAAAACCATAATGATACACTATTTCATACCCGTTAGGATGGCTATTACAAAAAGAGAAAGTAGCCAGGTGTGGTGACATGACCTGCATGACCTGTAGTCCCAGTTACTCAAGAGACTAACACAGGAGAATCACAGTAGGTCAAGTCCAGGCTAAGCAATATGGAGAGATCTTATCTCTAAAATATATATGTGGATTGAAAATGATATGTGTTGAGAAGAATGGGGAGAAAATAGAACACATGTGCACTGCCAGAAGAATGTAAAATAGTGTAGCTGCTATGGGAAACAGTATAGGGATTCCTTAATAAATTAAAAATTACCATATAATCCAGCAATTCCTTATTGGGGTTTTTACACAGAAGTGTTGAAAGCATACTCAAACAGACATTTGTGCAACTGACAACAATGTACTATAGACGCTCAAGAAGTGGAGACTACCAGTAATGTTTCAGAGTTGAACTCCAGTGATCCAAGATAGTAAACAAGAAGAAGAAAAAACATAAAGAGCAAATGGGACAAATAAGAAACAAATAATGAGATGATTTAAATACAGCTATATCAATAGTCACATTAATTGTAAATGGTATAAGCACCCAAATGAAATGACAGAGATAGATTAAATTTTAAAAGCAATAAATTAATCTATGTTGGCTACTAGAAATCTGTTTTAAATATAAAGATAAAAACGTGTTAAAAAGCACGAGGAAGGAAAAAGACATGCCATGCTGATGTTAATAAAAGCAAAGAGCTGTTGGCTATATTAAGATCAAACAAAACAGATCTCAGTGCAAACAATACTACTATGGATAAAAATTTTTACTTCATAGTGATGAATGGGTCAATTAATTAAGAGGACATGATAATCCTAAATGTTTATGCACCTAACAACACAGCTTCAAAATATCTGAAGCATAAACTGATAGAAGTTTATATAATTGTGAATATGAACATATACACAATCATAATTAAAATTTTCAACACCTTTCTAAATGATAAAACAAGTGGACATGAAAATATGAGTGAAGATATAGAAGGTTTGAGCAACACTATCAGTTAACCCTTATTGATATTTATACAGCACTCCATCTAACAACAGCAGAATACACCTAAATTTATATAAATAAATATGTAAACTGAACATATTGTGGACCAAAGTACAATTCTCGAGAAATCTGTAAAATAGAATCATATAGAATATTTTATCTGACCCAATCAAGTTATATAAAAAATTATTAACAGAAGGTTCTCTTGAAAACTTCCAAATATTTTGATGCCAAATAACACACTACTAAATAAAGAATCAGATGAGAAGTTAGAAAGTATTTAAAATGTTAATTTTCAGAAGTTCAATAAAATTGATAAACCTCTAGTCAAAAAAAGAAGATACAAATTACTGAGGTCAAAAATGGAACAAAAACTGATGATAGTGCAAGGAAACATAGACATATACACAAGTCTAATTGGATATTTCAATCCCACTTTCCCAATAATTGGTAAAACAGACAAACAAAATCAGAAAGATTATATGTGACATCATTACACTTTCTACAGGCTTAGAAAGAACAACTAGGGAATGTCAGAACATTCATAAAATGTAGTAGTCCATATACTAGTCAAGACGGCAAGTCTCAATACATTTAAAGGAATGGAAACTATTCAGATGACCTACTCTGACCACAATATAATTAAGCTAGAAATTGGATAACAAGATTCTTAGAGAAACACCCAAATTATCTGTTGGTCAAAGACATGCATTGGAAAGTACATTGAAATAACAAAAACAAAAACATTACCTAACAACCCTTACTATTTAGTCTTCATCAATCTCTCTGTCCTGTGTTCAACTTCTACTAGACAGTGTTTTAGAACCTGCATTTCTAAGAAAATTAAGAAAACGAGATGTGTGGAGAATATTAACTTGAAGGTGCCCTCTCTGTGGAACAGTAGTGCTTACTGCTGCTTACCTGCCCTTGTTCTGGTTCCTCTTCTATTTCTTACCCTGGATCTCTAGACTTTTATGTAGTCTATGAACTTCTTCATGTACTGCTGATACATTTCTTTTTAAAATTAGCTACTGTTTGTTTTTGAGGCTTATACCAAAGAAGTCTGACTAACACAATGTGTAAGTCTTATTTGTACATTTAAGGATAGCAATTATTCTTGACAGCCTTCCTCTCTTTGTTCTAATAACTCTGTCTCTGGTTACTAGTTTTTTTTTTTTTAATTGTTGAATGTGTTGCATCTATTTCATGACGTTTGTTTTCCTTAAGTTATTAATTACTGAATCTTAGGATGCTCTGTTCTTTAAAGGGGGAGGTATCTGTTTACTATAGATCGCCTCCAGTTAGTGTGTAGAAGGACTGGAACTTGAAACCAAACTGATACCATGAGATCATCTTCCAGCCCTTAGGATTCCTCATTCTTCTCAAGAACAATGTTCACTGTTTCTCTGTGATGGTAAATCTCTTGACAGCCCATTATTTTACTCAACCATAGTTGAGTGCAGGGGGATGGATGAATAGTAGGCAAATATGGATAAAGATATTAAAAGGCCAAATATTACTACCTTTTCTGAATAGAATTTTTCAAACTTACCCCTAGTTGCTTCCTCTCCTTTGTATTTTTTGTCTCTGAACTTGGCTCACCCTCAAAACCTTCTCTGGCCTTTTTCAAGAATTCACTATCAAAATATATGTTTTGTCGATCTCAGACCATCTGCTTAGCCTTTCAGAAAATTTTTAAATAGTACTGATGATCTGATTTACTTCTGCTTCCATATTAATGTAGATTAATTCTATTTTAAAGTACCTTTCTTGTCATTTCTAAGAAGGTAAGGTTGTAGATGCAAGTGTGCTCAGTCCACATAAATGAGTGATAGGTTGAATCAATGTCTAGGCCAAGAGTCATTGAAATACTGGTCTGAAGAAATGCCTGAGATATATCTAGACATTTTGATATCATCAACATGTAAATGGAAGTTAAACAATAAGAATGTATTTGAGAGATTATATAGAGAGTAGACAGTGCTAGGCATTGAACTTAAGCATTAATAGTTAATATATGTCTAAAGGAAGAAAAAGAGTTGAAAAGAAAAAAGAAACACACTAAGGAAGAGCAGTCCTAGGAAAGAGGAATTTTAAAACTTTCCTGTGCCTGTTAACTTCCACAGGATTTAATCCCACTTCAATGTGAATCTATTAAAAGAGAAGTTTATGTATATCCAAAACTCCCATATTTATCATGTGTCTGTAAAATAATTTTATATTTATTTATTTTCAGGCAATAGGCCTATTTGCATGGACCAGCACAACATGCTTATTGACGAGATGGTCAGTAATGATGGTGATAATCATGAGCATGATGCTGGCAAATTCTGAGCATCTATTTTGACTAGTATTTCTAATTTGTTGCTCTTTGCCTGTAGAATGCATCCAGCTGGAATATGACTTGCATTTTGTATGTGACATCAAAAAAACTTAAAATTTTAGCCCGGAATTTAAAAAGTTGTTCACACTAGTTTTTACAAATGACCACGCCAGACTTTGCAGAACCACCCAACATACCTTCTGCTAACTTTATTGGTAAAGTTGCATTTTGAGGAGCTCAGTACTGAACAACACGTAAAAGCTCCCCATTATATACAGAGCACATCATGTGCATGAGTACTTGGAAGTGATTTGATCCAAAATATGAGGAGAGTGAAGCATAACAAATACTGGCATTGATTTGTTCATATTGGAGGCTACTTTGAGAGCTCACTGTGCCTAAATGCTGCATTTGTTGTTGACGCTCAGCTTACTAAGAAATCAACAGCTCTCCTATACTTTATATTAGATTTACTATGTTATATAGTTGTAACTTTAAACATTTTCTGCCTTACATGAAAGACATTTATTCATTGCCTGTTGTATACATAGCACTATGCAAAAGATTCCTTGTGATATAGAAGTCAAACCTTTGTACTGACATTTGTTCTAAATTCACTTCCCTTTCTTCTCTGTTTCCAAGGCATACAAATGTAATTTTAAAAATAATTCAGGCAAATAATTGTAAATTTAACTAGGGTAAAAATATTTTCTTGACAACTTCCTTATCAGGATTTATGTGTATGAATTACTCAGACAATAGTATCTCTATAAAAATAAATTTAAATATAGAAAATTCCTAAAATGCCAATGGATTTTTCTCATTATATGTATTTAATGGTGCAGATAATAGTAACCCCTTAAGGTTGTCTAGTATACTGCAGTTTCCAAAGTATCTTCACAACTGTTTATTTACCCATCTTGGAAAGAACCCTGTAGAAGTTCATGCAGATTCTGTGGTTTCTTTATATTTTTGATAAAATCTGGGCTCAAAGATAATGTAACTTGTCCGAGAAGATGTGTGCAGGACAGTTCTCTGGGTGGCTTGGACCAACCCAATTCTCCCATTCTTGCTTGTAGTCCTCAAGAATGACTGTAGTAAGTACTAAGAATACAATATAGTAAGACAGGAAGAGATTGGCCAGCAAAGCCCTGGCTTCTGTGTTTTTTTTTCTCCCCTAGAAATAGGATGTCTATCAATGCTTTAGCCAAGCATGTCATGAATATAGTATAAAACCCAATATAGGCTGCTTTCCAGGGACTTTCAGCTGTGGTACAAGTGAGAAATGCACAGTTGGTACTTCATCTACCCTGGGAAGCTTTCCTGAGGTTCGGTGGGACCAGCTAGCAATGAATACTAGGCTTCTATTCTTCCTTATTGCCCATTTGTAATTAATAAACCTGCCTGATGTAAATTCTTGCATTGGGTATTCTATCTCACCATACTTGAATAAGTTGATAGCCAGTGCAAAGCAATGGTCCCATTTTGAAGAAGTAATAGGCAGCATTGAAGTTAGGCCTTGGGATTTTTGGTTGCTAGGGCAATACTAGTTCCATTATAATATGTTAATTTATAAATATGATTAAGTTACTTAATATTTCCAAGGCGACTTAGCACATAATGAATATTTTTCTTGAAAGATGTAAAAAATTATTCCAATGCTAGTAATTAAATTAAGTAAAACAAAACAGATCAAATAAGATGTTTGATATCTATTTCTAAAGAGAATGTTTAGAGAAGAATATACTGGACTGGATAAAGATGAAAGTAATGATGATTTGCAGATTCCAAATTGTTCTTCAGAGAATTTTCAAGGAATTTGTGAAATGGTAATATGGGAATGTGGCTATATTTCCTTCATATGATTTGACTTAAAAATATGAGATTATTCTTTCATATTCCTTAATACCAACATATATAAATTATGACAGGGTAATATCTTTTATAAATCTGGAAGAAAGGTGGAAAAATAAGAGAAAAAAATGGAGAGAGAATTTTTAAAGGCTATTAGGAAAGATTTAGAAAGGCAGAAAAATGTATTTTAAAAAGAGCTTGCTGATGTAAATTGTACTGAAATGTGAGGAAAGAAAATAATGACCAAAAGTGGGGATCATGATATGTGCAAGATAACTGAGAAGATGAAGAAAGAAGACAAAGACCACATTCTTTTCTTTCCTGGAACGTTCTTGAAAAAACTCAGAAGACATATGTAGTAGGATGCAGATCTGAAGATGGCCCCCAGTGATCTCCATCTTATGTAATCTCTCATTGAGTATAGGCTGGTTTCACTGAGTTGTATCTAGTGAAAGGAATAGAGCAGAGGGAAAGGGATGCCACTTCTGAGGTTAGACTACAAAAAGTCTTTAGGTTCCATCTCTAGCACCTGCCCCTGATCTTTCATGGTGTGGGCAGCTCCTTCTCATGCATTCTCTCTCTCCCTCTCTCCCCACCACCCACCCCACCCCATCTCTAATTTTCTCTTTCTTCCCTTCTGTCTTACTACTTGCTCTAGGGAAATCAAGTGGACATGTTGTGAGTGACCCTATGTAGATGCCAACATTGGAGAAACTAAGGCCATGAGTCCAGCAGTACACAAGAAATTGAATCCTTTGAATAGCCATATGAGAAGATCATTCAGTCCCAAATGACTCTTGAGATCACTCTACTCCTGGCCTGCATTACCATTCTAAATTGAAATTAATAGATAATAACCCAACTGCATATAAATTTTCAAAAATTTATTAATGAAATATTCTAATTATAATACAAAGGAGAATAAAAGGGAATATTTTAATATAATGTAATATGATTTCAATATATAAATATTCTTGCATTGCTACACTAGAAAGACTATTGAAACAGTCAAGTGCTTGAAACTATTTGTGACTTCAAAATCAGACTGCTACAGTTGTTTTGCCTTTTCAAATAACACATGTAACATTTCTAATGTGATGTGATTTTGTGATTTTCTAAAATGACAAACAGCTCTTGTTACAATAAGACAAAATACCAAATTCCCTTGAAATAGTGAGTAATGGCAACTGTAGGATACAGTTATGGCAGTGTATTGATTTTAAAACATTTTTGTATGTATGTTATTGTTTATTAATTTCATTTCAGAATTTTAAAGCAGTCATAAAAAATAATTTTAATAAAAAGAAAGGCACTAAGTTTAATAAGCACTAGTCTAGAGAAAAAGCTAAAATATAGAAAGAATGTTGAATCAACTTGGCGGGTGGTAAAATATCGACTCAGCAATTCAATGCTAAAACAGCAATGTCTAACTGTATATAATTTAAGGAATTCCTGATCATTCATCTATGTTTCTTCTTAACATAAACTTTGTAACCTTCACCTTCCAAGATATTGATTCCTTGTCATCTTTAACACAATAACCCCAACTATTGTTATTCAAAGCCTTTCTTTATTACCCTGTCACTAATCAAGCTCTACTTCATTTTATAATAAATTTTAATTCTACCATCTTTTTCTATATGTCAACCAGATGTTTGTCAATCCAGATCCATGCTAGAAAGAAGCTATGTGACATTAATCCTTTAGAAATACTGGAATATTTCTAATGTGCACCAAATATGAGCTGAGCATTAATTTTTGATCATCTTTGAGCAGTGAGCAATGTACTAGGAACAGAGTTGTCATAATGGGGTTGGTTTTGTTATAGTTGTATAAACTTTGGTATTTTAATGTATGCATTGTTCTTCACTCAATTTTTACTTTATAATTATTGATGGTTTATTAATGTCACTGTCTAGAGATGCTATACAATACAAAACAGAGGATCTAAATAAATCTCTCCTTATAATTCTATAGGCATTAGTGGGTTAAGCAATTACTAAATAGCGTAACTAAAATGTAAGAAGAAACTTTGCCTGTACTAGCAGGAGCAAAAAGGCAGGAAGGGAGGAGAAATGAAGGAAAACTAGGAAGAGAAAAAGATGCGGTATTTAATGCAAGGGTAAATGCTTTGAAGGTTGATGATGCTGGTACTTTTCAACCGGTCAATAGTGCTGAGCAAGAAAAACCCTAAGGTCATTTGCAGAAAAGCTTACTAGTCTGCAAAACCATATTACATCGACATAAAATTCTGTAACTTTAACTTGCAAAACCTACACTCTGCATTCAAAGGCAGAAAAATCAAACCTGTGTCTTATTGCACATCGTTGACTTTCTGGGATAATAACACCTTGCATTCTCTTTTGCTGTCAGGCTACCTTGGCTTGTCTGCAGCTCTTATGAAAGATAAAAATATTGAGCTTGTCTTACCATCTTGTGCTGATGCTCCACATGCTCACAAATCATTAAGATTTCATTTTCTTTCAATTATCATCACAGTCAATGTGGTATTCATAGAACTCGTTGAGATTTTCACATCTACTTATAGTTGTGAAACTGGTCACAGAATATGTCTCAGCAGTTCATTTGCAAATCCCTAGTTGAACCCCAATTTTAGCCTCCAAAGAAATTGTCATGAACTGTCCTCAGGCCTTCACACCATCATTTCTCTTCCAAGTTTCAGCAAAGGACTTGCTTCATTTGTTTGAATAACAGCAGTGACTGAATAGAAAGGTCCTCAACTTTCTTCCTTTATCTAAAAGTATAACTTTAGTTTTATCTATATTTCACCTTTTTCCAATCTCAGTAAAGAAATAGTCTCTGTTCTAAAGTTAAACCTTCTCTATTTGTATAATCTTCAATCTATTCATTGTCTTCTATAAAATTGTTCCTTAAATTTTTCTCACTCTAATTTATACAATTTATCCCTTCCAGTTCCCCGTACTTCTTAGACTACAAACACACACTCAAAATTCGCACCTACCCACAAATTCCTTCACTCCAGCCACCTCAAGCTACTCTTCTATCTCTACAATTTCCATCATTAATGTTTTAAAAGAATAGTAAATTCCTGTCTCCTTTTAGTTTCTTCAATCTACTTAAATTTGTTTTCTGTTTCTAACAATTAAAATTATTTTCAGACTTTCCCATGCTCACTTCCTTAACACTGTCATTCACAAACATATTCTCAAGGTCTCATACTTAGTATATGCTCAATAAAAATTTTATGGAATAAAGTAAAAATATTTGCAAATTTCTTGTTAAGCCAGTCAAAGATTTTGGCAATCAGTCTCAAATATTTGTTTTTCTAGTTATCTCTTGCTGTTTCAAATGATATATCCTCTGTTTCAAAGTGAGCATAGTCTGAGCTCCGAATCAGTCTTCACTTATCTGTTCCTGGAAGAATTTTCTTTTTCTTTCTGCTAATAAGTCCTCTCTGCAAAGGAATTAGAGAATAGTAGCTAAGAGCTTGGCATGAGATGTCACATCTCTTGAATTAAATTTCAACTGAGTAACATACCATCTGTATTAATGGTCATTATTACCTACATATTTTTCAAGGATCATGTGAAATGTCCTCTTTCATTATCACCACTAGCAGTGTGGAGGAGGAAAACTCCTCTCTTTACCCTGCCTAGAACCTCAGAAACTTTTGTCCCCCATTAATTTGAAAATTTCTCTGTGGCTAGAACTGTGTCCCACTGTTCTTGTTCTTTTCCCACCTCTTCCATATCCTCAAGGACAATGCCTTCTATCTGGAAGTCACTGTGATCTTCCCTAAGGAAGGGCAAATTTGTCATTAGCCCTGTAAATGGAAGTTGGAGGAGATATAGGGAGTTACAGGTTGGTATGGCTCCCTCCAGTTTGAGAGAGATAAACAAAGAAAAAATGTAAGCCATTTCCTGAACCAAAAATCTTACTTTAGAAAATCAAATTTTTTCTTTAAATGTATACTGCGATGGGTGAACTGGACCAAAATAGGTATACACAATCCTCGAGTGGAGAAAGATGGGATTAATACCTCTTATCTGATGATGTAGTCAGAGTGTGAAGAAATTCTAAAAATTCAAATCACCTACTCCAAGATGGTAATTGAAAAGCAAACTTGCATACCTCTCTATAATACTTGCTTGCCAAATCCCCTGACTTACACTGAGAAGTAGGAGACAAGAAGGTAAGGCAGTGAAGAGCCAGAGGGGTCACTGAGTGAGGAGTGTTGATATAAACAAGGAGATTGGTGGATGAAACAGTCCATGATATATAGTTAGATATGGCAGTTAAAAATGACAATAGTTGTTATTACCCTCATAGTCTAAATGACAATAGTTGTTATTACCCTGGTAGTCTGCCAGGATAGTGATTGAGATCTAGGGGACTGATCAAAGAGGCATTATATTTTAAAAGATGTGAATCAAATATCTAAGCAATTAGTCCAAATTTGCTTAATGTGAAGGTCTTTGGGACACACAATCAAAAGGTTTAAGAGAGGAAACAAGGGAAGAACAGAGACCAAAATCTCGAAGTTGAGCTTGAGAAGTAGAGTCTACGCAATTTCCTTAAGGTAACCAAACGGTAGCTGCCTTGACATCGTATGTGATTCTTGTGACTGGTTCCTGGGTTATATGAAGGAATTGATGTGTGCCTCTAAAATTAACTCCACCCAGCAAAATTATCCACATATTTTGCAGAAATTTCTACCTCAGAGTAGAATTGCATCCTTGTGTCTAAACTTCATCCTGGAATTTGCTTTAGTTTCTGGATAAGAAAATCGTTGGCAACATCTTAGTTGTGCTCTTTCAAGTATATAATATTTAATTTAATATTTAATAATAATATACTCTCAAAGTAGAGAAATCAAGAAGGCAAAAATTATAGCTTTGGACCGAAGGGGTATGAGTATAAAGATAGTGAAATTTGACACTTTAATTTGAAGAATGGAAGCAGGGAATGTTTCTGGAAACAATAGAAACATAGCAAAAGAAATGGTTTGAGCTGAGAGTTGGAGTCCCAACAGTGACTAACAAAAGCTGGACACTTGTGGAGTATAAACAGAGGTCGAGGTGAGGTTCTACCTATGACATTGGAGGCCATTGATGAATCATGTGCTCCTGCATCACATGCCAACATGGTGTAGGGTCTGGTAAGTTTTGGGCTGTGGTTGGGTTTTGTGCTATATCTCATCTGAGAGGCCAAATTGTTAAGCAAGTAGAGAGGAGTGTTTAGGAGTTCTGGTTCTATGAGTAATACTGGACTTTGAATCCTGAATCTCCCATCTTTTGAGTGTGAGATATGAAAGAAGTTAAGGACTATGAATTTGGAAAAATGTGTGACAGTAGGGGTGATGGATGGTACACATTAATTAATAACATCTCAGAGCCAAGACACCCCAATGTTGGACCTCTTCTAACTGAGCCAATTCAAAGAAGAGGAGAGTTCCTTCTGCTCATTCCTAAAGTGACTGCCATCTTCTGACCACTCCAGCTCATTCCTAAAGTGGCTCATCTTCTGACCACTCCAGCAGTATTATTAAATCTAAAGAGTTGAGTAGTCTCAGAGTAATTGAGGCCATAGGCAGTTTCGCAGCCTCAGGAGGCTGAAGCCAATAGCATGGAACAGCTTTGACAAATTCATGACAGCTTGAAAGACATGACTTGAAGAATTTATAAACAATTGCCAGGGAAACAACATGTTAGCAAACAGAAGTCCTACTAATTGCTTATTTGACTGTTTTTAATCAAAGTTGAAGTATATCTAAATTGTTTACATGATCAAGTTTAGTCTTTGTAATAACTATATAAGTATATAATACAGTCTTGACCGCATAGAAAATTAAGGATGAAAATAGTGAAAAAAACATACCAATAATCACAAAATATGTAAATCAATAGCAAGGTTTTAGACTGAACTTTCTTTCTACGTATCTCTCATTCTGTCACCTAGTGACTAGTTGATAGAGCTATCAGATGCACATGAAGGTAATAAACCTGCACTTATTTGAAAATGTTCTTTTGCCCAGCCATTTCCTGAGCCTTCTCAGTCTTATCCAGCAAGTTGCATTGAGAAGGCTGGCTCTGCTGTTTTCAGCAATTTGCATGTTCTATGACTGTTTGGTGAGACAGTCTAGAAGTCACACCTAGATGGCATCTCTACTGTTTAACAGGAAATATTGTCTCCTTTTAACTTTGTATGTCTTCTGCCAAAGAGTTTTACTTATCCAAATTTAACAAAACATCCAAGCAATCAAATAGTTTTACTCCTCCAAATTTAGCCATACAACCAAGCAATCACGAGCAACAAAGATGTATGAAGAAATTGACCTGAGCTTCTAAAATTAACTCTACCCAGATGGAGTTAACTACAAAGATGTATGAAGGAATTGACCTGAGCCTCTAAAATTTATTCCAGGGAAATGGCTCATCCCAGGAATCGGAATTTGAGCTTTGGCAAGCCTTGCCACCATGGGCTAAAGTGCCCTGGAGTTGTAAATAAACTTGAAAGGCAGTCTAGGCTTCAAGGACTGCAACTCATAGGGAAGCCCTAGAGCTGTACTCAGCTCGGAGCCAGCCAGTGGACTTGACTATCTAAACTTATTTTGTTTTGTTTCTGTTTTCTAAATCAACCTAGAGCAATTCATCTCTATTAGACAATGCCTTTGCCCTTTGGAAAATTGCTCTTAAGCATCACGATGAAATAAAAAAGGGAATATTATGTTGCCCCTGTTGCCTCCTAAAAAAATAAATAAAGCACTTTAGGTCCTTGATATGGTTTGCATTTGTGTCCCTACCCAAATCTTTTGTTGAATTGTAATCATAGCCAGTCTCTGGTAGTTCTTTATAGCAGTGTGAGGGCTTGGAGGAAGGAAAACACAGTGCCTGTGGACTGTGCATTGAACTCAGGGCAGCCCTGTCATAGAGGAAAGAAAAACCTGGCTGAACTCAGCCAATGTTGGTCCATGAGGGAGCATTTAGACCAGCCACAGCCAAAGGGAAATGGCTCATCCCAGCAATCAGAATTTGAGCTTTGGCAAGTCTTGCCACCATGGGCTAAAGTGCTCTGGAGTTGTAAATAAACTTGAAAGGCAGTCTAGGCTATAAGGACTGCAACTCATAGGCAAGCCCTAGAGTTGTACTCAGCTCGGAGCCAGTGGACTTGGCAAGCACATGACCTAATGAGACATCAGCTGAAGTTGCTAAGGGAGTGCTTGCACTACCCCTCCCCGAACCCCAGTTAGTGCATTTCATAGCACAGCAATGAAAGTCCTTCTTCTGCTTAAGGAGAGGAGAAAGAAAAGTAAAGAGGACGTTGTCTTGCATCTTGGATACAAGCTCAGCCACAGTAGCATAGAATATAGGGCAGAGTCACAAAGCCTCCATCTAGGGCCCACTTCCCAGACACACATGGGGCCAGAAGGAAACTTACAGCCTTGAAGGGAAGAATCCGATCTTGGTAAGATTCATCACCTGCTGACTAAAGAACCCATTGACTCTGAACAACCAGCATTGATACCCAGACAATACATTGTGAGCCTTCAGTGAGACTCTGAGATATACTGGCTTCATGTGAGACACAGCTCAGTTCCAGATGCGGTGGCTATGGGCCAAGACTCCTTTTGCTTTAGAAAAGCACAGGGAAAAGTAAAGGGGATTTTGTCTTGCACCTTAGGTATCAGTTCAGTCACCGTGGTGTAGAGAACCAAATGGGCTCTTGGGGACTTGGATTCCAGGCCTCAGCACTGGGAAGACATTCTGGACTTGTCTTGGTTCATAGGGGAGCCCACTACCCTAAAGGATGAGTCCCAGGCCCAGCCGTCTTCATTAAATCTAACTGAAGAGCTCCCTCATGCCTTCTGTGAACCTCAGTGATAGCCTGACAGTACTACCCATTGGCATCTGGGTTTGTTGGCCCAGGGAATGATTTCTCTGCTTGTAGAGAGGAAATGGAAGAGCAGGAAGGACTTTGTATTGTGGTTTAAGTGCTAGCTCAGCCACAGTAGTGTAGAACAGCAGGTAGATTTCTAAAGTTTTTGATTCCAGTCTCTCCCCCAGATGGCATGTTTTCCCAGAGCCTGGGGGAACTCACCACCCTAAAGGGAAGAACATAAACCTGGATCACTTCACCACTTGCTTATTGTTGAGGCCTAGGGACATTAGTGAATATACATGGTAGTCAGGTAGTGGTTACAGCAGGCCTTGGGTGAAAAATAGTGCTGTGTTGGGTTCAGGAATGACCCAGCACAGTCCCAGTGGTGGTGGCCACAGGGAGGGTTGTGTCACCCAATCTCTACTATAAGTGGCTTAGAACAGAAAGAGAAACTTTGTTTGGGAGAAAGCAAAAAAAGAGAACAATAGTCTCTGCCTGATAATCCAGATAATTCTCCCAGATTTTAGCCAAAACCACCAAGACTCCTCTGTGAGTCTTCATGAACCATGTACTTACTAAGGCTGAGGTTTCCCTGAATGCAGATACAGATTAGATCACAATCTAATACCTTCAAATATCTGAATACCTTCAAATATCTGAAGAGACATCAAAGCAATATGGTTACAAACCAACATTAAGAACACTATAATAAATGCCTAACTCTTCAAAGATCAGAAGCTTTTGAAAATCCACAAACATCAAGACCATCCAGGAAAACATAACTGATAAAACGATCTCAACAAGGCCTCAGGAACCAATCCTGGAGAAACAGATATGTGACCTTTCAGATGGAGAGTTAAAACAGCTGTTTTGAGGAAAGTCAATGAAATTCAAGATAAGACAGAGGAGGAATTCAGAAATCTATCAAATTTAACTAAGAGACTGAAATAATTAGAATTAAGCAGAAATTCTAGAGTGGAAAAATACAATTGACATAATGAAGAATCCACTGAGTCTTTTAATAGCAGAATTGATCACACAGAAAAAAGAATTAGTGAACTTGAAGACAACCTATTTGAAAATGCAAAGTCAGAGGAGACAAAAGAAAAATGAATAGAAAACAATGAAGCATGTCTACAAGATCTAGAAAATAGCCTCAAAGGGGCAAATCTAAGCGTTATTGGCATTAAGGAGGAGATGGATAGAGAATTAGGGGTAAAGAGTTTATTCAAAAGTATAGTAACAGAGAACTTCCCAATATAGAGAAAAATATTAATATTCAAGTACAATACAGTTATAGAATACAAAGGAGATTTAACCCAAAGAAAACTACCTTAAGACATTAAATAATTAAACTCACAAGATATGTAAACTACTCTTAAGTAGAAAGGCAAAAAAATAGACAAATCAAAAATAATAACTATAACTAGTTTTTAAGAGATAGACAGTACAAGAATATAGAAATAGAAACAACAAAAATTTAAAAGGTAGGAAGATGAGGTTAAAGTATAGAGGATTTTTCGGTTTTCTTTTTGCTTGTTTGTTAGTTTATTTAGGCAATCAGCATTAAGTTGTCATCACTTCAAAGTAATGGGTTATAAGATAGTATTTGCAAGCATCGTGGTAAGTGCAAATCAAAAACTATAACAGACACACAAAAAACAAAGAGCAAGAAATTAAAACATATCACCAGAGAATATCACCTTCATTATAAAGAAGACTGGATGAAGAGAAAGAAGAAAACCACAGAACAACCAGAAAAATAATAAAATGGCAAAAATAAATCCTTACTTGCAAGTAATAACATTCAGTGTAAATTGATTAATCTCTACAGTCAAAAGACAGAGAGGCTGACTGGATTTAAAAAATAACTCAATGATCTGTTGCCTACAAGATACATGCTTTACTATAAAGATACACATAGACTGATAATAAAGGGTTGCAAAAATATATTCCATGCCAACTGAAACCAAAAAGAGAGCAGGAATACTTATACTTACATTAGATAAAATAGATTTCAAGACAAAAACTATAAAAAGAGACAAAGAAGGTCAGTATATAATGATAAAGGGATCAAATCAGCAAGAGGATATAACAATGGTAAAAATATACATCCCCAACACTTGAGCATTCAGACTTATAAAGCAAATATTATTAATGCTAAAGAAAGAGATAAACCTCAGTACAATAATAGGTGGAGACTTCAACACCCCATGTTCATCATTAGACAGGACATCCAAACAGAAAATCAACAAAGAAATATTGGGCTTATTCTGGAGTATAGCCCAAATGGACCTAATAGTTATTTACAGAGCATTTCATCCAATGTCTGCAAAAAGCACATTTTTCTCCTCAGAACATGGGTTATTCTCAAGAATAGAACATATGTTAGGTCACAAAACAAGTCTTTAAATGCTCCAAAAAATGAAATAATATCAAGCATCTTCTCTGACCACAGTGAAATAAATTAGAAATCAATAGCAAGAGAAATTTTGGAAATTACACAAACATATGAAAATTAAACAATGTGCTCCTGAATGACCAGAGAGTCGATAATTAAGAAGGAAACTGAAGAATTTATTGATACAAATGATTATGGAACTACAACATATCAAAAGCTGTGAGATACTTTGAAAGCAGTACTAAGAGGAAAGTTTATCACTATAAGTGCCTACATCATAAGAAAAATTTTCAATAAATAACCTAAAAGACATGTTAAAGAACTAGAAAAGCAAGAGTAAACCAAACCCAAAATTAGGAGAAGAAAAGAAATAATAAAGATCAGAGCAGAGATGATTTCTATCAAATATTTAAAGAAGAAACAAATAGTAATTCTGAAACTATTCCAAAAAATAGAGGAGGAGGGAATACTTCCAAACTCACTCTATGAGGCCAGTATTACCTGATACCTAAACCAGAATAAGGCACATAAAAAAAAAAGAAAAAGAAAACTACAAGCCAATATCACTAATGAATATTGATGCAAAAATCCTCAACAAAATATTAGCAAACTGAATTCATCAAAATCTTATAAAGATCTTTCATCGTGACCAAATGGGATTTATCCCAGGGAGGCAAGAATAGTTCAACATACACAGATCAGCAAAGGGATATATCCTCTCAATAATATAAAGGACAAAACCACACTATCATTTCCATTAATGCTGAAGAAGCATTGGATAAAAGCCAACATCCCTTCACAATAAAAACCCTATGAAAACTGGGTATACACCTGCAGTCCCAGCACTTTCGGAGGCTGGGGTGGGAAGATTCCTTGAGCAGAGGAGTTTGAGACCAGCCTGGGCAACATGGCAAGACTTCATTTCTACCAAAAACAAATATAAAAATAAATAAATATTAGCTGAACATGGTAGCCTGTGTCTGTGGTCTCAGCTACTCGGCAGGTGGAGGCAGCAGGATCACCTGAGCATGGAAGGTTGAGGTTGCAGTGATCCATGATGCACCACTGCACTTTGGCCTGGGTGACAGAGCAAGACCCTGTCTCAAATAACAAACTAAAATGAGTATAGAAGGAACATACTCTGGCATAACAAAAACCATACATGACAAACCCAAAGTTACTATCATATGAATGGGGAAAACCTGAGAGCCTTTTCTGTAAGATCTAGAACATAATACAGATGTCCACTTTTACCACTGTTATTCAAAATAGTACTGGAAGTCCTAGCTATAGCAATCAGACAAGAGAAAGATATAAAGGGCATTCAAATTGGAAAGAAAGATGTCAAATTATTGTTTTTTGCAGGTAATATAATCTTATATTTGGAAAAAAGACTCCACAAGAAAACATATTAGAACTGATACATTCAATAAAGCTGCAGGATATAAAATCAACATTCAAAAATCAGCAGCATTTCTGTATTCAAAAGTAGACATAGAACAATCTGAAAAAGAAATTTAAAAAGTAATCCCATTTACAATAGCCAAAAATAAACAAATCGATTCACGTCAAGTTAAAAAGCTTCTGCAGAGCAAAGGAAACAATCAACAAAGTGACGAGACAACCCGCAGAATAGGAGAAAATTATTGCTAACTACTCATCTGACAAGGGATTAATAATTAGAACATATAAGGAGTTCAAACAACTCTGTAGAAAAATATCTAATAATGTGATTTAAAATGGGCAAAACATCTGAATAGACATTTATCAAAAGAAGACATGCAAATGGCAAAACAGGTATATGTAAAAGTGCTCAACATCACACTGATCATCAGAGGAAGGCAAATCAGAACTACAAAGAGATATCATCTCACCCCAATTAAAATGGATTATATCCACAAGATAAGCAATATCAAATGCTGGCAAGGATGTGGAGAAAAGGAAACCCTCAAACACTGTTGGTGGGAATGTAAATTAATACAACCACTATGGAGAACAGTTTGGAGGTTCCTCAAAAAACTAAAAATAAAGCTATCATTTAAACCAGCAATCCCACTACTAGGTATATACCTCAAAGAAAGGAAATCAATATATTGAGAAGATATCTGCACTCCCATGTTTGTTGGAGCACTATTCACAATAGCTAAGATTTGGAAGCAATCCAAGTGTCCATCAATAGATGTATGGATAAAGAAAATGTGGTACTTATACACGGTAGAGTACTATTTAGCCATAAAAAGAATGAGATCCTGTCATTTGCAACAACATGGATAGAACTGGAGGTCATTGTGTTAAGTGAAATAAGCAAGACACATAAAACAGACTTCACATATTCTCACTTATTTGTGGGAGCTAAAATTTAACACAATTGAACTCGGGAATATAGAGAGTAGAAATATGGATAGCAGAGGTGTGAAGGGTAGTGGGAGGATTTGGAGGAGGTGGGGATAGTAAAAAGTTACAAAAAATAGAAAAAAAAGAATAAGACCTTGTATTTGAGAACACAACAGGGTGACTGTGTTCAATAATAATTTAATCATATATTTTTAAATAACTTAAAAATAATTGGATTGTTTGTAATACAAAGGATAAATGGTTGAGTTGATAGATGTCCCATTTACCTTGATGTTATTATGACATATTACATTCCTGTATCAAAATATCTCATGTACTGCATAAATATATACAATGGCTATGTACGCACAGAAATTGAAAATAAAATACCATTCATATTAAAGTTAAAAAATTAAAAAATAGCCCCTACTACTAACTTGAAATTCTAAAGACAAAATATTCTGTAGGGCAAGTAATGAATTAACCCATGCCATCTATTGATATCTTAGAATTTCCAAACTTTTCTGATTGGATAAAAAAGCTGAAAATCTTTTCCTAAACAATAAATCACACTGCACATATTTTGATAGAAGGGAGGGTGGAGAGAGCTCTACTTTAGAGACATTGCTGTAGAAGAACTGCTCTGTGAAGGGTGGGCTTTTGGAGGGACCTTGAGCAGCAGAGAGGCATCATCAAGCCCCAGCAAGAGGTAAGAGGAGGGCCTAACAACAGCAACAACAACAACAACAACAACAACAACAAAAATGTCCTAAAAAGCATAGAGAGGCATGGGTGAGTAATATTATTTTTTCTGCTAAGGGCACAGGAAAGGGTCTTAATAATAGCAGGTTAAATATTCATGTGTTTACCCATTCTATGTCTCCCTCAGTGGAACATAACCTACATGATTGACACAGTTTTCATTCACCTCTATGTCTTTCACATCTACCACAGACCTGGAACTTAGTAAGTACTTATTAAATATTTACTAAATTAATAAATACACAATAAGCTTATAGTCATTAAGCACTAATAAGTACCTAAATGTGTTAATCTGTGTATCCATAGTGTCATTTAACCTTTACAACTACTCTTTTTTTTTTTTTCCATTTTTTTTTTTCCATTTTTTTTTTTCCATTTTTTTTTATTGCATTTTAGGTTTTGGGGTACATGTGATGAACATGCAAGATTGTTGCATACGTACACACATGGCAGTGTGCTTTGCTGCCTTCCGTCCCCTCACCTGTATCTGTCATTTCTCCCCATGCTATCTCCTCCCACCTCCTCACCCCCCCGCCCCTCCCCCATTTCCCCCCAACGGACCCCAGTGTGTAGTGCTCCCCTCCCTGTGTCCATGTGTTCTCATTGTTCAACACCCGCCTATGAGCGAGAATATACGGTGTTTGATTTTCTGCTCTTGTGTCAGTTTGCTGAGAATGATGGTTTCCAGGTTCATCCATGTCCCTACAAAGGACGTGAACTCATCATTTTTGATGGCTGCATAATATTCCATGGTGTATATGTACCACATTTTCCCTATCCAGTCTATCATCGTTGGGCATTTGGGTTGGTTCCAGGTCTTTGCTATTGTAAACAGTGCTGCAATGAACATTCGTGTGCACGTGTCCTTGTAGTAGAATGATTTATAATCCTTTGGATATATACCCAGTAATGGGATTGCTGGGTCAAATGGGATTTCTATTTTTAGGTCCTTGAGGAATCGCCACACTGTCTTCCACAATGGTTGAATTAATTTACATTCCCACCAACAGTGTAAAAGTGTTCCTATTTCTCCACATCCTCTCCAGCATCTGTTGTTTCCCGATTGTTTAATGATCGCCATTCTAACTGGTGTGAGATGGTATCTCAATGTGGTTTTGATTTGCATTTCTCTGATGACCAGTGATGATGAGCATTTTTTCATATGTTTGTTGGCCTCCCGTATGTCTTCTTTTGGAAAGTATCTGTTCATATCCTTTGCCCATTTTTTAATGGGCTTGTTTGTTTTTTTCTTGTAGATCTGCTTTAGTTCTTTGTAAATTCTGGATGTCAGCCCCTTGTCAGATGGGTAGACTGCAAAAATTTTTTCCCATTCTGTTGGTTGCCGATTCACTCTACTGACTGTTTCTTTTGCCGTGCAGAAGCTGTGGAGTTTAATTAGGTCCCATTTGTCTATTTTGGCTTTTGTTGCCATTGCTTTTGGCGTTTTGGTCATGAAGTCCTTGCCTACACCTATGTCCTGAATGGTTTTGCCTAGATTTTCTTCTAAGGTTTTTATGGTATTAGGTCTGATGTTTAAGTCTTTAATCCATCTGGAGTTAATTTTGGTGTAAGGTGTCAGGAAGGGGTCCTATTTCTGCTTTCTGCACGTGGCTAGCCAGTTTTCCCAACACCATTTATTAAACAGGGAGTCCTTTCCCCATTGCTTGTTTTTGTCAGGTTTGTCGAAGATCAGATGGTTGTGGGTACGTTGTATTTCCTCTGAGGCCTCTGTTCTGTTCCATTGGTCTATATCTCTGTTTTGGTAGCAGTACCATGCTGTTTTGATTACGGTAGCCTTGTAGTATAGTTTGAAGTCCGGTAGTGTGATGCCTCCTGCTTTGTTCTTTTTGCTTAGAATTGACTTGGCTATGCGGGCTCTCTTTTGGTTCCACATGAAGTTTAAGGTGTTTTTTTCCAGTTCTGTGAAGAAGGTCATTGGTAGCTTGATGGGAATAGCGTTGAATCTGTAAATTACTTTGGGCAGTATGGCCATTTTCACAATGTTGATTCTTCCTAACCATGAACATGGAATGTTTCTCCATCTGTTTGTATCCTCTCTTATTTCGTTGAGCA